>NC_140586.1:333371638-333709138 GCF_964204655.1 Triturus cristatus
TTTGTGACTCTGTGCATTGATGTGTGAGTGGGTGATTCTATGGGTGCGTGGTTTTAAGAGTGCATCTGTGATAGACTGTATGGTTAGGTGAGTGTATGTATGTGTGTGTTAGTGATTGAATGTATATCTCAGTGTTACATGTGTGAGTAACTACATCTGTGACAGCCAGTATATATGTGTGTAAGAGTATATAAGTGCGTATATGTGAGAGTGTGTGATTGTGAGAGTGGCTGTATGGATGAGTGTGTGCTTGTATCAGTGATTGTATAAGAGCGTAAGAATGTGGTAGTATTTTTATGAGTAAGTGAACTTGTGTGAGTATAACTGGATAGATGAGTAAATGGGAGTGTGATTAATTATTTGCATGACTGACTAGGTGTGTGAGCACCTCTATGGATGATTGGTGGTGTGTGAGTGTCTAAATAGGTGTATAAATGCATATGATAGTCCTGTACTGAGTGACTGTAAGTATGAGTAACTGTACAGGTGAGTGACTGGATGTGTGTGTAGACCTAAGAGTCAATGAGTGGGTATGTAGTTATTGGTATTGGAGTATCTATGGTTTTAAGAATGTACGTCTGAAATTTTCATTGGGTATATCAAAGGGTGTGAGAAGATGCACTAATTATCACATGGATGACGTCATCAGTGATGTCATCAGTGATGTCATTTGAGATGTCATCAGTGATGTCATCAGTGATGTCATCAGTGATGTCACTGACCATGTCATGAGTGATGTAATATGTGACGTCATCAGCAGTGCATTGCGGAGGCGCGAGTTATAGTTATCTGAACTAACTATAACGGGGGAATTTCTAGGGTTTTGTACGAGGGAAATGTCCAGCTAACTATAACACCCCTGAAACCTATGGTTTTTTCAGTGAATTTCTAAGGTTTTTTAAATGCCAATACCTAACTATAACGCCCCTGAAACCTATGGTTTTTTCAGTGAATATATATATATATATATATATATATATATATATATATATATATATATATATATTTAGTATACTATGTATACATGTGAAAATGTGTCGGTCCACCTGTTTACCTCGGTGGCACGGAAAAAATGGGTGGAACTGATGTCAGCACGCCGACGAGGTCCTCTTATGGCTCCTATGACATCATACGGTGTCGCAAGTGGAGCCGTGCTATTATGATATCGTCGACGATGTGGGAGAGCTAGGAAAGAATTTCCGCGGAATGCTTGCTCAGGGGATAGTCACCTAAGTGTTCAGGCTAGTCCTTTGGGAGCAACTGTTTATGTTGCCACTCCAGAAACCGAAACCAGTGATCCGAGGGCAGAGGCCCTGCAGATGGAACACGAGGTGGGGAGCCCAGCCGTGTGCACCGGTGGGGCAGCAAAGTGACAAGCACCACTACCCACAGAAAAGGTAACGAGGACACTGAATAACACAGGATCTTCTCTTTGTATCCGGTAGGAACAACAAGGTTAAAATGCCTTAGTTCCAAAATGTAGAATTAGTGCTACAACGGTCTTCAAGAGGACCTGCAATGGATGCCACTTCTGCCTTCAGTACACTGGAGGCAGCACATGGCTCACGCGGTACGGTCATAATGCGGTGGGACGCACACTCGTTGACCTCTCATGGCACTGCTCCACACTTCGGGGACAACATTTTCCATTAGCTGTGTTTTCTGATGACGTGTCACGCTGGCCCCGTCCAACAGCAGAACCCCTTTAGATCCAAACAGACTCTTCCACTCTCTCACCGGAAGTGAAACAAGGCCACGCGGACACTTTCACGATACAACAGCCGGAAATGCACCTTTCGGTAAAAAAAACATTCCTTCCTCCTAATTTATCAAATAAACGACTCACTGAAGAACAGGGGCCAGCTTCGATCGGTACACAGCCATTACAATGACTTTTTTACTTTGCGATACCATTACAAGGCATGCATTACCACGCCTGCCTTGTACATCGCAAAGTCATTACTACGCATTTTTTTAGAACGCATGGTGATTTACCACGCATGCCTTTACAACAAATTTTGTTGTAAAGGTATGTATGGTAAATGACCATGAGTTCTAAAAAAATGTAGACGATCCACGTCATTGTAAGGAAACAGAGGCTGTTCCGTTTCCTCACACTGACAGGAAGCAGGAACCACGAGGAGAGAGGATCCAAGAGGAGTGAGAGGTAAGGGACATTGGGCATGGTGTGGTGATTACTTATCTAGGGTTTAGGGTAGTGCAGTGGTGTTTGGGTAGTGTAGGGGGTCGTGCTGAGGGTAGTGTTTTAGGGTTTAGGGTAGTGCAGTGGTGTTTGTGTAGTGTAGGAGGTCATGCTGGGGGCAGTGTTTAGGGTTTAGGGTAGTGCAGTGGTGTTTGTGTAGTCTAGAGGTTGTGCCGGTTGTAGTGTTTTAGGGTTTAGGGTAGTGCAGGGATGTTTTTGTAGTGTAGAGGGTCATGCTTGAGGTAGATTTAGGGTTTAGGGTAGTGCAGTGGTGTTTGTGTAGTGTAGGGGTCGTGCTGGGGGTAGTGTTTTAGGGTTTAGTGTAGGGGTTGTACTGGGGGTAGTGTTTTAGAGTTTAGGGTAGTGCAGTGGTGTTTGGGTAATGTAGAGGGTTGTGCTGGGGTAGTGTTTTTAGGGTTTAGGTTAGTGCAGTGGTGTTGGTGCAGTGTAGGGGGTCGTGCTGGGGTAGTGTTTTAGGGTTCAGGGTAGTGCAGTGGTGTTTGGGTAGTGTAGGGGGTCGTGCTGAGGGTAGATTTATGGTTTAGGGTAGTGCAGTGGTGTTTGGATAGTGTAGGGGGTCATGCTGGGGGTAGATGTAGGGTTTAGGGTAGTGCATTGGTGTTTGGGTAGTATAGGGGGTACTGCTGGGTAGTGTTTTAGGGTTTAGGGTAGTGCAGTGGTGTTTGGGTAGTGTAGGGGGTACTGCTGGGGGTAGTGTTTTAGAGTTTAAGGTAGTGCAGTGGTGTTTGTGTAGTGTAGGGGTAGTGTTTTAGGGTTTAGGGTAGTGCAGTGGTGTTTGGGTAGTGTAGGGGGTCATGCTGGGGGTAGTTGTTTAGGGTAACGCAGTGGTGTTTGGGTAGTGTAGGGGCTACTGCTGGGGGTAGTGTTTTATGGTTTAGGGTAGTGCAGTGGTCTTTGGGTAGTGTAGGGGGTACTGCTGGGGGTAGTGTTTTAGGGTTTAGGGTAGTGCAGTGGTGTTTGGGTACTATAGGGGGTATTGCTGGGAGTAGTGTTTTAGGGTTTAGGGTAGTGCAGTGGTGTGTGGGTAGTGTAGGGGGTCATGCTGGGGGTAGTTGTTTAGGGTAGTGCAGTGGAGATTGGGTAGTGTAGGGGGTACTGCTGGGGGTAGTGTTTTATGGTTTAGGGCAATGCAGTGGTCTTTGTGTAGTATAGGGGGTACTGCTGGGGGTAGTGTTTTAGGGTTTAGGGTAGTGCAGTGGTGTTTGGGGAGTGCAGGGTTCGTGCTGGGGGTAGTGTTCTAGTGTTTAGGGTAGTGCAGTGGTGTTTGTGTAGTGTAGGGGGTCATGCTGGGGGTAGTGTTTAGGGTTTAGGGTAGTGCAATGGTGTTTGGGTAGTGTAGGGGGTACTGCTGGGGGTAGTGAATTAGGGTTTAGGGTAGTGCAGTGGTGTTTGGGTAGTGTAGGGGGTACTGCTGGGGGTAGTGTTTTAGGGTTTAGGGTAGTGCAGTGGTGTTTGGATGGTGTAGGGGGTCGTGCTGGGGGTAGTGTTTTAGGGTTTAGGGTAGTGCAGTGGTGTTTGTGTAGTATAGGGGGTAGTGTTTTAGGGTTTAGGGTAGTGCAGTGGTATTTGTGTAGTGTAGGGGGTCGTGCTGGGGGTAGTGTTTTATGGTTTAGGGTAGTGCAGTGGTGTTTGTGTAGTATAGAGGTTGTTTTTCTAGGGTTTAGGGTAGTGCAGTGGTCTTTGGGTAGTGTAGGGGGTCATGCGGGGGTAGTTTTTTAGGTTTAGTGTAGTGCAGCGGTCTTTGGGTAGTGTAGGGGTTCGTGCGTGGGGTAGTGTTTTAGGGTTTAGGGTAGTGCAGCGGTCTTTGGGTAGTGTAGGGGGTAATGCTGGGGTAGTGTTTTAGGATTTAGGGTAGTGCAGCGGTGTTTGGGTAGTGTAGGGGTTCGTGCTGGGGTGGTGTTTGAGGCTTTAGGGTAGTGCATTGGTGTTTGGGTAGTGTAGGGGGTCGTGCTGTGGTGTTTTAGGGTTTAGGGCAGTGCAGTGGTGTTCGGGCAGAGTAGGGGGTTGTGCTGAGGTGGTGTTTTAGGGTTTAGGGCAGTGAAGTGGTGTTCGGCCAGTGTAGGGGTTGTGCGGCGGATGGTGTTTCAGGGTTTAGGGCACTGCAGTGGTGTTCGGGCAGTGTAGGGGGTCGCGCTGGTGGTCACGCTGGGGGTGTTGGTTCAGGGTTTAGGGTAGAGCAGTGGTCTTTGGGTAGTGTAGGGGATTGTGCGTGGGGTTGTGTTTTAGGGTTTAGGGTAGTGCAGCAGTTTTTAGGTAGTGTAGGGGTCGTGCTGGGGTAGTGTTTTAGGATTAAGTGTAGTGCAGTGGTGTTTGGGTAGTGTAGGGGGTCGTACTGGGGTAGTGTTTTAGGGTTTAGGGTAGTGCAGTGGCGTTTGGGTAGTGGAGGGGGTCGTGCTGGGGGTGGTGTTTTAGGGTTTAGGGCAGTGCAGCGGTGTTCAGGCAGTGTAGGGGGTCGTGCTGGGGTGGTCTTTTAGGGTTTAAGACAGTGCAGTGGTGTTCGGGCAGTGTATGGGGTCGTGCAGGGGTGGTGTTTCAGGGTTTAGGGCAGTGCAGTGGTGTTTAGGCAGTGTAGGGGATCGTGCAGGGGGTGGTGGTTCAGGGTTTAGGGCAGTGCAGTGGTCTTCGGGCAGTGTAGGGGGTCACGCTGGGGGAGGTGGTTCAGGGTTTAGGGTAGTGCAGTGGTGTTCGAGCAGTATAGGGGGTCGCGCTGGGCATGGTGCTTCAGGGTTTAGGGCAGTGCAGTGGTGTTCGGGCAGTGTAGGGGGTCGCGCTGGGGGTGGTGTTTCAGGGTCTAGGGCATTGCAATGGTGTTCGGGTAGTATAGGGTGTACTGCTGGGGGTAATGGTTCGGGTTTAAGGCAGTGCAGTTGTGTTCGGGCACTGTAGGGGGTACTGCTGGGGGTAGTGTTTTAGGGTTTAGGGCAGTGCAGTGGTGTTTGGGTAGTGTAGGGGGTACTGGTGGGGGTAGTGTTTTAGGGTTTAGGGTAGTGCAGTGGTGTTTGTGTTGTGTAGGGGGTCGTGTTTTAGGGTTTAGGGTAGTGCAGTGGTCTTTGGGTAGTGTAGGGGGTCGGGCGGGGGTAGTGTTTTAGGGTTTAGGGTAGTGCAGCGGTGTTTGGGTAATGTAGGGGGTCGTGCTGGGGTTGTGTTTTAGGGTTTCTGTAGTGCAGTGGTGTTTGGGTAGTATAGGGGGTCGTGCTGTGGTAGTGGTTTAGGGTTTAGGGTAGTGCATTGGTATTTGGGTTGTATAGGGGGTACTGCTGGGTAGTGTTTTAGGGTTTAGGGTTATGCAGTGGTGTTTGGGTAGTGTAGGGGGTACTGCTGGGGGTAGTGTTTTAGAGTTTAAGGTAGTGCAGTGGTGTTTGTGTAGTGTAGGGGTAGTGTTTTAGGGTTTAGGGTAGTGCAGTGGTGTTTGGGTAGTGTAGGGGGTCATGCTGGGGGTAGTGTTTTAGGGTATAGGGTAGAACAGTGATGTTTGGGTAGTGTAGGGGGTCATGCTGGGGTAGTTGTTTAGGGTAGCGCAGTGGTGTTTGGGTAGTGTAGGGGCTACTGCTGGGGGTAGTGTTTTATGGTTTAGGGTAGTGCAGTGGTCTTTGGGTGGTGTAGGGAGTACTGCTGGGGGTAGTGTTTTAGGGTTTAGGGTAGTGCAGTGGTGTTTGGGTACTATAGGGGGTATTGCTGGGAGTAGTGTTTTAGGGTTTAGGGTAGTGCAGTGGTGTGTGGGTAGTGTAGGGGGTCATGCTGGGGGTAGTTGTTTAGGGTAGTGCAGTGGAGATTGGGTAGTGTAGGGGGTACTGCTGGGGGTAGTGTTTTATGGTTTAGGGTAATGCAGTGGTCTTTGTGTAGTATAGGGGGTACTGCTGGGGGTAGTGTTTTAGGGTTTAGGGTAGTGCAGTGGTGTTTGGGGAGTGCAGGGTTCGTGCTGGGGGTAGTGTTCTAGTGTTTAGGGTAGTGCAGTGGTGTTTGTGTAGTGTAGGGGGTCATGCTGGGGGTAGTGTTTAGGGTTTAGGGTAGTGCAATGGTGTTTGGGTAGTGTAGGGGGTACTGCTGGGGGTAGTGAATTAGGGTTTAGGGTAGTGCAGTGGTGTTTGGGTAGTGTAGGGGGTACTGCTGGGGGTAGTGTTTTAGGGTTTAGGGTAGTGCAGTGGTGTTTGGATGGTGTAGGGGGTCGTGCTGGGGGTAGTGTTTTAGGGTTTAGGGCAGTGCAGTGGTGTTTGTGTAGTATAGGGGGTAGTGTTTTAGTGTTTAGGGTAGTGCAGTGGTGTTTGTGTAGTGTAGGGGGTCGTGCTGGGGGTAGTGTTTTATGGTTTAGGGTAGTGCAATGGTGTTTGGGTAGTGTAGGGGGTACTGCTGGGGGTAGTGAATTAGGGTTTAGGGTAGTGCAGTGGTGTTTGGGTAGTGTACGGGGTACTGCTGGGGGTAGTGTTTTAGGGTTTAGGGTTGTGCAGTGGTGTTTGGATAGTGTAGGGGGTCGTGCTGGGGGTAGTGTTTTAGGGTTTAGGGTAGTGCAGTGGTGTTTGTGTAGTATAGGGGGTAGTGTTTTTGGATTTAGGGTAGTGCAGTGGTGTTTGTGTAGTGTAGGGGGTCGTGCTGGGGGTAGTGTTTTATGGTTTAGGGTAGTGCAGTGGTGTTTGTGTAGTATAGGGGGTTGTTTATCTAGGGTTTAGGGTAGTGCAGTGGTCTTTGGGTGGTGTAGGGGGTCATGCGGGGGTAGTTTTTTAGGGTTTAGTGTAGTGCAGCGGTCTTTGGGTAGTGTAGGGGTTCGTGCGTGGGGTAGTGGTTTAGGGTTTAGGGTAGTGCAGCGGTCTTTGGGTAGTGTAGGGGGTAATGCTGGGGTAGTGTTTTAGGATTTAGGGTAGTGCAGCGGTGTTTGGGTAGTGTAGGGGTTCGTGCTGGGGTGGTGTTTGAGGCTTTAGGGTAGTGCATTCGTGTTTGGGTAGTGCAGGGGGTCATGCTGTGGTGTTTTAGGGTTTAGGGCAGTGCAGTGGTGTTCGGGCAGAGTAGGGAGTTGTGCTGAGGTGGTGTTTTAGGGTTTTGGGCAGTGAAGTTGTGTTCGGCCAGTGTAGGGGTTGTGCGGGGGATGGTGTTTCAGGGTTTAGGGCACTGCAGTGGTGTTCGGGCAGTGTAGGGGGTCGCGCTGGGGGTCACGCTGGGGGTGGTGGTTCAGGGTTTAGGGTAGAGCAGTGGTCTTTGGGTAGTGTAGGGGATTGTGTGTGGCGTTGTGTTTTAGGGTTTAGGGTAGTGCAGCAGTTTTTAGGTAGTGTAGGGGTCGTGCTGGGGTAGTGTTTTAGGATTTAGTGTAGTGCAGCGGTGTTTGGGTAGTGTAGGGGGTCGTACTGGGGTAGTGTTTTAGGGTTTAGGGTAGTGCAGTGGTGTTTGGGTAGTGGAGGGGGTCGTGCTGGGGGTGGTGTTTTAGGGTTTAGGGCAGTGCAGCGGTGTTCAGGCAGTGTAGGGGGTCGTGCTGGGGTGGTCTTTTAGGGTTTAAGACAGTGCAGTGGTGTTCGGGCAGTGTATGGGGTCGTGCGGGGGTGGTGTTTCAGGGTTTAGGGCAGTGCAGTGGTGTTTAGGCAGTGTAGGGGATCGTGCAGGGGGTTGTGGTTCAGGGTTTAGGGCAGTGCAGTGGTCTTCGGGCAGTGTAGGGGGTCGCACTGGGGGTGGTGGTTCAGGGTTTAAGGCAGTGCAGTGGCCTTCTGGCAGTGTAGGGGGTCGCGCTGGGGGTGGTGGTTCAGGGTTTAGGGCAGTGCAGTGGTCTTCGGGCAGTGTAGGGGGTCACGCTGGGGGAGGTGGTTCAGGGTTTAGGGTAGTGCAGTGGTGTTCGGGCAGTATAGGGGGTCGCGCTGGGCATGGTGCTTCAGGGTTTAGGGCAGTGCAGTGGTGTTCGGGCAGTGTAGGGGGTCGCGCTGGGGGTGGTGTTTCAGGGTTTAGGGCATTGCAATGGTGTTCGGGCAGTATAGGGTGTACTGCTGGGGGTAATGGTTCGGGTTTAAGGCAGTGCAGTTGTGTTCGGGCACTGTAGGGGGTACTGCTGGGGATAGTGGTTCAGGGTTTAGAGCAGTGCAGTGGTGTTCGGGCAGTGTAGGGGGTACTGCTGGGGGTAGTGTTTTAGGGTTTAGGGCAGTGCAGTGGTGTTTGGGTAGTGTAGGGGGTACTGGTGGGGGTAGTGTTTTAGGGTTTAGGGTAGTGCAGCGGTGTTTGTGTTGTGTAGGGGGTCTTGTTTTAGGGTTTAGGGTAGTGCAGTGGTCTTTGGGTAGTGTAGGGGGTCGGGCGGGGGTGATGTTTTAGGGTTTAGGGTAGTGCAGCGGTGTTTGGGTAATGAAGGGGGTCGTGCTGGGGTTGTGTTTTAGGGTTTAGTGTAGTGCAGTGGTGTTTGGGTAGTATAGGGGGTCGTGCTGTGGTAGTGGTTTAGGGTTTAGGGTAGTGCATTGGTGTTATGGGTAGTATAGGGCGTACTGCTGGGTAGTGTTTTAGGGTTTAGGGTAGTGCAGTGGTGTTTGGGTAGTGTAGGGGGTACTGCTGGGGGTAGTGTTTTAGAGTTTAAGGTAGTGCAGTGGTGTTTGTGTAGTGTAGGGGTAGTGTTTTAGGGTTTAGGGTAGTGCAGTGGTGTTTGGGTAGTGTAGGGGGTCATGCTGGGGGTAGTGTTTTAGGGTATAGGGTAGAACAGTGATGTTTGGGTAGTGTAGGGGGTCATGCTGGGGGTAGTTGTTTAGGGTAGCGCAGTGGTGTTTGGGTAGTGTAGGGGCTACTGCTGGGGGTAGTGTTTTATGGTTTAGGGTAGTGCAGTGGTCTTTGGGTAGTGTAGGGGGTACTGCTGGGGGTAGTGTTTTAGGGTTTAGGGTAGTGCAGTGGTGTTTGGGTACTATAGGGGGTATTGCTGGGAGTAGTGTTTTAGGGTTTAGGGTAGTGCAGTGGTGTGTGGGTAGTGTAGGGGGTCATGCTGGGGGTAGTTGTTTAGGGTAGTGCAGTGCAGATTGGGTAGTGTAGGGGGTACTGCTGGGGGTAGTGTTTTATGGTTTGGGTAATGCAGTGGTCTTTGTGTAGTATAGGGGGTACTGCTGGGGGTAGTGTTTTAGGGTTTAGGGTAGTGCAGTGGTGTTTGGGGAGTGCAGGGTTCGTGCTGGTGGTAGTGTTCTAGTGTTTAGGGTAGTGCAGTGGTGTTTGTGTAGTGTAGGGGGTCATGCTGGGGGTAGTGTTTAGGGTTTAGGGTAGTGCAATGGTGTTTGGGTAGTGTAGGGGGTACTGCTGGGGGTAGTGAATTAGGGTTTAGGGTAGTGCAGTGGTGTTTGGGTAGTGTAGGGGGTACTGCTGGGGGTAGTGTTTTAGGGTTTAGGGTAGTGCAGTGGTGTTTGGATGGTGTAGGGGGTCGTGCTGGGGGTAGTGTTTTAGGGTTTAGGGTAGTGCAGTGGTGTATGTGTAGTATAGGGGGTAGTGTTTTAGGGTTTAGGGTAGTGCAGTGGTGTTTGTGAAGTGTAGGGGGTCGTGCTGGGGGTAGTGTTTTATGGTTTAGGGTAGTGCAATGGTGTTTGGGTAGTGTAGGGGGTACTGCTGGGGGTAGTGCATTAGGGTTTAGGGTAGTGCAGTGGTGTTTGGGTAGTGTAGGGGGTACTGCTGGGGGTAGTGTTTTAGGGTTTAGGGTAGTGCAGTGGTGTTTGGATAGTGTAGGGGGTCGTGCTGGGGGTAGTGTTTTAGGGTTTAGGGTAGTGCAGTGGTGTTTGTGTAGTATAGGGGGTAGTGTTTTAGGGTTTAGGGTAGTGCAGTGGTGTTTGTGTAGTGTAGGGGGTCGTGCTGGGGGTCGTGTTTTATGGTTTAGGGTAGTGCAGTGGTGTTTGTGTAGTATAGGGGGTTGTTTTTCTAGGGTTTAGGGTAGTGCAGTGGTCTTTGGGTAGTGTAGGGGGTCATGCGGGGTAGTTTTTTAGGGTTTAGTGTAGTGCAGCGGTCTTTGGGTAGTGTAGGGGTTCGTGCGTGGGGTAGTGTTTTAGGGTTTAGGGTAGTGCAGCGGTCTTTGGGTAGTGTAGGGGGTAATGCTGGGGTAGTGTGTTAGGATTTAGGGTAGTGCAGCGGTCTTTGGGTAGTGTAGGGGTTCGTGCTGGGGTGGTGTTTGAGGCTTTAGGGTAGTGCATTGGTGTTTGGGTAGTGTAGGGGGTCATGCTGTGGTGTTTTAGGGTTTAGGGCAGTGCAGTGGTGTTCGGGCAGAGTAGGGGGTTGTGCTGAGGTGGTGTTTTATGGTTTAGGGCAGTGAAGTGGTGTTCGGCCAGTGTAGGGGTTGTGCGGGGGATGGTGTTTCAGGGTTTAGGGCACTGCAGTGGTGTTCGGGCAGTGTAGGGGGTCGCGCTGGGGGTCACGCTGGCGGTGGTGGTTTAGGGTTTAGGGTAGAGCAGTGGTCTTTGGGTAGTGTAGGGGATTGTGCGTGGGGTTGTGTTTTAGGGTTTAGGGTAGTGCAGCAGTTTTTAGGTAGTGTAGGGGTCGTGCTGGGGTAGTGTTTTAGGATTTAGTGTAGTGCAGCGGTGTTTGGGTAGTGTAGGGGGTCGTACTGGGGTAGTGTTTTAGGGTTTAGGGTAGTGCAGTGGTGTTTGGGTAGTGGAGGGGGTCGTGCTGGGGGTGGTGTGTTAGGGTTTAGGGCAGTGCAGCGGTGTTCAGGCAGTGTAGGGGGTCGTGCTGGGGTGGTCTTTTAGGGTTTAAGACAGTGCAGTGGTGTTCGGGCAGTGTATGGGGTCATGCGGGGTTGGTGTTTCAGGGTTTAGGGCAGTGCAGTGGTGCTTAGGCAGTGTAGGGGATCGTGCAGGGGGTGGTGGTTCAGGGTTTAGGGCAGTGCAGTGCAGTGGTCTTCGGGCAGTGTAGGGGGTCGCGCTGGGGGTGGTGGTTCAGGGTTTAAGGCAGTGCACTGGCCTTCTGGCAGTGTAGGGGGTCGCGCTGGGGGTGGTGGTTCAGGCTTTAGGGCAGCGCAGTGGTCTTCGGGCAGTGTAGGGGGTCACGCTGGGGGAGGTGGTTCAGGGTTTAGGGTAGTGCAGTGGTGTTCGGGCAGTATAGGGGGTCGCGCTGGGCATGATGCTTCAGGGTTTAGGGCAGTGCAGTGGTGTTCGGGCAGTGTAGGGGGTCATGCTGGGGGTGGTGTTTCAGGGTTTAGGGCATTGCAATGGTGTTCGGGCAGTATAGGGTGTACTGCTGGGGGTAATGGTTCGGGTTTAAGGCAGTGCAGTTGTGTTCGGGCACTGTAGGGGGTACTGCTGGGGATAGTGGTTCAGGGTTTAGAGCAGTGCAGTGGTGTTCGGGCAGTGTAGGGGGTACTGCTGGGGGTAGTGTTTTAGGGTTTAGGGCAGTGCAGTGGTGTTTGGGTAGTGTAGGGGGTACTGGTGGGGGTAGTGTTTTAGGGTTTAGGGTAGTGCAGCGGTGTTTGTGTTGTGTAGGGGGTCGTGTTTTAGGGTTAAGGGTATTGCAGTGGTCTTTGGGTAGTGTAGGGGGTCGGGCGGGGGTAGTGTTTTAGGGTTTAGGGTAGTGCAGCGGTGTTTGGGTAGTGTAGGGGGTCGTGCTGGGGTTGTGTTTTAGGGTTTAGTGTAGTGCAGTGGTGTTTGGGTAGTATAGGGGGTCGTGCTGTGGTAGTGTTTTAGGGTTTAGGGTAGTGCATTGGTGTTTGGGTAGTGTAGGGGGTCGTGATGGGGGTGGTGTTTTAGGATTTAGTGTAGTGCAGCGGTGTTTGGGTAGTGTAGGGGGTCGTACTGGGGTAGTGTTTTAGGGTTTAGGGTAGTGCAGTGGTGTTTGGGTAGTGGAGGGGGTCATGCTGGGGGTGGTGTTTTAGGGTTTAGGGCAGTGCAGCGTTGTTCAGGCAGTGTTGGGGGTCGTGCTGGGGTGGTATTTTAGGGTTTAAGACAGTGCAGTGGTGTTCGGGCAGTGTATGGGGTCGTGCAGGGGTGGTGTTTCAGGGTTTAGGGCAGTGCAGTGGTGTTTAGGCAGTGTAGGGGATCGTGCAGGGGGTGGTGGTTCAGGGTTTAGGGCAGTGCAGTGGTCTTCGGGCAGTGTAGGGGGTCGCGCTGGGGGTGGTGGTTCAGGGTTTAAGGCAGTGCAGTGGCCTTCTGGCAGTGTAGGGGGTCGCGCTGGGGGTGGTGGTTCAGGGTTTAGGGCAGTGCAGTGGTCTTCCAGCAGTGTAGGGGGTCACGCTGGGGGAGGTGGTTCAGGGTTTAGGGTAGTGCAGTGGTGTTCGGGCAGTATAGAGGGTCGCGCTGAGCATGGTGCTTCAGGGTTTAGGGCAGTGCAGTGGTGTTCGGGAAGTGTAGGGGGTCGCGCTGGGGGTGGTGGTTCAGGCTTTAGGGCATTGCAATGGTGTTCGGGCAGTATAGTGTGCACTGCTGGGGATAATGGTTCGGGTTTAAGGCAGTGCAGTTGTGTTCGGGCACTGTAGGGGGTACTGCTGGGGATAGTGGTTCAGGGTTTAGAGCAGTGCAGTGGTGTTCGGGCAGTGTAGGGGGTACTGCTGGGGGTAGTGTTTTAGGGTTTAGGGCAGTGCAGTGGTGTTTGGGTAGTGTAGGGAGTACTGGTGGGGGTAGTGTTTTAGGGTTTAGGGTAGTGCAGCGGTCTTTGGGTAGTGTAGGGGGTCGTGCTGGGGTTGTGTTTTAGGGTTTAGTGTAGTGCAGTGGTGTTTGGGTAGGATAGGGGGTACTGCTGGGGGTAGTGTTTTAGGGTTTAGGGTAGTGCAGTGGTGTTTGGATGTTGTAGGGGGTCGTGCTGGGGGTAGTGTTTTAGGGTTTATGGTAGTGCAGTGGTGTTTGTGTAGTATAGGGGGTAGTGTTTTAGTGTTTAGGGTAGTGCAGTGGTGTTTGTGTAGTGTAGGGGGTCGTGCTGGGGGTAGTGTTTTATGGTTTAGGGTAGTGCAATGGTGTTTGGGTAGTGTAGGGGGTACTGCTGGGGGCAGTGAATTAGGGTTTAGGGTAGTGCAGTGGTGTTTGGGTAGTGTAGGGGGTACTGCTGGGGGTAGTGTTTTAGGGTTTAGGGTTGTGCAGTGGTGTTTGGATAGTGTAGGGGGTCATGCTGGGGGTAGTGTTTTAGGGTTTAGGGTAGTGCAGTGGTGTTTGTGTAGTATAGGGGGTAGTGCTGGGGGTGGTGTTTTAGGGTTTAGGGCAGTGCAGTGGTATTCGGGCAGTGTAGGGGGTCCTGCAGGGGGGTGGTGTTTCAGGGTTTAGGGCAGTGCAGTGGTGTTTGGGTAGTGTAGGGGGTACTGCTGGGGGTAGTGTTTTAGGGTTTAGGGTAGTGCATTGGTGTTTGGGTAGTGTAGGGGGTCGTGCTGGGGGTGGTGGTTTAGGGTTTAGGGCAGTGCAGTGGTGTTTGTGTAGAGTAGGGGGTTGTGCTGGGGGTGGTGTTTTAGGGTTTAGGGCAGTGCAGTGGTATTCGGGCAGTGTAGGGGGTCCTGCAGGGGGGTGGTGTTTCAGGGTTTAGGGCAGTGCAGTGGTGTTCGGGCAGTGTAGGGGGTTGTGCAGGGGGTGGTGCTTCCAGGCTTAGGGCAGTGGCATTCGGGCAGTGTAGGGGTTGTGCAGGGGGTGGTGTTTCAGGGTTTAGGGCAGTGCAGTGGTGTTCGGGCAGTGTAGGGGGTCGTGCAGGGGGTGGTGTTTCAGGGTTTAGGGCAGTGCAGTGGTGTTCGGGCAGTGTAAGGGGTTGTGCTGGGGGTTGTGTTTCAGGGTTTAGGGCAGTGCAGTGGTGTTCGGGCAGTGTAGTGGGTTTTGCTGGGTCTGGTGTTTCAGGGTTTAGGGCAGTACAGTGGTGTTCGGGCAGTGTAGGGGGTCATGCTGGGGCTGGTGTTTCAGGGTTTAGGCAGTGCAGTGGTGTTCGGGCAGTGTAGGGGGACGTCCTTGGGGTATTGCTTCAGGGTTTAGGGCAGAGCAGTGGTGTTCGGGCAGTGTGGGGGTCGTGCTCGGGGGAGTGTTTCAGGGTTTAGGGCAGAGCAGTGGTGTTCGGGCAGTGGAGGGGGTCGTGCTGGGGCTGGTGTTTCAGGGTTTAGGGTAGAACAGTGGTCTTTGGGTAGTGTAGGGGATTGTGCGTGGGGTTGTGTTTTAGGGTTTAGGGTAGTGCTGCGGTCTTTGGGTAGTGTAGGGGGTCGTGCTGGGGTAGTGTTTTAGGATGTAGGGTAGTGCAGTGGTGTTTGGGTAGTGTAGGGGGTCATGCTGGGGGTGGTGTTTTAGGGTTTAGGGCAGTGCAGCGGTGTTCAGGCAGTGTAGGGGGTCGTGCTGGGGTGGTGTTTTAGGGTTTAGGACAGTGCTGTGGTGTTTGGGCAGCATAGGGGGTTGTGCGGGGTGGTGTTTCAGGATTTAGGGCAGTGCAGTGGTGTTTAGGCACTGTAGGGGGTCGTGCTGGGGTGGTGTTTTAGGGTTTAGGGTAGTGCAGTGGTGTTTGGGTAGTGTAGCGGGTCATGCTGGGGGTGGTGTTTTAGGGTTTAGGGCAGTGCAGCGGTATTCAAGCAGTGTAGGGGGTCATGCTGGGGTGGTGTTTTAGGGTTTAGGAGGGTGCAGTGGTGTTCGGGCAGTGTAGGGGGTCGTGCGGGGGTGGTGTTTCAGGGTTTTGGGCAGTGCAGTTGTGTTTAGGCAGTGCAGGGGGTCGTGCAGGAGGTGGTGGTTCAAGGTTTAGGGCAGTGCAGTGGTCTTCGGGCAGTGTAGGGGGTCGCGCTGGGGGTGGTGGTTCAGGGTTTAGGGCAGTGCAGTGGTCTTGTGGCAGTGTAGGGGGTTGCGCTGGGGGTGGTGGTTCAGGGTTTAGGGCAGTGCAGTGGTCTTCGGGCACTGTAGGGGGTCGCGCTGGGGGAGGTGGTTCAGGGTTTAGGGTAGTGCAGTGGTGTTCGGGCAGTGTAGGGGGTTGTGCTGGGGGTGGTGTTTTAGGGTTTAGGGCAGTGCAGCGGTGTTCAGGCAGTGTGGGAGGTCGTGCTGGGGTGGTGTTTTAGGGTTTAGCACAAGGCAGTGGTGTTCGGGCAGTGTAGGGGGTCATCCGGGGGTGGTGTTTCAGGGTTTATGGCAGTTCAGTGGTGTTTAGGTAGTGTAGGGGGTCGTGCAGGGGGTGGTGGTTCAGGGTTTAGGGCAGTGCAGTGGTCTTCGGGCAGTGTAGGGGGTTGCGCTGGGGGTGGTGGATCAGGGTTTAGGGCAGTGCAGTGGTCTTCTGGCAGTGTAGGGGGTCGCGCTGGGGGTGGTGGCTCAGGGTAAAAGGCAGTGGTCTTCGGGCACTGTAGGGGATCACGCTGGGGGTAGAGGGTTTAGGGTAGTGCAGTGGTGTTTGGGTAGTGTAGGGAGTCGTGCTGGGGGTGGTGTTTTTTTATGGTTTAGGGCAGTGCAGTGGTGTTCAGGCAGTGTAGGGGGTCGTCCTGGGGTGGTGTTTTAGGGTTTAGGACAGTGCAGTGGTGTTCGGGCAGTGTAGGGGGTTGTGCAGGGGTGGTATTTCAGGGTTTAGGGCAGTGCAGTGGTGTTTAGGCAGTGTAGGGGGTCATGCAGGGGGTGGTGGTTCAGGGTTTAGAGCAGTGCAGTGGTCTTCGGGCAGTGTAGGGGGTCACGCTGGGGGTGGTGGTTCAGGGTTTAGGGCAGTGCAGTGGTCTTCGGGCAGTGTAGGGGGTCGCGCTGGGGTGGTGGTTCAGGGTTTAGGGCAGTGCAATGGAGTTCGGGCAGTATAGGGGGTACTGCTGCGGGTAGTGGTTCAGGGTTTAGGGCAGTGCAGTTGTGTTCGGGCACTGTAGGGGGTACTGGTGGAGGTAGTGGTTCAGGGTTTAGAGCAGTGCAGTGGTGTTCAGGCAGTGTAGAGGGTAGTGCTGGGGGTAGTGTTTTAGGGTTTAGGGTAGTGCAGTGGTGTTTGGGTAGTGTAGGGGGTATTGGTGGGGGTAGTGTATTAGGGTTTAGGGTAGTGCAGCGGTGTTTGTGTTGTGTAGGTGGTCGTGTTTTAGGGTTTAGGGTAGTGCAGCGGTGTTTGGGTAGTGTAGGGGTCGTGCTGGGGTAGTGTTTTAGGGTTTAGTGTAGTGCAGTGGTGTTTGGGTAGTGTAGGGGGTCATGCTGTAGTAGTGTTTTAGGGTTTAGGGTAGTGCATTGGTGTTTGGGTAGTGTAGGGGGTCGTGCTGGGGGTGGTGTTTTAGGGTTTAGGGCAGTGCATTGGTGTTCGGGTAGAGTAGGGGGTAGTGCTGGGGGTGGTGTTTTAGCGTTTAGGGCAGTGCAGTGGTATGCGGGCAGTGTAGGGGGTCCTGCAGAAGGGTGGTGTTTCAGGTTTTAGGGCAGTACAGTGGTGTTCGGGCAGTGTAGGGGGTTGTGAAGGGGGTGGTGTTCACGGGCTTAGGGCAGTGGCGTTCGGGCAGTGTAGGGGGTCGTGCAGGGGGTGGTGTTTCGGGTTTTAGGGCAGTGCAGTGGTGTTCGGGCAGTGTAGGGTGTTGTGCAGGGGGTGGTGTTTCAGGGTTTAGGGCAGTGCAGTGGTGTTCGGGCAGTGTAGGGTGTCGTGCTGGGGTGGTGTTTCAGGGTTTAGGGCAGTGCAGTGGTGTTCGGGCAGTGTAAGGGGTCGTGCTGGGGGTTGTGTTTCAGGGTTTAGGGCAGTGCAGTGGTGTTCGGCAGTGTAGTGGGTTTTGCTGGGTCTGGTGTTTCAGGGTTAAGGGCAGTGCAGTGGTGTTCGGGCCGTGTAGGGGGTCGTGCTGGGGCTGGTGTTTCAGGGTTTAGGCAGTGCAGTGGTGTTCGGGCAGTGTAGGGGGACGTGCTTGGGGTATTGCTTCAGGGTTTAGGGCAGAGCAGTGGTGTTCGGGCAGTGTAGGGGGTTGTGCAGGGGGTGGTGCTTCCAGGCTTAGGGCAGTGGCATTCGGGCAGTGTAGGGGGTTGTGCAGGGGTGGTGTTTCAGGGTTTAGGGCAGTGCAGTGGTGTTCGGGCAGTGTAGGGGGTCGTGCAGGGGGTGGTGTTTCAGGGTTTAGGGCAGTGCAGTGGTGTTCGGGCAGTGTAAGGGGTTGTGCTGGGGGTTGTGTTTCAGGGTTTAGGGCAGTGCAGTGGTGTTCGGGCAGTGTAGTGGGTTTTGCTGGGTCTGGTGTTTCAGGGTTTAGGGCAGTACAGTGGTGTTCGGGCAGTGTAGGGGGTCATGCTGGGGCTGGTGTTTCAGGGTTTAGGCAGTGCAGTGGTGTTCGGGCAGTGTAGGGGGACGTCCTTGGGGTATTGCTTCAGGGTTTAGGGCAGAGCAGTGGTGTTCGGGCAGTGTGGGGGTCGTGCTCGGGGGAGTGTTTCAGGGTTTAGGGCAGAGCAGTGGTGTTCGGGCAGTGTAGGGGTTCGTGCTGGGGCTGGTGTTTCAGGGTTTAGGGTAGAACAGTGGTCTTTGGGTAGTGTAGGGGATTGTGCGTGGGGTTGTGTTTTAGGGTTTAGGGTAGTGCTGCGGTCTTTGGGTAGTGTAGGGGGTCGTGCTGGGGTAGTGTTTTAGGATGTAGGGTAGTGCAGTGGTGTTTGGGTAGTGTAGGGGGTCATGCTGGGGGTGGTGTTTTAGGGTTTAGGGCAGTGCAGCGGTGTTCAGGCAGTGTAGGGGGTCGTGCTGGGGTGGTGTTTTAGGGTTTAGGACAGTGCTGTGGTGTTTGGGCAGTATAGGGGGTTGTGCGGGGTGGTGTTTCAGGATTTAGGGCAGTGCAGTGGTGTTTAGGCACTGTAGGGGGTCGTGCTAGGGTGGTGTTTTAGGGTTTAGGGTAGTGCAGTGGTGTTTGGGTAGTGTAGCGGGTCATGCTGGGGGTGGTGTTTTAGGGTTTAGGGCAGTGCAGCGGTGTTCAAGCAGTGTAGGGGGTCATGCTGGGGTGGTGTTTTAGGGTTTAGGAGGGTGCAGTGGTGTTCGGGCAGTGTAGGGGGTCGTGCGGGGGTGGTGTTTCAGGGTTTTGGGCAGTGCAGTTGTGTTTAGGCAGTGCAGGGGGTCGTGCAGGAGGTGGTGGTTCAAGGTTTAGGGCAGTGCAGTGGTCTTCGGGCAGTGTAGGGGGTCGCGCTGGGGGTGGTGGTTCAGGGTTTAGGGCAGTGCAGTGGTCTTGTGGCAGTGTAGGGGGTTGCGCTGGGGTGGTGGTTCAGGGTTTAGGGCAGTGCAGTGGTCTTCGGGCACAGTAGGGGGTCGCGCTGGGCGTGGTGTTTTAGGGTTTAGGGTAGTGCAGTGGTGTTTGTGCAGTGTAGGGGGTCATGCTGGGGCTGGTGTTTCAGGGTTTAGGGTAGTGCAGTGGTGTTCGGGCAGTGTAGGGGTTGTGCTGGGGGTGGTGTTTTAGGGTTTAGGGCAGTGCAGCGGTGTTCAGGCAGTGTGGGAGGTCGTGCTGGGGTGGTGTTTTAGGGTTTAGCACAAGGCAGTGGTGTTCGGGCAGTGTAGGGGGTCATCCGGGGGTGGTGTTTCAGGGTTTATGGCAGTTCAGTGGTGTTTAGGTAGTGTAGGGGGTCGTGCAGGGGGTGGTGGTTCAGGGTTTAGGGCAGTGCAGTGGTCTTCGGGCAGTGTAGGGGGTTGCGCTGGGGGTGGTGGATCAGGGTTTAGGGCAGTGCAGTGGTCTTCTGGCAGTGTAGGGGGTCGCGCTGGGGGTGGTGGTTCAGGGTAAAAGGCAGTGGTCTTCGGGCACTGTAGGGGATCACGCTGGGGGTAGAGGGTTTAGGGTAGTGCAGTGGTGTTTGGGTAGTGTAGGGAGTCGTGCTGGGGGTGGTGTTTTTTTATGGTTTAGGGCAGTGCAGTGGTGTTCAGGCAGTGTAGGGGGTCGTGCTGGGGTGGTGTTTTAGGGTTTAGGACAGTGCAGTGGTGTTCGGGCAGTGTAGGGGGTTGTGCAGGGGTGGTATTTCAGGGTTTAGGGCAGTGCAGTGGTGTTTAGGCAGTGTAGGGGGTCATGCAGGGGGTGGTGGTTCAGCGTTTAGAGCAGTGCAGTGGTCTTCGGGCAGTGTAGGGGGTCACGCTGGGGGTGGTGGTTCAGGGTTTAGGGCAGTGCAGTGGTCTTCGGGCAGTGTAGGGGGTCGCGCTGGGGTGGTGGTTCAGGGTTTAGGGCAGTGCAATGGAGTTCGGGCAGTATAGGGGGTACTGCTGGGGGTAGTGGTTCAGGGTTTAGGGCAGTGCAGTTGTGTTCGGGCACTGTAGGGGGTACTGGTGGGGGTAGTGGTTCAGGGTTTAGAGCAGTGCAGTGGTGTTCAGGCAGTGTAGAGGGTAGTGCTGGGGGTAGTGTTTTAGGGTTTAGGGCAGTGCAGTGGTATTTGGGTAGTGTAGGGGGTATTGGTGGGGGTAGTGTATTAGGGTTTAGGGTAGTGCAGCGGTGTTTGTGTTGTGTAGGTGGTCGTGTTTTAGGGTTTAGGGTAGTGCAGTGGTCTTTGGGTAGTGTAGGGGGTCAGGCGGGGGAAGTGTTTTAGGGTTTAGGGTAGTGCAGCGGTGTTTGGGTAGTGTAGGGGTCGTGCTGGGGTAGTGTTTTCGGGTTTAGTGTAGTGCAGTGGTGTTTGGGTAGTGTAGGGGGTCATGCTGTGGTAGTGTTTTAGGGTTTAGGGTAGTGCATTGGTGTTTGGGTAGTGTAGGGGGTCGTGCTGGGGGTGGTGTTTTAGGGTTTAGGGCAGTGCATTGGTGTTCGGGTAGAGTAGGGGGTAGTGCTGGGGGTGGTGTTTTAGCGTTTAGGGCAGTGCATTGGTGTTCTGGTAGTGTAGGGGGTCGTGCTGGGGGTGGTGTTTTAGGGTTTAGGGCAGTGCAGTGGTGTTTGTGTAGTGTAGGGGGTTGTGCTGGGGGTGGTGTTTTAGGGTTTAGGGCAGTGCAGTGGTATGCAGGCAGTGTAGGGGGTCCTGCAGAAGGGTGGTGTTTCAGGTTTTAGGGCAGTACAGTGGTGTTCGGGCAGTGTAGGGGGTTGTGAAGGGGGTGGTGTTTCCGGGCTTAGGGCAGTGGCGTTCGGGCAGTGTAGGGGGTTGTGCAGGGGGTGGTGTTTCAGGGTTTAGGGCACTGCAGTGGTGTTCGGGCAGTGTAGGGGGTCGTGCAGGGGGTGGTGTTTTGGGTTTTAGGGCAGTGCAGTGGTGTTCGGGCAGTGTAGGGTGTTGTGCAGGGGGTGGTGTTTCAGGGTTTAGGGCAGTGCAGTGGTGTTCGGGCAGTGTAGGGTGTCGTGCTGGGGTGGTGTTTCAGGGTTTAGGGCAGTACAGTGGTGTTCGGGCAGTGTAAGGGGTCGTGCTGGGGGTTGTGTTTCAGGGTTTAGGGCAGTGCAGTGGTGTTCGGCAGTGTAGTGGGTTTTGCTGGGTCTGGTGTTTCAGGGTTAAGGGCAGTGCAGTGGTGTTCGGGCCGTGTAGGGGGTCGTGCTGGGGCTGGTGTTTCAGGGTTTAGGCAGTGCAGTGGTGTTCGGGCAGTGTAGGGGGACGTGCTTGGGGTATTGCTTCAGGGTTTAGGGCAGAGCAGTGGTGTTCGGGCAGTGTAGGGGTCGTGCTGGGGGAGGTGGTTCAGGGTTTAGGCTAGTGCAGCGGTGTTTGGGTAGTGTAGGGGGTCGTACTGGGGTAGTGTTTTAGGGTTTAGGGTAGTGCAGTGGTGTTCGGGCAGTGTAGGGGGTTGTGCGGGGGTGGTGTTTCAGGGTTTAGGGCAGTGCAGTGGTGTTTAGGCAGTGTATGGGGTCGTGCAGGGGGTGGTGGTTCAGGGTTTAGGGGAGTGCAGTGGTCTTCGGGCAGTGTAGGGGGTCACGCTGGGGGTGGTGGTTCAGGGTTTAGGGCAGTGCAGTGGTCTTCGGGCAGTGTAGGGGTCGCGCTGGGCGTGGTGCTTCAGGGTTTAGGGCAGTGCAGTGGTGTTCGAGCAGTGTAGGGGGTCGTGCTGGGGTGGTGGTTCAGGGTTTAGGGCAGTGCAATGGTGTTCTGGCAGTATAGGGGGTACTGCTGGGGGTAGTTGTTCAGGATTTAGGGCAGTGCAGTTGTGTTCGGGCACTGTAGGGGGTACTGGTGGGGCTAGTTGTTCAGGGCTTAGAGCAGTGCAGTGGTGTTCGGGCAGTGTAGGGGGTACTGCTGGGGGTAGTGTTTTAGGGTTTAGGGCAGTGCAGTGGTGTTTGGGTAGTGTAGGGGGTACTGGTGGGGGTAGTGTTTTAAGGTTTTGGGTAGTGCAGCGGTGTTTGTGTTGTGTACGGGGTCGTGTTTTAGGGTTTAGGGTAGTGCAGTGGTCTTTGGGTAGTGTAGGGGGTTTGGCGGGGGTAGTGTTTTAGGGTTTAGGGTAGTGCAGTTGTGTTTGGGTAGTGTAGGGGTCGTGCTGGGGTAGTGTTTTAGGGTTTAGTGTAGTGCAGTGGTGTTTGGGTAGTGTAGGGGGTCATGCTGTGGTAGTGTTTTAGGGTTTAGGGTAGTGCATTGGTGTTTGGGTAGTGTAGGGGGTCGTGCTGGGGTTGGTGTTTTAGCATTTAGGGCAGTGAATTGGTGTTCTGGTAGTGTAGGGGGTTGTGCTGGGGGTGGTGTTTTAGGGTTTAGGGCAGTGCAGTGGTATTCGGGCAGTGTATGGGGTCCTGCAGGGGGGTGGTGTTTCAGGGTTTAGGGCATTGCAGTGGTGTTCGGGCAGTGTAGGGGGTTGTGCAGGGGGTTGTGTTTCCGGCCTTAGGGCAGTGGCGTTCGGGCAGTGTAGGGGGTTGTGCAGGGGGGTGGTGTTTCAGGGTTTAGGGCAGTGCAGTGGTGTTCGGGCAGTGTAGGGGGTCGTGCAGGGGGTGGTGTTTCAGGTTTTAGGGCAGTGCAGTGGTGTTCGGGCAGTGTAGGGTGTTGTGCAGGGGGTGGTGTTTCAGGGTTTAGGGCAGTGCAGTGGTGATCGGGCAGTGTAGGGTGTCGTGCTGGGGGTGGTGTTTCAGGGTTTAAGGCAGTGCAGTGGTGTTCGGGCAGTGTAAGGGGTCGTGCTGGGGGTTGTGTTTCAGGGTTTAGGGCAGTGCAGTGGTGTTCGGGCAGTGTAGTGGGTTTTGCTGGGTCTGGTGTTTCAGGGTTTAAGGCAGTGCAGTGGTGTTCAGGCAGTGTAGGGGGTCGTGCTGGGGCTGGTGTTTCAGCTTTTAGGCAGTGCAGTGGTGTTCGGGCAGTGTAGGGGGACTTGCTTGGGGTATTGCTTCAGGGTTTAGGGCAGAGCACTGGTGTTCGGGCAGTGTAGGTGTCGTGCTGGGGGTAGTCTTTCAGGGTTTAGGGCAGAGCAGTGGTGTTTGGGCAGTGTAGGGGGTCGTACTGGGGGTAGTGTTTCAGGGGTTAGGGCAGAGCAGTAGTGTTTGCATAGAGTAGGGGGTCGTGATGGGGGTGGTATTTAGGGTTTAGGGCAGTGCAGTGGTGTTCGGGCAGTGTTGGGGGTTGTTGCGAGGGTGGTGTTTCAGGGTTTAGGGCAGTGGTGTTTGGGCAGTGTAGGGGGTCCTGCTGGGGGTGGTGTTTCAGGGTTTAGGGCGGTGGTGTTTGGGCAGTGTAGGGGGTCTTGCTGGGGGTGGTGTTTCAGGGTTTAGGGCGGTGCAGTGGTGTTTGTGCAGTGTAGGGGGTCATGCTGGGGCTGGTGTTTCAGGGTTTAGGGTGGTGCAGTGGTGTTCGGGCAGTGTAGGGGGTCATGCTGGGGCTGGTGTTTCAGGGTTTAGGGCGGTGCAGTGTTGTGCAGGCAGCGTAGGGGGTCATGCTGGGGCTGGTGTTTCAGGGTTTAGGGCGGTGCAGTGGTGTTCGGGCAGTGTTGGAGGTCATGCTGGGGCTGGTATTTCAGGGTTTAGGGCGGTGCAGTGTTGTTCGGGCAGCGTAGGGGGTCATGCTGGGGCTGGTGTTTCAGGGTTTAGGGCGGTGCAGTGGTGTTCGGGAAGTGTAGGAGGTCATGCTGGGGCTGGTGTTTCAGGGTTTAGGGCAGTGCAGTGGTGTTCGGGCAGTGTTTGGGGTCGTGCTTGGGCTGGTGTTTCAGTTTTTAGGGCAGTGCAGTGGTGTTAGGGCAGTTTAGGGGGTCGTGCTGGGGTTGGTGTTTCAGGGTGTAGGGCAGTGCAGTGGTGTTCGGGCAGTGTAGGGGGTCGTGCTGGGGGTGGTGTTTCAGAGTTTAGGGCAGTGCAGTGGTGTTCGAGCAGTGTAGTGGGTCGTGCTGGGGGTAGTGTTTCAGGGATTAGGGCAGTGGTCTTCTGGCAGTGTAGGGGGTCGCGCTGGGGTGGTGGTTCAGGGTTTAGGGCAGTGCAGTGGTCTTCGGGCAGTGTAGGGGGTCACACTAGGGGAGGTGGTTCAGGGTTTAGGGTAGTGCAGCAGTGTTTGGGTAGTGTAGGGGGTCCTACTGGTGTAGAGTTTTAGGGTTTAGGGTAGTGCAGTGGTGTTTGGGTCATGTAGGGGGTCGTGCTGGGGGTGGTGTTTTAGGGTTTAGGGCAGTGCAGCGGTGTTCAGGCAGTGTAGGGGGATGTGCTGGGGTAGTGTTTTAGGGTTTAGGACAGTGCAGTGGTGTTCGGGCAGTGTAGAGGGTTGTGCGGGGGTGGTGTTTCAGGGTTTAGGGCAGTGCAGTGGTGTTTAGGCAGTGTAGGGGGTCGTGCAGGGGGTGGTGGTTCAGGGTTTAGGGCAGTGCAGTGGTCTTCGGGCAGTGTAGGGGGTCACGCTGGGTGTGGTGCTTCAGGGTTTACGGCAGTGCAATGGAGTTCGGGCAGTATAGGGGGTACTGCTGGGGGTAGTGGTTCAGGGTTTAGGGCAGTGCAGTTGTGTTCGGGCACTCTAGGGGGTACTGGTGGGGGTAGTGGTTCAGGGTTTAGAGCAGTGCAATGGTGTTTGGGCAGTGTAGGGGGTACTGCTGGGGGTAGTGTTTTAGGGTTTAGGGTAGTGCAGCGGTGTTTGTGTTGTGTAGGGGTCGTGTTTTAGGGTTTAGGGTAGTGCAGTGGTTTTTGGGTAGTGTAGGGGGTCGGGTTAGGGGGTAGTGTTTTAGGGTTTAGGGTAGTGCAGCGGTGTTTGGGTAGTGTAGGGGTCGTGTTGGGGTAGTGTTTTAGGGTTTAGTGTAATGCAGTGGTGTTTGGGTAGTGTAGGGGGTCATGCTGTGGTAGTTTTTTAGGGTTTAGGGTAGTGCATTGTTGTTTGGGTAGTGCATGGGGTCGTGCTGGGGGTGGTGTTTTAGGGTTTAGGGCAGTGCATTGGTGTTCGGGTAGAGTAGGGGGTCGTGCTGGGGGTGGTGTTTTAGCGTTTAGGGTAGTGCATTAGTGTTCTGGTAGTGTAGGGGGTCGTGCTAGGGGTGGTGTTTTAGGGTTTAGGGCAGTGCAGTGGTGTTTATGTAGTGTATGGGGGTTGTGCTGGGGGTGGTGTTTTAGGGTATAGGGCAGTGCAGTGGTATTCGGGCAGTGTAGGTGGTCCGGCAGGGGGGTGGTGTTTCAGGGTTTAGGGCAGTGCAGTGGTGTTCGGGCAGTGTAGGGGGTTGTGCACGGGGTGGTGTTTCTGGGCTTAGGGCAGTGGCGTTCGGGCAGTGGAGGGGGTTGTGCAGGGGGGTGGTGTTTCAGGGTTTAGGGCAGTGCAGTGGTGTTCGGGCAGTGTAGGGGGTCGTGCAGGGGGTGGTGTTTCAGGTTTCAGGGCAGTGCAGTGGTGTTCGGGCAGTGTAGGGTGTTGTGCAGGGGGTGGTGTTTCAGGGTTTAGGGCAGTGCAGTGGTGTTCAGGCAGTGTAGGGTGTCATGATGGGGGTGGTGTTTCAGGGTTTAGGGCACTGCAGTGGTGTTCGGGCAGTGTAAGGGGTCATGCTGGGGGTTGTGTTTCAGGGTTTAGGGCAGTGCAGTGGTGTTCGGGCAGTGTAATGGGTTTTGCTGGGACTGGTGTTTCAGGGTTTAGGGCAGTGCAGTGGTATTCGGGCAGTGTAGGGGTCGTGCTGGGGCTGGTGTTTCAGGGTTAAGGCAGTGCAGTGGTGTTCGGGCAGTGTAGGGGGACATGCTTGGGGTATTGCTTCAGGGTTTAGGGCAGAGCAGTGATGTTCGGGCAGTGTAGGGGTCGTGCTGGGGGAGGTGGTTCAGGGTTTAGGCTAGTGCAGCGGTGTTTGGGTAGTGTAGGGGGTCATACTGGGGTAGTGTTTTAGGGTTTAGGGTAGTGCAGTGGTGTTTGGGTAGTGTAGGGGGTCATGCTGGGGGTGGTGTTTTAGGGTTTAGGGCAGTGCAGCGGTGTTCAGGCAGTGTAGGGGGTCGTGCTGGGGTGGTGTTTAGGGTTTTTGACAGTGCAGTGGTGTTCGGGCAGTGTAGGGGGTTGTGCGGGGGTGGTGTTTCAGGGTTTAGGGCAGTGCAGTGGTGTTTAGGCAGTGTAGGGGGTCGTGCAGGGGGTGGTGGTTCAGGGTTTAGGGCAGTGCAGTGGTCTTCGGGCAGTGTAGGGGGTCACGCTGGGGGTGGTGGTTCAAGGTTTAGGACAGTGCAGTGGTCTTCGGGCAGTGTAGGGGGTCGCGCTGGGTGTGGTGCTTCAGGGTTTAGGGCAGTGCAGTGCTGTTCGGGCAGTATAGGGGGTCACACTGGGTGTGGTGCTTCAGGGTTTACGGCAGTGCAATGGAGTTCGGGCAGTATAGGGGGTACTGCTGGGGGTAGTGGTTCAGGGTTTAGGGCAGTGCAGTTGTGTTCGGGCACTCTAGGGGGTACTGGTGGGGGTAGTGGTTCAGGGTTTAGAGCAGTGCAATGGTGTTTGGGCAGTGTAGGGGATACTGCTGGGGGTAGTGTTTTAGGGTTTAGGGTAGTGCAGCGGTGTTTGTGTTGTGTAGGGGTCGTGTTTTAGGGTTTAGGGTAGTGCAGTGGTTTTTAGGTAGTGTAGGGGGTCGGGTTAGGGGGTAGTGTTTTAGGGTTTAGGGTAGTGCAGCGGTGTTTGGGTAGTGTAGGGGTCGTGTTGGGGTAGTGTTTTAGGGTTTAGTGTAGTGCAGTGGTGTTTGGGTAGTGTAGGGGGTCATGCTGTGGTAGTTTTTTAGGGTTTAGGGTAGTGCATTGGTGTTTGGGTAGTGCATGGGGTCGTGCTGGGGGTGGTGTTTTAGGGTTTAGGGCAGTGCATTGGTGTTCGGGTAGAGTAGGGGGTCGTGCTGGGGGTGGTGTTTTAGCATTTAGGGCAGTGCATTAGTGTTCTGGTAGTGTAGGGGGTCGTGCTGGGGTTGGTGTTTTAGGGTTTAGGGCAGTGCAGTAGTGTTTGTGTAGTGTAGGGGGGTTGTGCTGGGGGTGGTGTTTTAGGGTTTAGGGCAGTGCAGTGGTATTCGGGCAGTGTAGGTGGTCCGGCAGGGGGGTGGTGTTTCAGGGTTTAGGGCAGTGCAGTGGTGTTCGGGCAGTGTAGGGGGTTGTGCACGGGGTGGTGTTTCCGGGCTCAGGGCAGTGGCGTTCGGGCAGTGTAGGGGGTTGTGCAGGGGGGTGGTGTTTCAGGGTTTAGGGCAGTGCAGTGGTGTTCGGGCAGTGTAGGGGGTCGTGGAGGGGGTGGTGTTTCAGGTTTCAGGGCAGTGCAGTGGTGTTCGGGCAGTGTAGGGTGTTGTACAGGGGGTGGTGTTTCAGGGTTTAGGGCAGTGCAGTGGTGTTCAGGCAGTGTAGGGTGTCATGCTGGGGGTGGTGTTTCAGGGTTTAGGGCACTGCAGTGGTGTTCGGGCAGTGTAAGGGGTCATGCTGGGGGTTGTGTTTCAGGGTTTAGGGCAGTGCAGTGGTGTTCGGGCAGTGTAATGGGTCGTGCCGGGGCTGGTGTTTCAGGGTTAAGGCAGTGCAGTGGTGTTCGGGCAGTGTAGGGGGACATGCTTGGGGTATTCCTTCAGGGTTTAGGGCAGAGCAGTGGTGTTCGGGCAGTGTAGGGGTCGTGCTGGGGGAGGTGGTTCAGGGTTTAGGCTAGTGCAGCGGTGTTTGGGTAGTGTAGGGGGTTGTACTGGGGTAGTGTTTTAGGGTTTAGGGTAGTGTAGTGGTGTTTGGGTAGTGTAGGGGGTCATGCTGGGGGGGTGTTTTAGGGTTTAGGGCAGTGCAGCGGTGTTCAGGCAGTATAGGGGGTCGTGCTGGGGTGGTGTTTAGGGTTTATGACAGTGCAGTGGTGTTCGGGCATTGTAGGGGGTTGTGCAGGGGTGGTGTTTCAGGGTTTAGGGCAGTGCAGTGGTGTTTAGGCAGTGTAGGGGGTCGTGCAGGGGGTGGTGGTTCAGGGTTTAGGGCAGTGCAGTGGTCTTCGGGCAGTGTAGGGGGTCACGCTGGGGGTGGTGGTTCAAGGTTTAGGGCAGTGCAGTGGTCTTCGGGCAGTGTAGGGGGTCGCGCTGGGTGTGGTGCTTCAGGGTTTAGGGCAGTGCAGTGCTGTTCGGGCAGTGTAGGGGGTCGCGCTGGGGCAGTGGTTCAGGGTTTAGGGCAGTGCAATGGTGTTCGGACAGTATAGGGGCTACTGCTGGGGGTAGTGGTTCAGCGTTTAGGGCAGTGCAGTTGTGTTCGGGCACTGTAGGGGGTACTGGTGGGGGTAGTGGTTCAGGGTTTAGAGCAGTGCAGTGGTGTTCGGGCAGTGTAAGGGGTCATGCTGGGGGTTGTGTTTCAGGGTTTAGGGCAGTGCAGTGGTGTTCGGGCAGTGTAGTGGGTTTTGCTGGGTCTGGTGTTTCAGGGTTTAAGGCTGTGCAGTGGTGTTCGGGCAGTGTAGGGGGTCGCGCTGGGGCTGGTGTTTCTGGGTTTAGGCAGTGCAGTGGTGTTCGGGCAGTGTAGGGGGACGTGCTTGGGGTATTGCTTCAGGGTTTAGGGCAGAGCAGTGGTGTTCGGGCAGTGTAGGGGTCATTCTGGGGGTAGTGTTTCAGGGTTTCGGTCAGAGTATTGGTGTTCGGGCAGTGTAGGGGGTCATACTGGGGGTAGTGTTTCAGGGGTTAGGGCAGAGCAGTAGTGTTTGAGTAGGGGGCCGTGATGGGGGTGGTATTTAGGGTTTAAGGCAGTGCAGTGGTGTTCGGGCAGTGTATGGGGTCATGCTGAGGGTGGTGTTTCAGGGTTTAGGGCAGTGCAGTTGTGTTCGGGCAGTGTTGGGGGTTGTTGCGAGGGTGGTGTTTCAGGGTTTAGGGCAGTGGTGTTCGGGCAGTGTAGGTGGTCTTGCTGGGGGTGGTGTTTCAGGGTTTAGGGTGGTGCAGTGGTGTTTGTGCAGTGTAGGGGGTCATGCTGGGGCTGGTGTTTCAGGGTTTAGGGCGGTGCAGTGGTGTTCGGGCAGTGTAGGGGGTCATGCTGGGGCTGGTGTTTCAGGGTTTAGGGCGGTGCAGTGGTGTTCGGGCAGTGTTGGAGGTCATGCTGGGGCTGGTGTTTCAGGGTTTAGGGCGGTGCAGTGTTGTTCGGGCAGCGTAGGGGGTCATGCTGGGGCTGGTGTTTCAGGGTTTAGGGCAGTGCAGTGGTGTTCGGGCAGTGTTGGAGGTCATGCTGGGGCTTGTGTTTCAGGGTTTAGGGCGGTGCAATGTTGTTCGGGCAGTGTAGGGGGTCGTACTGGGGGTAGTGTTTCAGGGGTTAGGGCAGAGCAGTAGTGTTTGCACAGAGTAGGGGGTCGTGATGGGGGTGGTATTTAGGGTTTAGGGCAGTGCAGTGGTGTTCGGGCAGTGTATGGGGTCGTGCTGAGGGTGGTTGTTGGACTTGGCCCTTCTGGCAGGTTCACCCCTGAACTTTTTTGGCTTTTTATTGGTGACTTGGTGTGGTAATTTTTTTGGTTTCTGCGCACTTTCCCTGTGTCCCAGGGTAAAGTGCGTGCATGCTCTGAGTGCATGTGGTGAGATAGGCCTGCCCTCCCATAGGAATGCATGGGGAATGTATGTGTCCCTAGTAGTTCCTGATGCGTGGGGTGTGCAGGCCCGAGTTTGGTATGTGCGGACTCGTGGGAGTGAATGCTGCGCGATGATGTGTGCGGCGTGCATGTACCTAGTGTGGAAGTGCCACTTCTAGAGGTGGGCACTTCTGTGTGCAGTGTGTCTGTCGCGTGATTGGCTGGTCATGTCATGTGACGGGCTAGGGATTCCCCAGAGTCAGGATGAGTCACCCAGTGGTGAATGGGGAGATCAGCAGCTAGATGGGTGGGAGGAGTACACCTGGGTCCTGAATAGGACAGGGTTTTCCACACACAATGCTGGCTCCGCCCCCTGTGGTGCGACTGACGACCCTAGCCCTGCCAGTGAATAGGGTGAGGGGCTGAGCACATCAAGGGTGCTCCCCAACCAGCTGCGACTGGTTTTCCCCCTCACCCTGAACCCAGAACAAAGGGTTTTGCTGTATAAAAATGGGGCTGTGTCCCCACAGAAACTGTTCTCTGCCAGGATCTTACCTGAGGGGGGCTGCTGCTGCTGCTGGACCAGAGGACCGCCACCTGGACTACCTCCCTGCCTGGAGGCCCAGTGAGCTGGCTCTGGGTCCAGCCTTGCCCCCCACCCCTGCCCTGCTGCATGCAGGGAAGAACTTTGCTGGATTCTACGGGGATCCTCCTTTAAAGCGCTGGGAGCGCTTCATGTGTGTCCTTAAGCGCCTGGAAGCGCTTTTATTCGCCCTTAGCACTCAGGAGCGCTTTACTGCTGCCAGCCGGTGCCCACCCGGCATTTGCCCCGTTCTCTGCAAATCTTAGAATCCCCTGGCAGATGCCCACCCTGCCAGGGACATTGCCGCAATATCGAGTGCCCACCTCGATCTTTTTGAATTATAAAAGCGAAGCGGGTGCCCACCCCGCATTGTGGCGCCCGAGTGGGAGCCTACCCCGCTTTATTGAAGAGTCAATATCCCTAGTGGGTGCCCACCCCGCCAGGGACCTTGCCGTTCTAGTTTCACCCCCCTCGCGGGTGCCCACCCCGCATCACCGCGATCGGACAAATCACCGCTGCAGCCCGGTCCGGGCTTAGAGAGGAAGTCAGGCAGTCCTGGTGCTGACGTGGGCGGGGCTTGGCCCAGCGTGACGGGAGTTCCGGCTATCTGCCCGGGAGCGGAAGAAGCCAGCGGAGGACAGCGGAGCTCCCCTGGGGAAAGGAGAGTCCCGCGCTGCCCAACGACAGGAGCAGGAGGCAGACGGGAGCCCACCCCGCGCACCTGCAACCGCCGACCAGGTGAGGAGGGGCCCGGGGGGGTGAGAGAGAGCCGGGGCACGTTTCCAGTGCCTGCCCCCCCCCCACGGGGATCCCGAGGAAACTGCCGGTGTGCTCCCGCCGAGGAAGGGGCCATCAGTATTGTAGAGAGTCCCCCGAGTGGGACTCGCACCAACGAAGGGGGCAGTATTCCTCTCAAGCCCAGAAGGGCTACCGCCAAAGGGGGCATATTCGTTTTAGAGCTCAGTGTAGCTCCAACATACGGGGGCACAGGTGTTCTGAGAGCCTAGAAGGCTCCCATGTTTGACCCATCATTTGGCTAGAGCCCAGAGAGGCTCCAACGCGTGGCCTACACCATTCAGAGCCCAGACAGGCTCCAACGACTCCCATAAGTGTTCTAAGGGCCCCGAGGTGCCCAGGCCCCAGTCCCTACAGCTGCCCAGCACTTAGTGGGCAGCTGCAACGTTTAGGTTGGGGCCTCTGTGTTTTAGCTTGCGCAGCTTGCGTAGCTTGCGCAGCCGCGCCCTGACTTTGCTGGGACATAGGGCGTCCTAGCCCCGACAAGGCCAGTTGGCCTAGGGACTGCCACAGGTGGTGGCGAATGTGAGTTTTGCGCTATTGTTCCTTTCCTGCACCTCTGAATGTGTTTATGCGTCATGTGCTTTGCTTTACACCGCTGAATGGATTTTATGCATCATGTGTTTCCCTTGTTCTACACCTCTGAATGTGATGCATCATGTGTAAAGTGCGTTTACCCCTACAGGTATTGTGATACTTAGGTGGTTGTTTTCTCCCTAGTACAGGTGGTGCTAGTGAGGTCCTGATTCCCTGCGCAATATTTTCCTAAGGTGGTTAGGGTTGCGTAGGTGGTACTTACCTGATACCAGTAGTTACTGGTTGTGTGCTACATATGTTATTTTGTACTACAGTATTATTCCTATGTTCTAAAAAGTGCTAATTCCTGACAGTGGTCCATGTGGTCCTGTCCCCTGTATATATAATCCCTTGTAAATTCTGCCCGTGCCTGTTGGCACATTGTAGAGTGTGTGTTTTTATCTAATGTGTTGTGTATAATACAAAGGCTATTTCTATAGAATACCTTGTGTGGAGTTTCCTTTGTGGTGGGCCTTGGGTGTTGTTTCTGGGTGCGCGCGCAAACGCTTTACACATCGCCTCAGGGATAAGCCTGACTGCTCGTGCCAAGCTACCAAGGGGGTGAGAAGGGGTTATATTTGGCGTGTAACTCCCCAGCCCTGACTAGAGTGGTGGTTTCTGTCTGGCTTTGGCGCAAGCCCTAGCCAACCAGAAATCCCATTTCTAACATTGGTGATCAGCGGTGGGATTTGGACTTGCGTTTGCGCTGTACCGCAGCGGCAACTGGCCGCACTACAAAACTCTGCATTTAGATAAATCACATGGTATAGGGATTATTGTTCTAAGTTTGTTTTTAATTGTCATTTCTTTGGAAATGTGGTTTTGTGCACTGTGAGTTAGGTGTCCCTAGCTCGGGAGGGTAGATCATCCCCCTTAGTGCATTGCGTTTCTGGATTCACCAGAGGGTGGGATCCAGTGGTGGCAGCGTAATAGTGTCCAGTACATTTGTCCCCCGCCCTGCGCCCAGAGTTGGTACCTGTGTCACGTGGTGGTCAGGTTGAGGAATCAGGGGTGGTAGAAACTGCCTTACCAGTCCGAGGGGAGGGTTGGGTGTGGATGAGTGGTGTGTGGCACTAGGCAAGTGAGTGTGAGTTCTCTGGGATAGAGAGCTTGCTGAATCCTTTGCGAATTGTGTACTCCTGTGTTAAGCTCAGACCCCTAGGTTCCCTGTGTGATCTTTTCTCAAGAACGTCTGCCAAAATGGAGCCAGCTTTTGATTTCGGTGATCTGTTTGGGTACAGTATGTTGGAGTTGGTAAGGTTCTGTGAAGAGAGAGACATAGGGGTGGATGAGTCAGACTCTCAGTCCGAACTTAGAAGCAGCCTGATCCTATGGCAAAAGGGTCAATGGGGTCTTGAGCGCAGTAGGATAAGGGCCCGGGCCTCACACCAGGAGGGTGGTGGGTCTGTAGGGAGCCCGGAAGATTTAGAAGAGGAGGAAGAAAGTAACCTGACAGGGACGCCAGTAGATAGTGGAGACCCCATAGATAGGGAGTCCCTTGCTGGGTCCAGTGTCAGGAGCAGCACCCCATCCCTTTCCCTGTCCCCAGAGGAGTGGGTAGATAGAAGGGAAGAAAGGGAGCATCAGCTGGCCATGGAGAAGCTCAGGATAGAGCATGCCAAGCTGGAGACCGAGAGGGTCTTAGCTCAGAAACAGATGGCGGAGGCTGAGCGGGCCTTTGCCACAGAGAAATTAGCTCTGGAGGGTAAGTTGTCCCCTGAGCGCAGTTGTAGTTGTCTGGGCTCCCCAGGGAGGGTTGAGTCCAGTGGTGACAGCGAGATAAAGTCCAGTGCAGGAAGTCCCATTCCCAGTTTACCCAGTCTGGTACCTGTTTCCCAAGAAGAGGAGTATAGGTTGAAATTCAGGGGCAGTAGGAAGCTGTCTCACCAGTCTTGGGACACGTTTGTGGGTGAATGCGAGGATGCACTGGATGATTGGGTAAGAGTAAACACGAAACGGGATTTTGAAGGACTGTATGCTCTGGTTATCAAAGAGCAGCTACTCAGTAGTTTTTACCCCGGGTTGCGCCAACACCTGTTGGGATATTACGATTTGGATGCTTGGGACCTTGCAAAAAGAGCAGACCGATGGGAAGGGGTCCCAAGTTCTGACGAGGAATGGGAGAGTGATTCCAACAGTAGTGGTTCAGAGATCCTCCAGCCCAGCATGGTGGAGGAGGCTCAGTGTAGCCCAGCTAGGTCCCCGGATAGCGAGGAGGGTGTAGGGGCTTACGGCCTGGCTCAGTGGAGCGGGGGTAAGTGGGTGACCGAGGGTCCCCAGACGCACGAAACCCTGCCTCATGACTTGGATGGTTTCATGAGGGAACACCAAGTCTGGGACCTAGGCTGTCCTGTTAGTCCATTTGAGGAGGATCACCTAGTGTATGGAGGACCTGGAGCGTCTGTAAATAAAGCTCCAGTGGTTCTGATGTCTGGCAGTACCGCTCCAGTAGGGAGGGTACAGAAGTCCAGCGAGAGGAGTGGCATGGGGCGGTGTTCCCCGGTGGAGGAGCCAGTGGGTCAGGGACCAGCCGGGAGGGCTGAGTCTCCTCGAGGTGACCATGGTGACCACACGTCTGTCCTGGGGGATCTTCGTGCACTGTCAGGTGGACAGGGGATGGGAGATCTGCGCCAGGCAGACTGTCATGCAACATATGAGGCATATGTTCCTCTTGGGGGGATGGTGTGTAAGTCCCCCGAAGTCCTGGAGTGCCAGGCAAGTATTCCACCAAAGGTTCTAGACCCGAGGTTGGGAGGCCAGGTTCAGGATCTGCCTGACCTGAAGGGTAGGACGACTGTAACCAGTGTCCTGACTGGTTCTTCTTCCAGAGGTACCACCCCAGTTGGTAGGGAGCAGGACTCTGGAAGGGGGTGCAGAGGGTGGGAGAGCCCACCTCTGACCCCAGTGCAACCTGAGGGGTTAAACCCTAGGTTGGGAGACCAGTTCTCAGGGAGGGGTCCTGAGCTGGTAGGTGAATTGCGTTACGGGGTCGCCTCTCAGAGGAAGAGAGGGCGGAACCCCAGAAGAAGAGGTAGGGGGAGGAGAGCCTCACCCGTGACTTTTGGTCAGCTTGAGGGTACAGACCCTAGGCTGGAGGATCAGTGGCAGTTTAGAACTGCCCTGATGAGGGGTAGAGTGGAGAATGGCCGCTATGTGCCAGGGGTTACTACCCCCCACTCTATGGTTAGGCAAAGACCGGTGGCACCTGGGTGGCCTAGGGCCTGGTCTTGGCCGCGGACAGCTTGGGAGTACCAGTGGGGTAGCCCAGTTGGTCCAGACAGTGGTGTTAGAAAGAATTCCATGGGTTCACCGTGGCGTAGAACCGGAGGGTGTCCCTGCAGTTGCGGGCCCGCGTCCGTGTTCTATCGCCCCAAGCAGGGAAGTCCATCACGGTGGTGATTGGTCTACCCTGCGTTTTGGCTGGAAGGGGGTTGTGTTGGACTTGGCCCTTCTGGCAGGTTCACCCCTGAACTTTTTTGGCTTTTTATTGGTGACTTGGTGTGGTAATTTTTTTGGTTTCTGCGCACTTTCCCTGTGTCCCAGGGTAAAGTGCGTGCGTGCTCTGAGTGCATGTGGTGAGATAGGCCTGCCCTTCCATAGGAATGCATGGGGAATGTATGTGTCCCTAGTAGTTCCTGATGCGTGGGGTGTGCAGGCCCGAGTTTGGTATGTGCGGACTCGTGGGAGTGAATGCTGCGCGATGATGTGTGCGGCGTGCATGTACCTAGTGTGGAAGTGCCACTTCTAGAGGTGGGCACTTCTGTGTGCAGTGTGTCTGTCGCGTGATTGGCTGGTCATGTCATGTGACGGGCTAGGGATTCCCCAGAGTCAGGATGAGTCACCCAGTGGTGAATGGGGAGATCAGCAGCTAGATGGGTGGGAGGAGTACACCTGGGTCCTGAATAGGACAGGGTTTTCCACACACAATGCTGGCTCCGCCCCCTGTGGTGCGACTGACGACCCTAGCCCTGCCAGTGAATAGGGTGAGGGACTGAGCACATCAAGGGTGCTCCCCAACCAGCTGCGACTGGTTTTCCCCCTCACCCTGAACCCAGAACAAAGGGTTTTGCTGTATAAAAATGGGGCTGTGTCCCCACAGAAACTGTTCTCTGCCAGGATCTTACCTGAGGGGGGCTGCTGCTGCTGCTGGACCAGAGGACGGCCACCTGGACTACCTCCCTGCCTGGAGGCCCAGTGAGCTGGCTCTGGGTCCAGCCTTGCCCCCCACCCCTGCCCTGCTGCATGCAGGGAAGAACTTTGCTTGATTCTACGGGGATCCTCCTTTAAAGCGCTGGGAGCGCTTCATGTGTGTCCTTAAGCGCCTGGATGCGCTTTTATTCGCCCTTAGCGCTCAGGAGCGCTTTACTGCTGCCAGCCGGTGCCCACCCGGCATTTGCCCCGTTCTCTGCAAATCTTAGAATCCCCTGGCAGATGCCCACCCTGCCAGGGACATTGCCGCAATATCGAGTGCCCACCTCGAACTTTTTGAATTATAAAAGCGAAGCGGGTGCCCACCCCGCATTGTGGCGCCCGAGCGGGAGCCTACCCCGCTTTATTGAAGAGTCAATATCCCTAGCGGGTGCCCACCCCGCCAGGGACCTTGCCGTTCTAGTTTCACCCCCCTCGCGGGTGCCCACCCCGCATCACCGCGATCGGACAAATCACCGCTGCAGCCCGGTCCGGGCTTAGAGAGGAAGTCAGGCAGTCCTGGTGCTGACGTGGGCGGGGCTTGGCCCAGCGTGACGGGAGTTCCGGCTATCTGCCCGGGAGCGGAAGAAGCCAGCGGAGGACAGCGGAGCTCCCCTGGGGAAAGGAGAGTCCCGCGCTGCCCAACGACAGGAGCAGGAGGCAGACGGGAGCCCACCCCGCGCACCTGCAACCGCCGACCAGGTGAGGATGGGCCCGGGGGGGTGAGAGAGAGCCGGGGCACGTTTCCAGTGCCTGCCCCCCCCCCCCACGGGGATCCCGAGGAAACTGCCGGTGTGCTCCCGCCGAGGAAGGGGCCATCAGTATTGTAGAGAGTCCCCCGAGTGGGACTCGCACCAACGAAGGGGGCAGTATTCCTCTCAAGCCCAGAAGGGCTACCGCCAAAGGGGGCATATTCGTTTTAGAGCTCAGTGTAGCTCCAACATACGGGGGCACATGTGTTCTGAGAGCCTAGAAGGCTCCCATGTTTGACCCATCATTTGGCTAGAGCCCAGAGAGGCTCCAACGCGTGGCCTACACCATTCAGAGCCCAGACAGGCTCCAACGACTCCCATAAGTGTTCTAAGGGCCCCGAGGTGCCCAGGCCCCAGTCCCTACAGCTGCCCAGTACTTAGTGGGCAGCTGCAACGTTTAGGTTGGGGCCTCTGTGTTTTAGCTTGCGCAGCTTGCGCAGCCGCGCCCTGACTTTGCTGGGACATAGGGCGTCCTAGCCCCGACAAGGCCAGTTGGCCTAGGGACTGCCACAGGTGGTGGCGAATGTGAGTTTTGCGCCATTTTTCCTTTCCTGCACCTCTGAATGTGTTTATGCGTCATGTGCTTTGCTTTACACCGCTGAATGGATTTTATGCATCATGTGTTTCCCTTGTTCTACACCTCTGAATGTGATGCATCATGTGTAAAGTGCGTTTACCCCTACAGGTATTGTGATACTTAGGTGGTTGTTTTCTCCCTAGTACAGGTGGTGCTAGTGAGGTCCTGATTCCCTGCGCAATATTTTCCTAAGGTGGTTAGGGTTGCGTAGGTGGTACTTACCTGATACCAGTAGTTACTGGTTGTGTGCTACATATGTTATTTTGTACTACAGTATTATTCCTATGTTCTAAAAAGTGCTAATTCCTGACAGTGGTCCAGGTGGCCCTGTCCCCTGTATATATAATCCCTTGTAAATTCTGCCCGTGCCTGTTGGCACATTGTAGAGTGTGTGTTTTTATCTAATGTGTTGTGTATAATACAAAGGCTATTTTTATAGAATACCTTGTGTGGAGTTTCCTTTGTGGTGGGCCTTGGGTGTTGTTGCTGGGTGCGCGCGCAAACGCTTTACACATCGCCTCAGGGATAAGCCTGACTGCTCGTGCCAAGCTACCAAGGGGGTGAGCAGGGGTTATCTTTGGCGTGTAACTCCCCAGCCCTGACTAGAGTGGTGGTTTCTGTCTGGCTTTGGCGCAAGCCCTAGCCAACCAGAAATCCCATTTCTAACAGTGGTGTTTCAGGGTTTAGGGCAGTGCAGTTGTGTTCAGGCAGTGTTGGGGGTTGTTGCGAGGGTGGTGTTTCAGGGTTTAGGGCAGTGGTGTTTGGGCAGTGTAGGGGGTCTTGCTGGGGGTGGTGTTTCAGGGTTTAGGGCGATGCAGTGGTGTTTGTGCAGTGTAGGGGGTCATGCTGGGGCTGGTGTTTCAGGGTTTAGGGAGGTGCAGTGGTGTTCGGGCAGTGTAGGGGGTCATGCTGGGGCTGGTGTTTCAGGGTTTAGGGCGGTGCAGTGGTGTTCGGGCAGTGTTGGATGTCATGCTGGGGCTGGTGTTTCAGGGTTTAGTGCGGTGCAGTGTTGTTCGGGCAGCGTAGGGTGTCATGCTGGGGCTGATGTTTCAGAGTTTAGGGTGGTGCAGTGGTGTTCAGGCAGTGTTGGAGGTCATGCTGGGGCTGGTGTTTCAGGGTTTAGGGCGGTGCAGTGTTGTTTGGGCAGCGTAGGGTGTCATGCTCGGGCTGGTGTTTCAGGGTTTACGGTGGTGCAGTGGTGTTTGGGCAGTGTAGGATGTCATGATGGGGCTGGTGTTTCAGGTTTAGGGCAGTGCAGTGGTGTTCGGGCAGTGTTTGGGCTCGTGCTTGGGCTGGTGTTTCAGTTTTTAGGGCAGTGCAGTGGTGTTAGGGCAGTGTAGGGGGTCGTACTGGGGTTAGTGTTTCAGGGTTTAGGTCGGTGCAGTGGTGTTCGGGCAGTGTAGGGGGTTGTGCTGGGGCTGGTGTTTCAGGGTTTAGGGCAGTGCAGTTGTGTTCGGGCAGTGTTGGGGGTTGTTGCGAGGGTGGTGTTTCAGGGTTTAGGGCAGTGGTGTTCGGGCAGTGTAGGGGGTCTTGCTGGGGGTGGTGTTTCAGGGTTTAGGGCGGTGCAGTGGTGTTTGGGCAGTGTAGGGGGTCGTGCTGGGGCTGGTGTTTCAGGGTTTAGGGCAGTGCAATGGTGTTAGGGAACTGTAGGGGGTCATGCTGGGGCTGGTGTTTCAGGCTGTAGGGCACTGCAGTGGTGTTCAGGCAGTATAGGGGGTCGTGCTGGGGGTGGTGTTTCAGAGTTTAGGGCAGTGCAGTGGTGTTCGGGCAGTGTAGGGGGTCGTGCTGGGGGTGGTGTTTTAGCGTTTAGGGCAGTGCATTGATGTTCTGTTAGTGTAGGAGGTCATGCTGAGGGTGGTGTTTTAGGGTTTAGGGCAGTGCACTGGTGTTTGTGTAGTGTAGGGGGTTGTGCTGGGGTGGTGTTTTAGAGTTTATAGCAGTGCAGTGGTATTCGGGCAGTGTAGGGGGTCCTGCAGGGGGGTGGTGTTTCAGGGTTTAGGGCAGTGCAGTGGTGTTCGGGCAGTGTAGGGGGTTGTGCAGGGGGTGGAGTTTCCGGGCTTAGGGCAGTGGCGTTCGGGCAGTGTAGGGGGTTGTGGAGGGGGGTTGTGTTTCAGGGTTTAGGGCAGTGCAGTGGTGTTCGGGCAGTGTTGGAGGTCATGCTGGGGCTGGTATTTCTGGGTTTAGGGCGGTGCAGTGCTGTTCGGGCAGTGTAGGGGGTCATGCTGGGGCTGGTGTTTCAGGGTTTAGGGTGGTGCAGTGGTGGTTCGGGCAGTGTAGGAGGTCATGATGGGGCTGGTGTTTCAGGGTTTAGGGCAGTGCAGTGGTGTTCGGGCAGTGTTTGGGCTCGTGCTTGGGCTGGTGTTTCAGTTTTTAGGGCAGTGCAGTGGTGTTAGGGCAGTGTAGGGGGTCGTACTGGGGTTGGTGTTTCAGGTTTTAGGGCAGTGCAGTGGTGTTCGGGCAGTGTAGGGTGTTGTGCAGGGGGTGGTGTTTCAGGGTTTAGGTCAGTGCAGTGGTGTTCGGGCAGTATAGGGTGTCGTGCTGGGGGTGGTTTTTCAGGGTTTAGGGCAGTGCAGTGTTGTTCGGGCAGTGTAAGGGGTCATGCTGGGGGTTGTGTTTCAGGGTTTAGGGCAGTGCAGTGGTGTTCGGGCAGTGTAGTGGGTTTTGCTGGGTCTGGTGTTTCAGGGTTCAAGGCAGTGCAGTGGTGTTCGGGCAGTGTAGGGGGTCGCGCTGGGGCTGGTGTTTCTGGGTTTAGGCAGTGCAGTGGTATTTGGGCAGTGTAGGGGGACATGCTTGGGGTATTGCTTCAGGGTTTAGGGCAGAGCAGTGGTGTTCGGGCAGTGTAGGGGTCATGCTGGGGGAAGTGTTTCAGGGTTTAGGGCAGAGCATTGGTGTTCGGGCAGTGTAGGGGGTCATACTGGGGGTAGTGTTTCAGGGGTTAGGGCAGAGCAGTCGTGTTTGCACAGAGTAGGGGGTCGTGATGGGGCTGGTGTTTCAGGGTTTAGGGCGGTGCAGTGGTGTTCGGGCAGTGTAGGGGGTCATGCTGAGGGTGGTGTTTCAGGGTTTAGGGCAGTGCAGTTGTGTTCGGGCAGTGTTGGGGGTTGTTGCGAGGGTGGTGTTTCAGGGTTTAGGGCAGTGGTGTTCGGGCAGTGTAGGGGGTCTTGCTGGGGGTGGTGTTTCAGGGTTTAGGGCGGTGCAGTGGTGTTTGTGCAGTGTAGGGGGTCATGCTGGGGCTGGTGTTTAAGGGTTTAGGGCGGTGCAGTGGTGTTCGGGCAGTGTAGGGGGTCATGCTGGGGCTGGTGTTTCAGGGTTTAGGGCGGTGCAGTGGTGTTCGGGCAGTGTTGGAGGTCATGCTGGGGCTGGTATTTCAGGGTTTAGGGCGGTGCAGTGTTGTTCGGGCAGCGTAGGGGGTCATGCTGGGGCTGGTGTTTCAGGGTTTAGGGCGGTGCAGTGGTGTTCGGGAAGTGTAGGAGGTCATGCTGGGGCTGGTGTTTCAGGGTTTAGGGCAGTGCAGTGGTGTTCGGGCAGTGTTTGGGGTCGTGCTTGGGCTGGTGTTTCAGTTTTTAGGGCAGTGCAGTGGTGTTAGGGCAGTTTAGGGGGTCGTGCTGGGGTTGGTGTTTCAGGGTGTAGGGCAGTGCAGTGGTGTTCGGGCAGTGTAGGGGGTCGTGCTGAGGGTGGTGTTTCAGGGTTTAGGGCAGTGCAGTTGTGTTCGGGCAGTGTTGGGGGTTTTGCGAGGGTGGTGTTTCAGGGTTTAGGGCAGTGGTGTTTTGGCAGTGTAGAGGGTCTTGCTGGGGTGGTGTTTCAGGGTTTAGGGCAGTGCAGTGGTGTTTGTGCAGTGTAGGGGGTCATGCTGGGGCTGGTGTTTCAGGGTTTAGGGCGATGCAGTGGTGTTTGGGCAGTGTAGGGGGTCATGCTGGGGCTGGTGTTTCAGGGTTTAGGGCAGTGCAGTGGTGTTCGGGCAGTGTTGGAGGTCATGCTGGGGCTGGTGTTTCAGGGTTTAGGGCGGTGCAGTGTTGTTCGGGCAGCGTAGGGGGTCATGCTGGGGCTGGTGTTTCAGGGTTTAGGGCAGTGCAGTGGTGTTCGGGCAGTGTTGGAGGTCATGCGGGGGCTGGTGTTTCAGGGTTTAGGGCGGTGCAGTGTTGTTCGGGCAGTGTAGGGGGTCGTACTGGGGGTAGTGTTTCAGGGGTTAGGGCAGAGCAGTAGTGTTTGCACAGAGTAGGGGGTCGTGATGGGTGTGGTATTTACGGTTTAGGGCAGTGCAGTGGTATTCGGGCAGTGTATGGGGTCGTGCTGAGGGTGGTGTTTCAGGGTTTAGGGCAGTGGTGTTTGGGCAGTGTAGGGGGTCTTGCTGGGGGTGGTGTTTCAAGGTTTAGGGCGATGCAGTGGTGTTTGTGCAGTGTAGGGGGTCATTCTGGGGCTGGTTTTTCAGGGTTTAGGGCGGTGCAGTGGTGTTCGGGCATTGTTGGAGGTCATGCTGGGGCTGGTGTTTCAGGGTTTAGGGCGGTGCAGTGCTGTTCGGGCATCGTAGGGGGTCATGCTGGGGCTGGTGTTTCAGGGTTTAGGGTGGTGCAGTGGTGTTCGGGCAGTGTAGGAGGTCATGATGAGGCTGGTGTTTCAGGGTTTAGGGCAGTGCAGTGGTGTTCGGGCAGTGTTTGGGCTCGTGCTTGGGCTGGTGTTTCAGTTTTTAGGGCAGTGCAGTGTTGTTAGGGCAGTGTAGGGGGTCGTACTGGGGTTGGTGTTTCAGGGTTTAGGTCGGTGCAGTGGTGTTCGGGCAGTGTAGGGGGTCGTGCTGGGGCTGGTGTTTCAGGGTTTAGGGCAGTGCAGTGGTGTTAGGGAAGTGTAGGGGGTCATGCTGGGGCTGGTGTTTCAGGCTGTAGGGCACTGCAGTGGTGTTCGGGCAGTATAGGGGTCGTGATGGGGGTGGTGTTTCAGAGTTTAGTGCAGTGCAGTGGTGTTCGGGCAGTGTAGGGGGTCGTGCTGGGGGTAGTGTTTCAGGGTTTAGGGCAGTGCAGTGGTGTTCGGGCAGTGTAGGGGGTCGTGCTGGAGTAGTGTTTTAGGGATTAGGGCAGTGCAGTGGTGTTCGTGCAGTGTAGGGGGTCATGCTGGGGTAGTGTATTAGGGTTTACGGCAGTGCAGTGGTGTTTGTGTAGTTTTTAGCGCATGCACTGCATCGCTAGGCGAGACCTAAAAAGCACTGCACCAAGATGGCTGCCAACACTTCCTGGATTGAAGTGTTGGCATCCAATAAGAGCCAAGCTCGTACTTGTGTAGTTATGTCCCGCCCAGATATATAAAGATATTTTTCCTTTAATATCTCGAAAACTACTGAACGAATTTACACCATTTAAAAAAAAGGTCACTTTATGAACCAAGCACTACCTTTTTGCCAAATTTGGTGTAATTCCGTTCAGCACTTTCAGCTGTAACCATGTCTAAAGTTTCCTATGGGAAATTGATTTTTTGACCTCTAGTTTTTTGAATTTCTCAGGAACTACTGAACGGATTTACACCATTTAAAAAAAAAGTTCTCTCTCTGAACCAAGGCTACCTTTTTGCCAAATTTGGTGTAATTCTGTTCAGCAGTTCCGGCTGTAGTCGTGTCTAAAGTTTCCTATTGGAAATAACATGGAGAAAACATGTTTTGGGACCCCCCTTTTTTCTCAGCCCCCACTTAGCGAATCACCCCAAAACTTTCAGGATAGGAGCTGACCGGAGCCGGCCACAAGTTTTGATAATTTCGCGAAGATTCGTCACCCCGCGCCGCCAGTAGATAATATATATTGTCTGCTTTGCGTCTTTTTATGGCCAACGTGCACATACAGTATCGCTGTACATAATGCAGACTGTTATCCATGTCCACCTACCCTTTGCGCGATCTAGATACTGACTTAGGCAACAATATGCGGGTACCTGACATTCGCAGTCCACTGAGGCGTTACGTTTGTTTGGATGTTGAAGGCTGAGGAGAACATCAGTTAGAAACCCCCGGTTTGTTTTCTCGATTTCTTATTTTTAGCCTTACACGCATACATGTCCGCGGCTGCCACTCATCACGCGCTAACATGGGTAACTACAGTCATTGTCTGTAACTTATGTCAGCACTTTACCCGCACGCCGTTTTCCCTTTGTCCATTTCCCGTCCAATTGCATTTAACTACAACAGGGCACACAAGCACTTACATTTTCTTCTATGTCTATACACATCAATAGGAATGATGTCACATACGGGTATCTTCTGCCCCCGTTGTTTCACACACTGCCGCTATTCACTTTTTAATGTTTACAGTGTTGTGTATGCTTGAAATACATTAACTACTAATGTTATTATTGGTATAAATTCTGTTATATCCACAACATTTAGAATTTTGCACTGTCATGTTGAAATAGACATAGGAAACCTCTATGTCTATTATTAGGCCTGCTTGGTTGCTGTGACAACTGTGTGGAGTAAGGTGCATATAAGGTGTAAATTGAGTGTGTACCAGACTAGTGACCAAGGCGGTATGCTGTCAAAATGCGTCTAAGTTGTTGTTTTGGATTAAATACTTCTGTGCCATCATTTCACGGAGTCAGTGCCTGTCTGTTCGCCGCTGCCAGGATTGGATTACAATATTGAATATTCGCCGGGATCTTGCCACTGACCCTCCTCGCTCTGGTGCTCTGTGCATCCGGAATCCTTTGGTTCTTATTTTCTAGAAGAGAAAACGCAGAGCCCCCCAAAGCCGTCATCCTGTGACCCGATCATCGGAACTATCCATTCCCCTATAAGGCGTCCTGTTCCTTGTGAGAGCCGGAGGGCAATCAAAGATTCAGGTAAGCCCGTGGGGTTGGAGTGTGAGGTGATCTGCAAGCAAAACAGAGTGGCTGATGGGAGAGGTAGTCCCGTTAATTGTATAGCGGGCAGTGAGTGACACAGAAGTTACGAGGCAGCAAAAGCCATTTTTTGTCACCGTGATAGTAGCGCGATAACAACACCTACGGCGACAGGAAGCGTCGCAAAGCAACCAGCAAATGACATTATCAGAATCACCCATGAACTGGAGAAATTAAGAAAAGTAGAAATAGCCAAATGGTGGGAGTACAAATCACTCCAGCGATATCTGGATGTGGGACGAGTGCCAAGGGGCTTGAGAATCCTCGTAGCGCCCACGAATGAGAATCCGAACCCGGAGATGTTAAAAGAGTGGGCGGAGAACAGTGCGGAATCGTCCGGGAGAATGCTTCAAATCCTAATAAAGTATGCCACAAGTGACCGAGAGGTAATACTGAAAAATGAACTTGAAAAATCACTGCGCCAAGATGAAATTGGCAAAATACTCTGTGACATGAAAACAAGGCTTTCAAAATACGAACAGTCTATAAAAGAGAGGAAAGCGGTGAAATTTCAAAGAGACCGGAACGACTACATGAGTGGGAAAATCTATTCTTTCTCTAGGAAATTTGAGAATATACGCCGCCAGCAATTGTCAGCGACCTCAGAGACACTCATGAGAACAACGGAACTCAGCGAGTCGGAATTTAGCTCAGAAATTGAATCTGATGTGGAAACTGCCGGCAGGGACAAACGAAAACGCCTACTGTGGTTGCTGGAATTCGTTTTTTACGGTTGGAACGGCTAATGAGTTTACGGCCACAACCGCCAATAACAGACAACAGCAATGCCTCAAAAAATCAAAAAGCAGGAGACGAAAAAACAGACCCTGTGGAAAGAGAAACACAAAACAAGAACACACGGTCATACAGAAGAAACAAATGGGGTTAAACACCAATACAGACTCCACAAACACTGTCATAAATCTCACTAATATGGAGCTCACATCAGATGAACAAAGCATTCTCTCACTAGGCCTCACATTTTGTGCAAAAAACAATTTTGACTATGCACAAACAAGAGTGGACCTGTTTCAATTTGTTAGGAAACTTAAACTACAAAAACATTTTTTCCATACAGCCAGCCACATCTCAGATCCTTGTGGTGAATAGGAAGATTGGCAGGTAGATGGGTGGGAGGAGTACACCTGGACTCTGAATAGGGCTGTGCTCTGCCACCACAATGCTGGCTCCGCCCCCTGTGGAGCGTCTGATGTCCCTGCCCTGCACCCTGAAAGAAGAAGCCTGCATCGCATCAACAAAGTGCTCCAGAACTGGACTGAACTAGGCAAGGGCCCCCCTGGCCTGGGAGAACAAAGGATTTGTGGTATAAATGTACGAGCCCTGCTCCTAAGAAACTAGATCCTGTCCTGCCAAGAAGAAACCTCTGTCCGACCTGAAGGAACTGGAAAAGCTGCATGGAGGAGTACTGTCCCTTACCTGGGGGATTGGCCTGCAGTGGTTGCCTTGCTGCTGAAGAAGAAGAAGAAAAGACTCAAGAAACTTTTATTTGACTTGTGCTGAGAGATCTCCAAGGGCTTGTGAGTGAGCTTGCCCCCTGAACGAAGTCCCAGGACCAGTGGACTTCACCGCCGTGAGATCGCCTTGGAAAACGGACCGTTTTCCCCGCATCTTCGACTCAAACTGCTGCGTACGTCTAGCTGATCGCAGCGTACCCCCTGCAAGCTGGTATCCCGCTGTCCGGCCCGAACAAAGCGTCTGAGGCCCCTCTACGAGCTGTAGCTCGCACCGCAAAGGAAGGTATCATCCGGCCTGAGCAACGCGACTAACAGGCCCCTATGAGCCGTATCTCGCACCGTAACGGAGGACTGCGAACCGTACTTGCTTCTATCCCCTACGAACCGGACTGCCCAGCGTACACTCCTTTCCCCTGCTTTGGAAAGGCTGCGGTGCGTACGGTAGTCGCGTACGTCTCCCCTGCGCAGAGCGTACTGTTCACTTGTATCCAGCGCTATGAATCAAGATTGCCGATCTCATGGTACGGCGCGAACGCCGCGACGAACATTGAACGCACCGTACCTACGCACCGTCCTCTGAAGCCCTGCACGCCCAAGGTCTAACGTACCGTAGTACGCACCGCACCAGGAGGACAACGCACCGTACATCGCGCTTGATGTCAGCGCAGCATCCGTGATGAACTCATCAAAAGTAAAGGTACTGTGCCTGTTCGCACCGTAGGGTGTACGCTTCATCCCGAAGCGCCTACAGTGCGTATGAGACCCGTTCCCAAGCAGTTTTTACCGCGTACGTAGCGTACGGACAGGAACGAAGCGCACAGAACTTTAAAAACTACGCTAAAACCAAGAACTCTTTGTCTAATAAGTATTGTGGGCCGTTTAAACGTTATCTGGTCTTGTGCTAAGCCTAAACTATATATATAAAGTGTTATTTTTCTATATATCCCAGTGTGAAGTCCATTTGTGGGGTTGTCACTGAGTTACTGTGTGTGTGTTCACAAATGCTTAACCTGAACGCTCTGAGATAGGCCTTGTCTGCTCGCGCCAAGCTACCTAGAGGGTGAGCAGGGGTTATTGTGGGAGTGTACCCCCCTACCCTGACTAGAGGAAAGGTTCCCTGCTTGACACAAGTACCTACCTGTGCCAACCAGAGAACCCGGATTCTAACAAAGGAGCTAGCACACAAAAGCAGCAAAGAATTTGTGAGTACCAATCGGAATAAAATGACAAAGTACAACGAGCTCCTCGAGAAAATCAAACAAAGACAAGACATAGTCGTCCGGTGGTCGGACAAAGGCGGAAATGTTGTCCTCTGGCCTTTGGAGTTATACAACAAAGAAGCGCAAAGTCAACTATCAGACAAGGAATGCTATAGTCGAGTGAGCCCAAACATTATTGTGGGAATCAGGGAAAGATTTCACAGAGCCTTATATGACTGGAAAAGTGTGGCACTGCTCAAAAAGCATGAATTCGAGTACCTGAAAACTGACTTCCCAGTAATACCTCAACTCTACCTAATCCCCAAGATCCACAAAAACGCAGTGGACCCACCTGGAAGACCCATAATTGCCTCAATAGGAGGACTGTTTGAGAACACCTCAAGATTCATAGACCACCTCCTTCAGCCGCTTGTGCCTGACCTTCCAGCATACATAAAAGACACGGGAGATTTCCTAAGAAAATTTAACAATGCAACCTGGGAGAGTAACTACCTACTAATGACTTTAGATGTAAACACACTACACACCAGTATCAGACACAAAGATGGACTCAATGCTCTGAATTACTATCTAGGCAAAAGACCCATGTCCCTATTTCAGCATTCCATGATGATTGTACAAATGGCAGAGATGTGCCTTGATAATAATGTGTTTATATTTGATAATCTAACCTACAGACAACTACAAGGCACTGCTATGGGTACTTGCTTCGCCCCCAGCTATGCTAATTTGCATATTGGCTGGTGGGAGGAGCAAGTACTCAAGACGACACACTGTGAAACATTTGCCCAGAAAGTGGTACTGTATGTCAGGTACATCGATGATATTTTTATATTGTGGAAAGGGTCTGCAGAAAGTGCTAAAACCTTCTCTGAAGAAATCAATAACAACACGCTTAATCTCAAATTCACGTGTAACACCAGTATGGAAAACATACACTTTCTAGACTTAGAGATTTATGTAGAGGGAGGCAAACTGCAATCTAAGACATTCAGAAAACCTACGGCAGGGAACGCAATACTACACGCGCGTAGCTTCCACCCCATCACTCTGAAGGAAAGCATTCCCTACGCTGAGTGCTTATGCATGAAGCGTAACTGCAGTACCACTACCGGCCTAGAGCAAGCCACCAGTGATCTCTGCGATAGACTAGCACGCAGGGGCTACAGTCCTGAAACGCTTACAAAAGCTAAAAACAAAACAGCGAATGTTACTAGAAGGGAGCTTTGGTTAAGGAGGCTAGTACAACAGGCAAAGAAAAGGAACCTACCAAAATTGACACGCCCAGACTAATAGCAGGCTTCAATGCATACCATGCCCATGTACGCAGAATAATACATAGACATTGGAACTCAGTACGAAACGATCCAGTCATAGGCACCACCTGCAGTAAAACTCCCCAGATCACTTTTAGGAGAGCAAAGTCTATGCGGCAGGAGATAGTTAACAATGCTCCCTGCAAAACAAAGGGTGTCACATGGCTCAAAACCCCTAAGGGCTTTCACAAGTGTGCCAAATTTAAGGCGTGCAAGCATGGCGTAAACATCAAGGAGGTTCAACTGCCTTTCAGACAATTCCCTTATGTCATCAGAGGTAGCTATACGTGTAAATCTGACTTTGCGATCTACGTCCTGTCATGCACATGTGGGAAGGTATACGTGGGTAGCACCATCCACTCAGTCCACGTCCGCATTCTGCCACACCTCAGGGCAATCACCAACAATGACCTTACCTACCCTGTCGCCCGACATATCAACACTGCCCACAGTGGTAAGGCGCAAGATCTTTCATTCTTTGTGGTGGACACCGTCCCCAAAAACCCTAGGGGAGGTAATAGACAACTCACCCTTAGAAGGCTGGAATCTCGTTACATCATCCTCTTCACTTCCAAAATTCCTAATGGAATGAATGCGGATGAAGCACTAACTGTACATTTATAACATGTCGCTTGCTGCCTGTCCCGCTCCTAGTCCAGACTCTGTAACGTTAGGTCACATTCACATTTTATTTTCCTTTTGCTTATTTTCTAGTCTCTTTTTTTCTCACTCACATAAGAGCATTCCACCTTGTGACATCATGTTATCTATTGCTACGTATAGTGCCCACTTGCCTCAGTAGTTACTTTAATTCCTAACAAAGAGGGAGTTCAGCCGTACGCAATCATAGCCCACTTGGGCACTATTGTCTGCTTTGCGTCTTTTTATGGCCAACGTGCACATACAGTATTGCTATACATAATGCAGACTTTTATCCATGTCCACCTACCCTTTGCGCGATCTAGATACTGACTTAGGCAACAATAAGCGGGTACCTGACATTCACAGCCCACTGAGGCGTTATGTTTGTTTGGATGTTTAAGGCTGAGGAGAACATCAGTGAGAAACCCCCGGGTTTGTTTTCTCTAATTCTTATTTCAAGCCTTACACACATACATGTCCGTGGCTGCCACTCATCACGCGCTAACATGGGTAACTACAGTCATTGCCTGTAACTTACGTCAGCACATTACCCGTACTCCGTTTCCCTGTTTTCCCTTTGTCCATTTCCCGTCCAACTGCATTCAACTACGATAGGGCACATGAGCACTTACATTTTCTTCTATGTCTGTACACATGAATAGGAATGATGTCACATACGGGCATCTTCTGCCCCCGTTTTTTCACATACTGCCGCTATTCACTTTTTAATGTTTACAGTGTTGTGTATGCTTGAAATATATTAACTACTAATGTTATTATTGGTATAAATTCTGTTATATCCACAACATTTAGAATTTTGCACTGTTATGTTGAAATAGACATAGGAAATCTCTATGTCTATTATTAGGCCTGCTTGGTTGCTGTGACAACCGTGTGGAGTAATGTGCATATAAGGTGTAAATTGAGTGTGTACCAGACGTAGTGACCAAGGCGGTACGCCGTCAAAACGCGTCTAGCTTGTTGTTTTGGATTAAATACTTCTGTGTCATCATTTCAAGGAGTCAGTGCCTGTCTGTTCGCCGCTGCCAGGATTGGATTACAATAAATATCTCTCTCTCTCTTTATACATTACCTACTGGCGGTCGCCAGTAGGTAGTTATAGTTAGGACCACGTTTCCATAGGAAATCCGCAACATTCTATTTTGAATAACTTTGGCGCCGGTCGACGAATCCTCGCAAATTTTTCAAAATAGGTGGGGCGCTACGCTCCGCTCCTACCCTGAAAGTCTCGGGGGGATTCGTCAAGCGGGGGCTGAGATAAAAGGGGGGTCCCAAAACGCGTTTTTCCCATGCATTTTTCCATAGGACCTTTAGACAGGGCTACAGCCCGAACGGCTGAACAGAATTACTAGAAATTTGGCAGAGAGGTAGTCCTCAGGTCAAGGAAGTGCCTTTTGTAGGTTTGGTGTAAATCTGTTCAGTAGATTCTGAGAAAATAGCCTTTAAATCAATATATATATCTGAGCCAGCTTAAGGTGCGCTTACGGTACGCTTACCGTACGCGTACGGTGGCGTGCGCGAGCGCGATTATGATTGGCTCTTAGATCTTAGTAAACATTCGAATCGGCCGAAACCAGGAAGCGGCGGCCGCCATTTTCTCTCTCGCACTGAGAGAGATGATTAACAAACAAAGCACAAAAACATTTAAAGGGGCTGTTTTGACAGCTCCCACACACATAGCCATGTACAGGGAGTCCCCAAAGATCCCCCAAGGCCAAAAACGGAATTTTTATTTTTTCGCTAATTTCGCCGATTACGCTTACCGTACCCGTACGGTAAAAAAATATAAAAAAAATAAAATATCCACACTAACCCCACCCCGTGTGCAATTGGTGACCGAAGGTCACCAATTGTGCATTGCTAATCACAATAGCTAAAAAACGAAAAGATTAAAAAAAAAATATTAAAAAAAAAAATTATCCACACTCTCTCCACCCCGTGTGCAAATGGTGCCCGAAGTGCACCATTTGTGCATGGCTTATAACTACTGCGAAAAATTAAAATATTACCTTTAAAAACGAAGTGTATCATATGTCCTCCATGTGCGCACGGTGCGCGAAGCGCATCGTGCGTACATGGCCCATCTAGCGTAACGTGGGCACGCGGTGCGCGTAGTGCACCGCGTGCCCATCGTGCGTGCACGGCACTAACTGCGTAAAGTGGGCGCGCGGTGCGCGAAGCGCACCGCGTGCTCACTGTGCGCGCACGGTGCGCGAAGCGCACCGTGCGCGCACGGAACAAACTGCGTTAAGTGGGCGCGCACGCCACTAATGGCGTAAAGTAACTTAGCATTTAAAAAACCGTACAAATTCACTGAAAAAACCATAGGTTTCACACACGTTATAGTTAGGAATTAGCATTTAAAAAACCTTGCAAATTCACTGAAAAAACCATAGGTTTCACACATGTTATAGTTAGCGGAAATTTTACTGATAAAAAACCAATGAAATTCCCCCGTTATAGTTAGTGCAGGCAACTATAACTCACGCGACCGCAATCTTCTGCTGATGACATATGTGTCATTATGAAAAGAAAATATTTGTAATATATGTATAGCTAAAAATGTATGGAAGAAGACATGGGTAAATAAGTGTCTAAATACAGTATTAGCATCAGCAGAGGATTGCGGTCGCGTGAGTTATAGTTGCCTGCACTAACTATAACGGGGGAATTTCATTGGTTTTTTCAGTGAATATATATATATATATATATATATATATATATATATATATATATATATATATATATATACATATGCACGTACATATAAAAAAACACAAAGGGTTGCCCCGTACGGAAAAGCCTCTCAGGTGGCAAGACAGCACCAACATGATACCTCATAAATGACAGCCAGACGTGTTTCAAGTATCCATGTACTTGTTCACAGGCTAGGCACAAAGTCAACAGCGAGGACTGCAGTCACATGTTTATATTTCAAAGATGCCCCGCCCCAATGGGCCTCCGAGCATTACGGTGTTTGTAGTGCTGCAAAATAAAATAAAACCCCAGTTGGTCTCGATGTTGCTCACAGTCTCATGCACAAATTATTACCACAGTGGGTTGGCATTCATGTCTCCAACCTGCTCCCTGCCAATACCTGTAGACTTTATCAGGAAAACCACAAGTCCCAGGTACCACGCACTCGTAGTCCACCGATCCGCACATCTGTGGCGGACAGTTCCACATGCTATTATAACAATGCTATTCCACTGAACAACACTCCACTCTTTTCTATTATACTGTATGACGCCACACTGTACCTCACTCCACTGTATGCCACGCTACTCTACGCCACTATACACTACTCTACTCCACTGTTTGCTATTCCACACTACCACACTACACTCTACGCCACTCTACTCTTCGCCTCTATACTACTCCACTCTATGGCACTCAACTATACACTATTCACTGCGCTCTACGACACTCCAGTATACACTATTCCACTGTACATGACTGCACTGTGTCACTCCACTCTATGCTATTGTACTGTATGATACTACACTGTACTTCACTCCACTGAACACCACTCTACTCTACGCCAAAGCACACTACACTACTCAACTGTACGCTATTCCACTCTACCACACTACACTCTACGCCACTCCTCTCTTCGCCACTCCACTGTATGCTGTTCTACTGTTTTACCACTGCATTCTACGCCATTCCACTCCACAACACCCCACTCTACACCATTCCACTCTACACCACTCCAGTATAAGCCACTCCACTGTACCGCATTACACCGTACAACATTCTACTCTATGCCACTCCCCTACACATAATTCCATGTATGCTGTATAGAGAGTACACTTTACAACACTCTACTCTACTGTACCACACTCCACTTAATATCACTCCACTTGATGACAGTAAACTCTATGATTTAAAACAAAATGATTAATAATAAAAACAACATTGAAATTCAATGAAAAAAAACAAAGGGTAAACCTTTGTTATAGTTAGGAAAAATGCATTTCTTCTTTCTATACAAACCAAACTTGAAATACACAAACATTATACATTCTTCATTTATAGTTATACCTTAAATGTATAATTTACAGACTACCTTTAAATGTATATAACTTGGGGGCGTGGCCAAGATGGTGGAGAACTAGGACGTGCTTTGCCTTCTCTCCTCCGCCCGCCAATTTGTAGCACCAGCCTTTGACTCCGAATCGCATGGGAGGTGGCTGAATTGACATCTTCAGCACCCAGGTACACTCAGCAATTTACCGGGAGCAGCTCCCGGGGAACCCGTGGCTGTGCTTCGTGCTCCTGGTCCCGAGTCGGGCCCGAGTGGCAGAGTGGTGGCATGCAGTAGCGGACGGTGCTGCCGCAACTGTGGGGGAGGGAGCCCTGTGTGCCTGGCCGCGGAGTGGCATCGATCTGCCGGGGACGCCATCTGCCGGAGACGCCAGCTGGACCCAGAGGCTTTTCCTGCCACACTGGACTGGCGAGCAGTGACGGCAGTGGTAGGTGGCGGAGCGGCGGGCGCCATCTTGTGAGGAGCAGCGGCCTCACCTCAGTGGAGCCAGAGCGCATGATGACCCACACATGTGCTTGGTGGTCGGCAGAGTGTGGAATGGGCTATCAGGAGGCATTTCAGCCCTCAGCCTAGCGGAGCAGACCGAGTGCTGCCGTGTTGACTCACACCAACGCCCTCATTCCCTGCCGCAGCTTCGACTCCCCGGAGCCCCATCAGAGGTGCCTAGGCCGCATCAGGCTACGCGACAGACCTACCTGGATCCCAGGTCTTTGGCTGTGCACTCTGTCCTGTGCCCACGGGGGGATCCCGCCTGGATTCGCTTTTGGGGGACCCGCTGGGCGGGTCTCCCTGCTGTTGGACTCTGTGCAGCAGGCGGTGGTCCGGCATTGACGGCGCAGCCTTGCTATCCTCCAGTGCTGGGCCTACGGAGAATGGCGCTGTTTTATTGAGGGAGCCCTATGCTCAGCGGCTGCCGCAGTGCCCCTGCGTCTGCTTGGCCCAGATTCCCCCCTCCCCACAATTCCGTAATCTCTCCGGTGGTGGCCGTGCACCGGTGACTGGCTGCTGGCCTTGCTCCCCCACCTTCTTCTGGCGCATGTTGCGTCGTGACCCGGCACACCCGGGGCCTGGATAGCAAGGACGCCCCAGGTGCACTGTCAGGGGCCCGGCGGACAGTCGACTGACACTTAGCGGTATTACGCACCGTGAATGGTTTGGAGCCGGTGCTCACACTGTCGGTCCCTGGGAAGCGGTGTGGGACAGTCGAGTCGGGCGACGCCGTACTGCAGTGACTTAGCGTACTGTCCAGCTTGTGGTTTCCGGTGCCAGTGGCGTGGGGTGAGCTAAGCATAACATCAACCCGGGGCAAAAAGGATAAATCAGCCACAACAGAAAAATCGCTTAAGGATCTTTTTGCCCGAGGACAGAGCAGGGGGTCGGCGGACTCCGGGCGGCCGGACGCAGCATCGCAGATGGCCATCTCTACAGAAGAGCCAGTAACGCGGGCCTTTTTGGAATCCTTGTTCGCAACCTTAAGGGAGGACCTTCAGACGTTGAAACGTGATCTCACGGCGTAGATTAAGGACATCCGCAAAGATGTGGACAACATAGGGGAGAGAGTGGCATCCCTGGGGGACAGGAGTGATGCCCAAGACACTGAACTGGCTGCCATGCAACAGGAGGTACTCTGAATACACGAGCAACAGGTGGAAGTTCAATCTCACTTGGAGGACCTTGAGAACCGCTCCCGCTGCCATAACATTGGAATCTGTGGAGTGAGCACCAATGAGGAAGCTGGTGATATCCTTAAATATGTGCGAGAGCTCTTTAACCAAATCCTGGGCAACCCACTGGACACTGATCTTAAGTTGGACCGAGCGCACAGAGTGGGTCCACCCAGGCCGGCAACAGCGCCCTCGGCCGACATCTTGGTCTGTGTCCAGGACTTCCACACCAAGGAAGAAATTTTGCGCAAAGCTAGATCGCTTCAATCGATCACCTTCAGCAACCAGTCGCCCATCCTCTACCAAGATCTTGCTGCTATCATGCTCCAGAAACGTAAGACCTTCCAGCCCATCATGGAGGCCCTGCGCCAACGCAAAATCTCTTACTCCTGGGGGCACCCGTTCCCCCTCGTATTCCGGCATGATGGCAAGTTGTACCAACTCCGTTCCCTGTCTGAAGCAAGCAAACTGTTGGGGATCACCAACCCGGAGTGTTGTGTGTCGCTTTAGATACCCGTATATAGGTCTATTGAATCATGTCCTTATATAGGCACAATTTGACTTGTCCTCATTTAGGCATAATATTCCAGCCCTTATTTAGGCATTGGCCATGCAGATCCAAATACAGACATGGTCACCTACATCTGTCCATCCCACGTCACAACGAGTTCTTAGAAACCAGACCTTTAAGCCGTTGGGACATTCCCTGCTAGGATTATTGATTTCTCCAAGAACTCATCTATTATGCATGGACTACTATTCCTTAGGGGTTAATCCATGACGTCTTCCTCTGCCCGACTTTACGTCAATGCTAGCATTCCTAGAAACCTTCCAGGTATACATATACCTTCCCTTGCCCTGGCAAATCACGGCACGGCACAGCTCGGCTATACAGCTCGCCATGGCAAGTCCTGAAGGAGTTCGAGTCCCCGCCTGACACACTGAACAGACGCTGTCTTCCCTGCACGCATTGATTCCAGCTTCCAGTGTTCCAACTCCCCTTGCGGGGTGTTAGAGTTTGTGATCTGGAAAGAGATTCCCACCTCTCTCATTCTAAGGTATGGAGCTGACTAGAACCTAAGGAAATTCTTGGCATCTCATATAAACTACTAACTTAAGCTCAGACCAACTATAGCTTAAATCAGCACCTACTTCCTACCTTGCACTACATTCAAGTTAGGTACACTGTGGTAGAATTATTTAGAAGCACCAGATGAGTATCCACTTTTAGCCTGTGTATTTATGTATATAGATATAGGTCATAGCTAAAAGACAATGCTGTTGCAGTCTTACTGCTGACGCTGTGCATAATATATCTTGCTTACTGTTTAATGATTATGACAGCTCATATCTCTTACACGAGAAATAAGACTGTTCAATAAATCCTTTTTATTGAAATCGCCCGTCTTCCTATTTTCTGTGTAACTCTTAAGAAACTAAGCATGCACACTTGACTGAGTGAAACTGTTATCTATTGTTTCCACGATTCTGAGACACGTTCCGATTCTGAAAGGAAACAAAGTTGTCATGTTTATGCGATTGTCAGAAACTGATCCCTTCTTGTTCATTCGAGAAGTTTCTAGTGACCTCTGAGTTAGCTGGCACACAAGTAATTAAGTTTAATATACTCGCTAAAAGCATTCTGACCTCAGTCCTATGCACAGAACTATAGTGTATATTATTCCAATGCGCAGAGCCTATAAGGGAAATAGGAACTACAATACATGGCACCCAACGGTTTGGTAAGGCACTAATTTAACGCTAGATACTGAAGTAACTCAGTCGTGCTTTTCTCAGAGACCCCTACTCATAATTCTCCATAAGACGTCTGGAGTGGGTAGGGATGATATCCGCCATAGCTGAGTAGGACGAAAATCCTATGTATTAGCTGTTTGGTTTATTCAACGTTGAAGGATACATTGTTCCAAAATATTGTGCACCTTATCTTTGTTTCCTTGAAACTTGTTCTGCATTTTTTAAAAAACAATGTCCCAAAACGAGGATAATACAGAGGCTGCTGCTGACCATGCCGTAGCAACCTTTAATAATACAGGTTTAAATGAAATCGATGAGGGTGTTATAAACATCCATCCACATTTAAGGAGAGCCATCACTCTAAAACTTATAAAACATGGCCTAACACCAAGAGGTGTTAGAGCAATTTTTGTGATAGAGGCACATGAATCCTTTCAGACAGAGGTATTCTATTCATGGATTACATTCCCAGAATCAAATCCAGTAACACATGTGTTTCACTTCTTCAAAGAAGATAACCCACCTGGGGAATACATTCCCTTTGAGGATATTGAAATTCCACTCACATACCAGGAGCATCAGCTCTGGGTCAAAGGTGCCCTAAAACATTACAATCACATAACCAGGCTTGGTCCACTAGGTAGACCAGGAGTGACATGGCTGATTTTAGCCGGCTACACACCTCATCCTGACATCGAAGAGATGTCAGACGAGGATTTACTCATTCAACACAAAGAGTTAATAAAAATTTACAAACAACTAGCCCAATATGTTATGCGGACTTTCACAGTCCAACCACCATTAACCATTCCAACTCAAAACCCCCACCAGGGGAATACACTAAAAATTACTCCACAGACTTTACACGCAGTCATGGGAAAAATGCCCACAAAACGTGAACAAATTCCATTCTGGATAGCTCAAAAAATTACTCAAATTGAAGCAGTATTCCCTAATACTAACCCTCATGAAAAACACAGAATTTTAACAATATGTTTACCAATGGGGATCACATCACATCTGGAAGACTGCACCACTTGGGGAACAGTCTTTGCTGCCATCTATGCTAAAACAAATGGTGTTCCATCTATTGCGGTAATACCTGATGTCCTGAAACAAATTCAAAATGAATGCGGGGCAGAGCCTGCTCTGAATTTAGGTATGAAATTTCTGAAAAACTTCGACCAGGTCTCAACAATAATATTATCCAATATTAAAGGAGAGGCAGCATCAGTGGCGATCCACCAGAAATTGAGAGAATTTGATGTAACAGAACAACAAAAAGAAATACCCAAAAATAGAAAAATCCTATGAGGAATTGGGTAGGAACTGTTTAGGAGGGAAACCACTTAAACCACAACTGTCTGACGATCCTGAATAGGACTCAATTAAACACAATCCTACATCTCCTAAAAAGAAGTGGGAAAACAAAAAACAATTGTCAAAGGAGAAACGTTCTCAATCCCGAAGTAGGTCTCCTCAAAAGGAGCCCTCTGAAAGGATGTATAACCTCAGGAATTTGAGGAAACCTGACAGGTATCAAGATACTGATACACATTCCTCTCGTACCTTTCAGACATCTTCACAGACATCCGAAAGAAGAGGACGGTCAGAACAAAAAGAAGAACGCATGAAGTCCAGAGACAATCAACACGTTCAGAAAAATAAACCATAACCTCAGTTCTCCAAGACAAAGGTAGCATGTCTGAAGATCAGACATGTCGAAAATCCTGAGGACACAACTCAAGAACGGAGAATGGGCTCAGACAATGCTGGACAGTGCAGCAGAAGTAACAATAGCTCGCCAGAACCTGAAGGAACTTCTGGAGATAGTGGACTTGAATGAATACATAACAGTTAAAACTGTAGAAACATGGGTTAGTTCTCCACAAAAGTTACACGAAATAACACTCCGGATGGAGGGAGACATACCAAGAAAAGTGAAAGCACTTTTTTGGGAGAAGCTTTCAAGGGGTTATGACATACTTCTAGCAGAAAAAGACAGGCCACCACAATTTGTAAGGGAGTCCCCACATGGCGAAGACATCAACCAGCCTTCTCCAACCATGTTCCAATACATCTAAAATATACTTATGCCAGGAAGTGGGCAGTTGCCCAAGCTCCTCCATTATATAAAAATCATGTTGGATGGGATGAGGACTCACCTCACCATAAAATCCAATTAAAAACTCAACCAACTGAACAAAGGCAGTACCCAATTAAGCAAGAAGCTAAAAAACAGGTCAGGGAGATCTTATCAACTTGAATATAAAGGGGTGATTGAAACATGCACCTCATCAATGAACAATCCTTTGTTTCCTGTTGCAAAACCAGACCACACATATCGTCTAGTTTTGGATTACAGACACCTGAACACTTGTTCTAAAACATTTGCAGTGCAAAATGCACAAAGTACAGCATTAATGAATAACATTGTGCGTAAAAAATATAAAACCACTTTGGATATTTCAAATGGTTTCTTTTGTCAAAACATAGCACCTGAAAGTAGGTACTTGACAGCTTTCTCAATAATGGGGACCGAGCGTCACTTTTGTCGACTCCCACAAGGCTTCAAGAACAGCCCGGGATTATTCTCAGCAAGAGTTACAGAGTTACTACAGATTTATGATGATGAGGCATTGTCATATGTCAATGACATATATTTAACAGACGATGACCTGGATAGGCACTTGAACAGGGTAAATACCATAATATTGGGATTTGCCTCTGAGGGCTACAAATTAAATTTAAAAAAATCAAGCATTGCCCATCTCAATGTCCTTTTTCTAGGATACGAACTTTCAAGTGAAGGCAAAACACTGGCAGCAAACTTTTTAGAGAAATGTGCGCTGCTCCAACCTCCAAAAACGCTGAAAAACTTACAGTCGATGCTAGGTTTCCTGAATTTTGGATAAACTTACATTCTAAATTACGCAGAAAGGGTTAAACCTCTCTACGAATTAATCAAACAAGATTTCAAACAAAAAGATTGGACACAGGAACACACAAATACCATGTGTTCAATCCAAGCTGACATGTTAGCAACAAACCACTTACAAACACGCATGAATACACGTAACTTAGTGATCCGAATAATACTGGGACAATGCGTATTCACCTACTTAACGTTTAATGAAGGAGAAAAAGTGCCCATTGCATACAAATCCCATTTGTACACACAAGTGGAAATGTGCTTCACTTCAACAGAGAAAATTCTGACAGCAGTTCAAACCACTGTAGCAAAAGAAAGAGCTCTAGCCCAGGGGAAATTCATTATTATCCCGACTCCAGTACCAGCCTTAGAGGCGGTTACAAAAGCGAGCATTCCGAATGCAAAAGCTTTACATGTGAGATGGATACAATGGGTTAATTCTCTTGCTGCAACAGATGTTGAATATGTTTTTGATCCTCATTTGAAAAATCAAGCATTATTGCAATATGAACATGAATGTCCTCTGCCCATTCAGATTCTCCCTCTTGACCAGTACGAATTTAATATTTATACTGACGGATCAGCACAACCCGCTACCAGGAGTAAGCAAGCTTACAGTGCAGCCTGCACGATCGTTAAAGGTTGTATGCGAAATGGTAAATTCCGACCAATGGTTACTAAAACACAATCTCTAGGAGATTGTACAGCTCAGCGATCTGAACTACAAGCATTCAAATTGGCACTTGAAAATACGGATCGCGAATTCCCCACACTTATAGTGTGCGATTCTTTCTACTGTATACAATCATATAATGAATATTTACAGAATTGGCTTCAAAACGGTTTCAAAGATGCGAAAGGTGGCACAATTAAGCATAAGACGCTTTGGGAACAAGTAGTTCAGTTGAAAGACGGACTACAAAACACTCACGTGATACACACGCTGAGTCATCAACGTGATGCCGTTCACGTTGCAGGGAATTCATTGGCTGACGAAGCCGCAAAGGGGGCTGTGCAGTGAGATACTACTGGCTGTCAATGCCTCAAGCAAAGGCAGCGGCGCAGCGTTACCTAAAAAGTTTCCACTCAAATACTCATACATAATTGATGGGAACAATGTTCCATTTGTTCGAATCCCTGGAGTGGGGGATAGGGTAATTCCAAACATGGAACAAAGAGTAGCTTTGATTTATGAAGCACATCTGGGAGAGTATCTGTCACATCAGGGGATCTCTAAAACAATATTAGCATTAAAAGAGATGTACTGGTGGCCCGGAATGAATACATTGATTCACATCTTCATCAATGACTGCTTAGACTGCAATAGAGATCGCAGTGCAGAACGCCACCTGTTGGACCCGGCCTCGTGGCGTGGTCCTGAACCCCCTGGATTGTGCCCGTTCCCCGCCCCGGCCGTCACGGGCCACCCGTCTGAACTGCACCAAGGCCCTTCACCCGGAGCTGCACGTGGCCGCATACTCCTCGTGGCTCCGCCATCTTGTTGGCATCCACGTCACACCGTGCACCAGCCGGCGCGACCCCGCTCAACCCGGCCTCGACCCCAGCGAAGCCCCGACATCGAGGCACCGCGAACTAGCCAGGGGGGTGCCGCAGGAACCATTCATCGCCCCGGCGGAGGACAGTATCGATGGGACCCCCAACTGTCCTCCCCTCTCGAGGTGTGATCGCCCTGCAACTCCCATGGGCCTGGCGCCTCTTCTGCTGGGCGTCTGGCCACCTCCATCCGGCCACTCCGCCCCCTCGGGCGCATAGGTCCGGACATCAAAGGGCTCCAGACCTATATCTGGGGCGACCCCACCACAGCTCGGCAGTTGTATCCCGGAGTCGAGAGCCCTGCTGATTGAATCGCGGCTGACCCTGCGGAGGAGAACTCTTGTCGGAACCATCACGAGCCCTGCTGACTGCGTCGCGGCTCCTTCTTGTGAACCCTTTCTGAACCACCTGGAACATCGGAGCCCTGCTGACGCTGTCGCGGCCCAACCTCGCTGAAACCTTCCTCGGAGCCCTGCTGACCACGTCGCGGCTCGAGCTGAGCAGAAACCATCTTGAGAGCCCTGCTGATTGAATCGCGGCTCTCCACGAACTGTACGCCAGAGCCCTGCTGACGCCGTCGCGGCTCGACCCCTCCGAGATCGGAGGTCCTCCAGCTTGAGGATAAGAACTGGGCCCCAGGTACCCTCGTACCGCATTCCCGCCAAAGACTGTCCCGCTACCCCTACCCTTCCAAAGAGACATTGAGACTTTTGGTGGATCCCTCGATCCCTTCGTGTAAATATTGAACTCGTAACTTTTATTGATGATAAAGAATTGCTTGTCGTAAAGACAACCTCCTTGAGTCCTGTGTGGTGGTGTTACTGTGCGAGTACGTAATAGGAGAAGGATCTCTCAGGAGGCTTCTCGGCAGCGCTCGGCTACTTCGTGCAGTGAGAGGGCCCCCCTTGGTGGTCACACCGACTCCTCGGGGTCCGCCTTCCAACATTTGGTGGCCAGCGACGGGATCCGAGCCGAACGCAGTACGTACCAGCCAGTACCCACTAGCTACCCATCCAAACGAATAGCATCATGAGCAGCCAGGAAAACAACGCGACAATGGAGTTCCAGCTCGAACGGCTGGAAGAATATACGCACAAAGAATTAAAACAGTTCTGCAAAGACAAAGGCATTGCAACCACCAGCCTAGGTACCAAAGAAGAGATGCAGAAAGCTCTGAGGGCATGGTTGGAGGCCGGGGCAGGCCCCTCCCAGGAAGAAGGGCCCTTGCCCCTGACGGAGACCACAGCAACCGCACTGACTCCGGCAACCGGAGGAAGAAAGAGCCTAGAAACCGGCCTCTCCGAAGAAGAAATACGAGAGCGGGAAAAGGTCCGGAGCCACGAGCTAGAGCTCGCCCGACTGCGGCTGGACGGCGAACTCCAGCTGGCAGAAAAGAAACTGGCCCTCGAGCAGCTACGCCTCCAAGAAGAGATAGAAGAGAAGAGACGACACCGGGAGTTGGAGGAAAAGAAACTAACTCTTGAGCACGAGCGCAGTCTCAAGGAGCTCGAGATCAAGGCCAAGCACGGAGGGACCGACGCCCCCAGTACTAGAGACACTCTACCGCCTCCCGAGGCCAAGGTACATATCCCGAAAGAGGTCGTCAAGGAGTATTACAAGAATGACGACATCCAACAATGGTTTAAGGCCTACGAGGTGGCCATGACCTCCCATCGGGTGCCCCGAAAAGACTGGGGCGCAGGCCTGTGGGGGCGATTCCTGAGTGATGGACGGGACACGCTGCTCCAGGTACCGGAGGAGGTGATGACCTCCTACGATCACATGAAGGAGGCCCTGCTCACCCGCTACGGGCTAACAGCGGAAATGTACCGCCAGCGGTTCAGAGACTGCAAGAAAATCCCGGGTACCACATGGGTGGAATATGTGGACTTTTTCAGTCGGGCCCTAGAAGGGTGGATCAAAGGGAGCAAAGTAACCACCTACGGGCAGCTGGTCGACCTCATCGTGTGGGAACATCTTTCCAACAATTGCTTCGTGGAACTGAGACAGCACCTCCTCGACAGCAAAATGACCGACCCGCGAAAACTTGCCGTCGAGGCCGATCGATGGGTCAACTCCCGGGTCCCCCGGAGCTCAATGGGGGAGTACCAGAGGAACCCCAACGGACCCCCACACCAGCGCGGTGGGGGGGGAGGGCCGAACAGGAACCGAGACCCTCCCGCCGGGGCCCCCAGGAGCCCCCCTCGAGGGCCACATCTCTCCCCGAGCCTAGCTCGAAGGGTGGGCCCGGCCCGACCCGGACCACGGCCACCAGTGACCTGCTATGGCTGCCAACAAACCGGACACTTTGCCAGCGATCCGGCATGCCCTCTGAACCGAAGAAACGGGGCCGGCGGGCCCCCGCCCCGGCAGCTGACAGCCGCCGCCTTGGGGGGAGGAGAAGAGGAAGAGGAGGCCCTCGACCGAGAGAACACTGAGTGGGAGCCGGCAGCCATGTCCCTGGTCTGCCTGGGTAGCCGAGAGATGGTACCCTGCACCCCCATCCCAACCAACACCCAGAAGTACCGGCAGCAGGTCACGGTCAACGGACAACGGGCCGAAGCCCTTCGCGACACGGGCGCCAGTATCACCGCTGTCCGCTGCCACCTGGTGACCCCTGAACAGATTCTACCGAATGTGCTGTGCCCCGTACGGACGGCCGACAACAGTGAAAGCCTGTGCCAGATGGCCCTGGTCCCCTTCGAGTGGGGAGGGGTGACGGGCCTGCTGAAGGTGACGGTGCGCGACGACGCCCCGGTCGACTGCCTCCTGGGGAACGACTTGGAAAGTTCCCCCTGGGCTCAAGTAGAACGACGAGAGCACCTCCGAATGTTGGGACTGGCTGATTGGGCCTGCGCCATCACCCGGTCCATGACCGCCCAGGCCCCCCGCTCATCCTCGACCTCCGGGGCCGGCCGACCCGAGGGGCTCGCACCCCCTCCCACCAGCAGCGAGGAGGAGGCGGACACCGACCCTGGGCCCAGCGAATCCTCCCCCGAAGAGATGGCTTCTCCGAGCGCCCTACCCGAACTGACGCAATGGCAACACGAAGGGGGCCCCACCCGAGAGCAGTTCCAGCAAGAGCAACAGTCCTGTCCCTCTCTCGAAGGGGTTCGACAACAGGCGACCGCGCAAGCCAGCGGTGACCAGACCGGCACCCACTGGATCTACTGGGCCGAGGGCCTGTTGTACAGTGAACAGAAAGTAGCAGAACTCGGGGCCAGCCGCGTGTTGGTGGTCCCCCTCCGCTTCCGGGAGTTCCTTCTCAACCTGGCCCATGACGTGCCCCTCGCCGGACACTTGGGGCAAGACAAAACGTACAGTCTTCTGGTGACCCACTTCTACTGGCCCCGGATGCGGAGAGATGTGGACAACCACTGCCGGTCCTGCCAGACCTGCCAAGCCAGCGGAAAGACGGGGGGTCGGGTCAAGGCCCCCCTCCAGCCCTTTCCCGCCGTCAGCACCCCGTTCGAGCGGGTCGGAATCGATATTGTGGGACCCCTGGACCCCCAAACCGCCCTGGGCCACCGCTTCATCCTGGTCCTCGTGGACCACGCCACCAGGTACCCGGAGGCGGTCCCGCTAAGAACTATAACGGCCCCTGTGGTAGGCCGGGCCTTGATGGGGATCTTCTCCCGAGTGGGATTCCCCAGCGAAGAGGTGAGCGACCGCGGCACGAACTTTATCTCCAGGTACATGCGGTCCCTGTGGCAACAGTGCGGGGTCACATACAAGTTCACGACCCCCTATCACCCTCAGGGGAACGGACTGGTTGAGCGGTTCAACCGAACATTAAAAGGGATGATCCAGGGCCTGGAAGAACCCCTCAGGCGGAAATGGGATGTCCTGCTGCCCTGCCTCCTGTTTGCCTATCGGGAGGTCCCGCAGAAGTCCCTGGGGTTCAGCCCGTTTGAACTATTGTATGGCCACCCGGTCCGCGGACCGCTCAGCCTGGTCAAGGAGGGCTGGGAGATGAAGCCCCGAGGCGCCCCTCCTGACGTCTACCGATACCTCCTGACCCTCCGAAACCAGACCCGCAAGTTCCGAGCCATGGCCGAAGCCAACCTCGAGGCCAGCCAGGAGGACATGAAGCGGTGGTACGATCGCAACACCTCTACTGTAGAATTCGAGCCAGGTCAGAAAGTATGGGTCATGGCCCCGGTCGAACCCGGCGCCCTCCAGGACAAGTGGACTGGGCCCTTCCAGGTGGTGGAGAAGAAAAGTCCCGTCACCTACCTGGTCGATCTGGAGTCCCCCCGGAACCCCCTCCGGGTCCTACATGCTAACAGGCTAAAACCCCACTTCGCCCGGACTGAACTGAGCCTGCTGCTGGCGACCGACGAGGGGGGCGAGGACGACTCCGAGCCCTTGCCCGACCTCTTGCAATCCGACATTCACGATGGATCGATCAAAGGGGTCCAACTCGCCTCGTCCCTGACCCCGGAACAGCGCAACGACTGCCAGCAATTACTGCGGGACTACGCAGCCCTCTTCTCTCTCACCCCGGGGGTGACTCACTGGTGCGTCCACGACGTCGACACCGGGGAGAGCCCCCCCATACGACACAGAGCCTACCGGGTGCCTGACCGAGTGCGGGCCTGCATCCAGGCCGAAGTAGCGAAGATGCTGGCCCTGGGGGTCATCGAGCCTTCCGACAGCCCGTGGGCCAGCCCTGTCGTCCTGGTGCCCAAGGCCGCAGCTCCCGGTCACCCCCCGGAGTTGCGATTCTGCGTGGACTACCGAGCCCTGAATACCGTAACCAAGACAGACGCACACCCGATACCCCGGGCCGACGAACTCATCGACCGCCTAGGGGCCGCTCGCTACTTGAGCACGCTGGACCTCACCGCCGGGTACTGGCAAATCCAGCTCACCTCCGGCGCCCAAGAAAGATCCGCCTTTTCGACTCCGGATGGGCATTACCACTTTCGGGTGATGCCCTTCGGAATGAAGAACGCCCCGGCCACCTTCCAAAGACTGGTGAACAAGGTTTTGGCCGGGCTTGAGGCCTTCAGCGCGGCCTACTTAGATGACATTGCCATGTACAGCAACCACTGGGCCGAGCACCTCCTTCACCTGAAGGCCGTCCTGGCCGCCCTCCAGCAGGCCGGGCTCACAATCAAGGCCAGCAAATGTCAAATCGGCCACGGATCCGTGACCTACCTGGGCCATCAAGTGGGGAGCGGGCAGGTGGCCCCCCTCCAAGCGAAGATAGATGCCATCCAGACCTGGGAACCCCCCACTACCCAGACCGCTGTCCGGGCCTTCCTGGGCCTCACCGGATACTACCGGCGGTTTATCCGGGACTATGGGAGCATTGTTGGCCCCCTCACAGAGTTAACGTCCAAAAAGCAGCCCAAGAAGGTACACTGGACACCCCGCTGCCAAACAGCCTTCGACACCCTAAAAACAGCCATGTGTACTGCTCCGGTGCTGCAGGCCCCGGACTACCAGAAGGAGTTTGTGGTACAGACGGACGCCTCCGAGTATGGGATCGGGGCCGTCCTATCCCAAGCCGACGAAAAGGGGCTCGACCGACCAGTGGCCTTCATCAGCCGACGACTACTGCCCCGAGAGCAACGCTGGAGCACTATTGAGCGTGAGGCCTTCGCTGTGGTGTGGGCCCTCAAGAAGCTCCGGCCCTACCTCTTTGGCGCCCACTTCCGGGTCCAGACCGACCACCGGCCCTTGCAATGGTTAATGCGAATGCGGGGCGAGAACCCCAAGCTGCTGCGATGGTCCATCTCGCTACAAAGGATGGACTTTGACGTCGAACACCGGCCCGGCAATGACCACGCCAACGCCGACGGCCTGTCCCGCTTCTTCCGCCTTGATGAGGAGAATCCCCAAGGAGATGGGTGACTCTCCATGCCTTCGGCTGGGGGGGACGCCTGTTGGACCCGGCCTCGTGGCGTGGTCCTGAACCCCCTGGATTGTGCCCGTTCCCCGCCCCGGCCGTCACGGGCCACCCGTCTGAACTGCACCAAGGCCCTTCACCCGGAGCTGCACGTGGCCGCATACTCCTCGTGGCTCCGCCATCTTGTTGGCATCCACGTCACACCGTGCACCAGCCGGCGCGACCCCGCTCAACCCGGCCTCGACCCCAGTGAAGCCCCGACATCGAGGCACCGCGAACTAGCCAGGGGGGTGCCGCAGGAACCATTCATCGCCCCGGCGGAGGACAGTATCGATGGGACCCTCAACTGTCCTCCCCTCTCGAGGTGTGATCGCCCTGCAACTCCCATGGGCCTGGCGCCTCTCCTGCTGGGCGTCTGGCCACCTCCATCCGGCCACTCCGCCCCCTCGGGCGCATAGGTCCGGACATCAAAGGGCTCCAGACCTATATCTGGGGCGACCCCACCACAGCTCGGCAGTTGTATCCCGGAGTCGAGAGCCCTGCTGATTGAATCGCGGCTGACCCTGCGGAGGAGAACTCTTGTCGGAACCATCACGAGCCCTGCTGACTGCGTCGCGGCTCCTTCTTGTGAACCCTTTCTGAACCACCTGGAACATCGGAGCCCTGCTGACGCTGTCGCGGCCCAACCTCGCTGAAACCTTCCTCGGAGCCCTGCTGACGACGTCGCGGCTCGAGCTGAGCAGAAACCATCTTGAGAGCCCTGCTGATTGAATCGCGGCTCTCCACGAACTGTACGCCAGAGCCCTGCTGACGCCGTCGCGGCTCGACCCCCCCGAGATCGGAGGTCCTCCAGCTTGAGGATAAGAACTGGGCCCCAGGTACCCTCGTACCGCATTCCCGCCAAAGACTGTCCCGCTACCCCTACCCTTCCAAAGAGACATTGAGACTTTTGGTGGATCCCTCGATCCCTTCGTGTAAATATTGAACTCGTAACTTTTATTGATGATAAAGAATTGCTTGTCGTAAAGACAACCTCCTTGAGTCCTGTGTGGTGGTGTTACTGTGCGAGTACGTAATAGGAGAAGGATCTCTCAGGAGACTTCTCGGCAGCGCTCGGCTACTTCGTGCAGTGAGAGGGCCCCCCCTTGGTGGTCACACCGACTCCTCGGGGTCCGCCTTCCAACACCACCAGACACCAGACTACGAAGTAGCCTGCCCAGTACAGACACCATTGTTAGACAGCATTAGACTATCTACGTGCAGGCGTCCACTTGGACAGATGCGATCCCAAAACCACTAAGTAAAGGTTCCTATGGATGTGGCCTCAGAGCTCGGCTGATGCTCGAACTGTTATAAAAGATTTGCGAGTCTTTATCGGCACATACACAATTGGCATGCTACACTCTGACCAGGGCCCTGCTTTTAGCTCTCGAGCTTACAAAGAAGCCAAGGCCAATTTGGGCATTGCATTGCGGTACTCTTCTCTATTCCATCCTGAGGGAAATTCGGTTGTGGAAAGAAAAAACCGGGATATAAAGCGGTCTACAGAGTATTAGGTACGGGTGACGGGTTGGTCAAACATCTTTATGGGGTCTAACGCTCTTTAAACAATTTGCCAAGAAGTTCTCTAGGGTGAATCGCTCCATATGAGGTCCTATTTCGCACAAGAATGTGGGTCCCAGATCTAGAATGCAGGCACAGTGGTGGAAAATAAACCTTTTGATATCAAAGATCGTTTGGCTGTTTTACAGGACCTAAATGAATTAAGAACGAAACAAAGCAACGTCTTCCTGAAGCCAACCACCACTGGGGAAAAACCAGCCATCCCAGCAAGGCCTGTCTGGATCCCAAAGCTTGGGGATCTAGTCAGAGAAAAGATCGTCGATAGAAAGAAATTTGGGCCTTCTTACAGACAACCAGCACCTGTCCCAGAAATCCACTGATCAAGAACAGTACTTCTGCCGCCCCTTGCTGGTAAAAAGGAGAAAATATTTGTGTTCATCGACCACATCAAACCACATCATGTGGCCAATACTGAATAGTAGGCCAAGTGGACTCCGGCCAAGTAGCAGACACACTCCTCTAGCTACTGTCCAAGAGGTTCAAACTGAGAGACTCATCACCTTTGAGTCTCCAACAGTAAGAAATGAAGGACTAAGCAACAATGCTATGGAACTCGTCCCTCTTGAAATCCAAATAACAGTTCACCCAGATATACCTGTCTACACCAACGTAACACGTGATCAGCTGGTGCCAGCGATTTCAACAAATCCTGAAGCAATTCCAACCATTGACAGTACTGCCTCTGGCTATTTCATTAAATTTGATACGTTTTCTGAGGATCCCAGCGAACCTGAAAAAACGCCATCAAAAAAGACTTTCAAAGAACAAGCACAAGACTTTTTTCATCACTTGAAAAAGACTTATCTGGTTTCACCATGGATTGAACTATGGATTATTTCTGGAATTTTCTTATTTATACTTTGGCTTGCTTTGGTAATAACTTTGAGCATGTTGAGAGAGGGAATATATATTCACTTGGACACAAAAAGCAGAACTGTGAACTCACTTTTGAAACCACACAAATCATCCCATCATGGGATGTCAGCAGTGAACATCACAGCCGTTCCTATACAAGATGGTATAGTTTAGGACAAAACGGATTATGATATATTCGGTACGTCTGAACTTGTGAAGATTCCACACGTATTCAAAATATCATTAAGTGACTTTATTACCTCTAGTACCTTTTCTGATGATTGGGACTTTGAGACTGTTAAAAACATGATGTCTGATCTAGAAAGGTGTGCTGCATTTTCTAACCATGAATATTTAGAGGGTTCAACCGACTATGAACAGCTTTTTTGTTATAACCACTATAGTAATCATTTCTTGCATAAGACTAAAACTCCTCGAAATTTATTTTTGTATAACCAATGGGAACATTTGAAAAAAAGTTTCCATATTTTTCATGGTACAATACATCCATCCCTGAAACGTTTTATTATAAAAATGTCAACAAAACAGAGAAGAAAAATATGTTAACAACTACAAAACAGATTTATTCTGCATCCTTTATTGACCAAATGCCTAGACAGGGTTTCGATTTTTGGAAACAAACTATTGATACAAAATCTGTCTGGGGTACAAAAGATTGGCAAGTACAGGGGATAGAAGCTTTGTTTAGAGCCTGCATCATCCCACAGCAGATAATGTTTTTGAATGACACTGTCCAACAAACGTCTTGCCTTGGATTAGCCAAGATCAAAGACATGAACATCCGTCCATACCAAAACCTGACAGTGATAGCACTACACAGGGGGAGGTCTACGTACATAAAATTCTACATAACAACAGAACAGATTCCGAATGGGGAAAATGGTTGCTTTGGCCCATAGACACTAACAACTGTCAAGCAAGATTCCTGAACAGAACACAGGGTTTCACAATCAATAAGCCAGACCTACGCTATGTCCATTGATAGCATCCAGGGGTAATAACAACATACAGTGTAGGAAAATTATGCTTCGATTGGCTGCAGACATCTACACTAGAGGATGTGAAACCACACTTATCTTTACTTAAAGACAACGCAGACCTTAGGGATTTCTTGCTAGGACCAAGAAGACCGCGTCAAAAACGTTTCATATATGCAGGTATCTATGCTGCTTATAATGAAATATGGAAGGTTACCCAAGCAGACGCTGCAGAAAGAATACGAGAAATTGATCGTATTAATTTAGAGAAAACTCTCGCTGTACTCGACAATGGGTTAACGACTCTGTCATCCAGGATATATTCATTGGGCAACATTGTATCCTCAGCAATAGACATTGTGGAACAAGATTTGGTCCAGTTGCAACAAGGCCAGTCTCAATTGCGTTCTATTCTGTCATTAAGCTGGACGCTACAAAACTTGCGTGCAGGTTATGTGCCTTGGCGTTTCATTAATACGTCTTCTCTGTTCTCAGAATACAATCTCACTGTTAACAAAGTACACAATGCTGAGCATTGAAAAACTGGAAAAGATGCCATTTATGGTAGCAGAAAAACCAGCTACTGAATGGATAATTCATGGCAAAATAGCTCTGCCTTTTACAACCTTCCATTTTCAGTATTGCCTCAAAGACATCAAGACATCCTGGGATTTAACTTTCAGTCTTTCTGCTCCCCTGCCTCTTCTGGGGACAGGAAGCCCACTAGACACCAGAGATGAATTTTTAAAAAGTAAAACAAAGAGGTGGGTGCCAGCCAGTCTTTCTGTAGCATCTGACTCCCCCCTGAGACAGAAATCCTGTGAGACACCAAGGCTGTATAACAAATATAGAACAAAGTGGTGGGGGCCGCCCACTATGCACAGCGCTATACCCCCACCCCCACCCCAAAAAACATACTTCAGTCTTTTTGATTGGGGGATTTGTCCACAAACTGTCCACTAGAGGACAGAAAGCCCACTAGACATCAGGGAGAATAGAAGGGAAAAAAGAAAGGTATGGTGTTGGCCCTCAATGCGCAGGGCCATGCCCCCACCCAAGAAAGCAAACACAACAAGATGATGGAGGGAGTGCTGAAACTTTTCAACCACTCACCCCAGTCACAGATCTGGGTTTAATCCATCGTTCTTTTGCTCACTATGCCACCCCAGTTTGGACCCAGCCATATGTGTAGGAGAGTAGGATCTGCACTTATGTTGCCCCCACTTTCTTTTCTGATGTATACACTGGTTTCTGGCTGTAGTCTGGCTGGGTCCCTGCTAATCAGGGCCCCAGTCTCACTGATCTCTCTAAACAACTTGGTGTGCATATTAGATGCACTAGTGATTGGATACTGTGGTACCTTATGAGCCCCTAGTATATGGTACCTTAGGTACCTAGGGTATTGTTACTTCACAGGCCTACCAGGGGCTGCAGCATGTATTATGCCACCCCTGGGAAGCATTCTCAATCTGACACCACAGGCCTGCTACTGCAGCCTGTGTGAGGTAGTGTTAGCACTCCTCACTGACGTATAGGTTCCTATATCTCACCATACACACACATATCAACCTATCAGCCACCCCTCTTGCAGGCCCTAACAATCCTCAGGGCAGGGTGTTTGGTTTACTATGTGAGGGGGTGCTTCTGCATGAGCAGGACCCCTCTGCAGCTGGCAGAGTCTATTCTCTGCTGCTGTTTGTGGATGCGGTTAAACCATATACTCTTAAGTGCATTATAACCTTGTGGTAAATGCTAACTTTGGAATGACTGCATCAAAACATGTCGTGTTTGGTGTCAAACAACTTGGAATCATACCCCCACACCAGTAACTGGTGTGGGAGTATGATCCCACCCTTCTAGAGGGGATGACATATTCCCACTGTACTAAACGGTAGAAATCTCCTAGAGCCCTGGCATCATAAAATGGATGCCACCAGCACAGACACTGGGCTGCCCTCCTGCTGCTGACCGAAACTCGCAGTGGAGGAAGCCCAACAAAAGGCATCCTGTCACAGGGAGGTGTCACCACCTCCCAGACAGGATTTAGTGTATTGGAGCTGGGTGGGTGCACTCTTAGAGTGCTTTGAAGTCCTGCACTGGGGGAGCAGTAGGCTCCTCTGTGCATATGCCAGCTCAAACCGGTTCAGGGGCTACCTGCCCCTGCTCTGGCACGAAACTGGACAAAGGGAAGTGGGTGTAACCACCCACTACCCTGACCCTCCTAGAGGAGTGGTCATAGAGCTAGTCCCTCCACTATCTCCACTATAAGAGAGCAAGCATTGCCAATGCAATTCAGATTACCCTGGACGACGCTCTACAAAGAAGAATCCTGGCCCTTCGACGTTCCACTATCTTTGGAAGACTGAAGAATCTCCCTTGGAGTCAAGGAGTGACTCCCCTGCTTGGCAGGCACCTATAACCTCAACCAACGGTTGCAAACTTCACCGCTCCCGCCGGAGTCCAAAGTCCCTGTGGCCCCAGAAGCATATTTCCTGACCTCTCGACGGCCATATTGAGTCCCCAGCGAAGCTGTGGCATCTGGACCTCACGAGTGATGAGGAACTGCAATACCTGGGAACCGTGCACTGATTTCGAGTGCAAACCCTAAACAACGTTCCACGAACTTGTGCTTTGGACCATTTGTGGCTCAAGTCTCCAGCAGGCCTTGTTCCAAAAATCAGCAGCCTACCCCGTCCCGAGTGACCGTGGGCTCCTGTGAAACTTTTCCTGTGGTGGCGTCTTTGCAATCCCTTGCCCGTTGGCTAGTGGGTCCCCCGAAGACTTTCTCAACAATTCAAAGGGCTCCCCTGGTTGTTCCGGGCCTGCCCTCCTTCACCCTCACTGGGAAAGTCCATCAGACCTTGCTGGTCTGCATCACCGACTATCTTCAGTCCACATGAGACTTGCAGTTGCCAAGGTTTGTTGGCTCCAATCCAGTTGCTGATACCGTCATCAGCTGCAGACGTTGTGGGACACTCCGAATCCAGCTGCTGGTCATCATCAATCCCTCCTGAACCTCGTGAGCGAAGAGACAAAACACCATTGACGACCTGAAGCGACGCAACATCTGTGGTCATCCATCTTGCTGGCCACCGGTCACTGGCAAGTGACTTTGAACACTGTCCCTTCAATTTTCAGGTCCTCTTCATCTTCAATCCACCTTCGGATTCCAGCGGACACCTCTCCAGTCGTCTCAAGCAGCAAGTCTTCATTGGTCTCCATGGAAAACAGCATCACGACCCGACACCAAAAGACACCTATGCACCCGGCTTCCCTGGGTGAGGTAACTCGTGCACTCCGGTGCCCAAGTGTGTGTTGGTCCTCGAAATACTTACCTTGTAAGTGGCTTGCTTGTTGACTTCTTCGAAGTGCCCTAAAACTTTAAAATACAAACCGCGACTTGCTCCATTGTAACCTATAGGAAACCCGCGGCTGTGTTTAGACGCTGCACGCGTCTCCCGTGGGCTTGTTACTTACCTGCTAACACTGCAGTAGTGAAGCCCCAGCGATTCCCAAGGCCCTAGGCTTTGTCATTTTACAAGTCGAGTTTGTTAAACCATTATTTTAGTATATGGTCTGGTACGCCCCTAGGGCTCCAGCCATATTTGTGCTTAATTTATTGAGAACTGTTGACATTTGAATGTTTACCTGGCTTCTAATCTCATAAAGAGATTAGTAGAGTGTGTCTAGAAATAAATACATATATATTTGATATATATACCTGTGTGGTGTCCTTTTCATTTGGTAATTCAAGAGATTATAAGGTAAAACAAGCTGCTTTACATTCCTCAGAGACTTAGCCTGAAGGCTGCTCTCCACAGCTACCACTAGGATAGCTTTCTTTAAAAGGTTGTCTTAAACCTATCTACCATAAGAGTCGAATTGGACTGGTGCAAGGTGGCCACTATAACTAGTGACCAGCATATGCCAGGCCAACTTCTCACATTGGTGGGCAGCGTGTGGGATTCCAGCTTGCCATTGTTTTACCAGAAAATCTCTATTTGAATTACTAACTGAAAACCACTAAAGGTACTCAAGGTACATATAAAGTCAAGCTGGTATCAATAAGATCTACTGAACTTAGAGCTGTTTGTGAAGGGATAAGCACACCCTTGCTACAGCTCAAGCTAGGTTCAGTAGGCCTCAACTAGTGTAGGTAGTACAACACTGCACAACACTAGTATGTCTAACCAAGGTGGAGCCAGTGGGTCCACCCCATCTCAGTACAAAGACATAGCCTACACTGACCTGAAGGCCTTATGCTTTGAAAGACAACTGAGGGTGGGCAGGAGTCCCTCCTCACAACACCTGATAGATCTGTTAGTAGCAGATGATCTGAAACTGGCTCTAGGAGCTAGAGGGTCTGCATCAGGGAGTGGGTCAACCATAGTCTCTGGGTCTGATGATGAAAATCAAGATGACCTGGAGTCTGTGATTGAAGGGCCAGACCCAGAGAGGCCTGAACAGAACATAGGAATTCTCCCTAAGAGAACTGACAGAGTGGGAGAAAGGCCTAGGTCCCCCTCAAGGGACTATGACCATTCATATCATTCTGGAAGAGAATCTGTTCCACAGAGGAACTCAAACTATCCCAGAGAGACCTCCTCTGACAGAAGGTTCAAGATGCTCCAGTATGAGGAAGCTAGGCTTGCCCTCAGAACCAGGCAATTGGCCTTAGATAGGGAAGCCTTCGAGCTCCAAAGAGCTTCTAAGAAGGAGGGGTTAGAGACCCCTGGTGGCAGCAACAGTGTCCCTAGAGGCAGAGATTACATTCCAGACCATAGGAACCTGTCCAAGGTTGTTCCTCCCTACCAGAGTGGGGATGATATCCACAAATGGATAACTGCTATGGAGAGGGCCTGTAGAGTTCAACAGGTCCCCCAGACACAGTGGGCAGCAATCTTGTGGCTCTCCTTTTCAGATAAAGGTAGAGACAAGCTCCTCACTGTTAGAGAAGAGGTTGCTAGTGATTATGAAGCCCTGAAGAGTGCTTTGATAGATGGGTTTGGCTTAACCACTGAACAGTACAGGTTGAAGTTCAGAGACACTCAGAAAGCACAGACTCAGGATTGGACTGACTTTGTTGATTGTGCAACCAAGGCTCTAGAAGGTTGGCTGGTTGGTAGTAGAGTAACTGACTTTAAGGGATTGTATAATCTTATAATAAGAGAACAGATCCTTAATAATTACCAGAACCAGTTGTTGCATCAGTACCTGGTGGACTCTGATCTGACCTCTCCCCAAGAATTGGGAAAGAAGGCAGACAAATGGGTCAGAACCAGGGTGAGGCAGAAAACCCAGAACCAAGGTGGTGACACTAAGAAGCAAGATCATAAAGGCTCAGATAAAGGTGGGAATAAATTTAAAGACCAGAAGTCTTCACAAGGGCCCCAAAAATCTGTATCTGGTGGGGAGTCACAATCTGCAAAGGGAAAAGGCCAAAAGAAGCCCTGGTGCAAATTCTGTAAGCAGAAAGGGCACTGGACTTCTGATTGTACCAAGTCCAAAGACCAAACCACCACCACTCCAGCCCCGAAGGCAACTGTTCCCCCTAGTGCAGTCATTGGTGGAGGTAATACTCAGAATAAGGGTGTAGTATGGTTGACCCTGGGTTCTGATGTGGACTCTGGCCTAGTCAGAGTACCAACACAGGCATTGCTAGTTTGTGAGGGAGACCTTGATATGTCCTTCCTAGTGAGCCCCAGTAATCTGGGCAAGTACAAACAGCAGCCTATCATAAATGGCAAACAGGCTTTGGCATTTAGGGACACAGGTGCTAGTGTCACCATGGTGGCAGAGGATCTAGTGGACCCTACACAGATCATCCTGGGTGAAATGTACCAGGTAACCAATGCAAGCAACACCAGGATCAAACATAGCCTGGCAGTTGTGAATTTCTCCTGGGGAGGGGTAACAGGCCTCAAAAAGGTAGTAGTCAGTGCAGACCTCCCTGTCGAATGTTTGTTGGGCAATGATCTGGAGACTTCAGCCTGGTCTGAAGTAGAATTATGGACTCATGCTGAGATGTTGGGCATACCTGCAGAGGTATTTGCTGTGACCAGGTCACAAGCCAAAATGCATAAAGCTGAACCAGCTCTGGATCCTGAAACTATGGACCAGATGCTACCCAAGAGGAGGAGCAGTAGGGTTAAGGCTGGTCCTTCTCCTCTGTCTCAGATCTCAGATTCCCCTCCTGAGGGAGGAGAAGCATATCCTGAAGAAGGAACTGCCCCAGAGGAACTTGAGCCTGGTCAGGTTGAGTTCTTGGGCGCAGGGGGACCTTCCAGGGAAGATCTGAGCAAAGAGCAACAGTGCTGCCCCACTCTTGAACCCCTCAGACAGCAGGCTGCTGCTGAGGCTGCTGGGAGTGCTAGTGGGTCCCATAAGGTTTATTAAGATGAGGGGCTCCTATATTCTGAGGCTAGAGATCCTACCCCTGGAGCCACCAGGAGGTTGGTAATTCCTCAGAAGTTTAGGGGGTTCCTCTTTACTCTAGCACATGACATCCCATTAGCAGGACACTTGGGCCAAAACAAGACCTGGGACAGGCTTGTACCACATTTTCATTGGCCACACATGTCTGAGGACACCAAGGAGTTTTGTCGCCTCTGTGTCACTTGCCAAGCCAGTGGCAAGTCAGGTGGCACAACAAAGGCCCCCCTGATACCACTACCTGTGGTGGGGGTTCCCTTTGAAAGGGTAGGGATTGACATTGTTGGTCCCCTTGACCCACCAACTGCATCTGGGCACAGATTTATACTGGTGGTAGTGGATCATGCCACCAGGTATCCAGAAGCTATACCTCTAAGGACTACCACAGCTCCTGTGGTAGCAAGAGCCCTCATTGGAGTCTTCTCCAGAGTGGGTTTCCCTAAGGAGGTCATTTCTGACAGAGGTTCTAACTTTATGTCAGGGTATCTAACTGCAATGTGGAAGGAGTGTGGTGTCAACTACAAATTCACTACTCCCTATCACCCACAATGCAATGGGTTAGTTGAGAGATTCAACAAAACCCTAAAGGGAATGATTAAAGGCCTCCCAGAAAACCTTAGGCGAAGATGGGACCTTTTACTTCCCTGCCTTCTGTTTGCATGCAGGGAGGTTCCACAGAAGGGGGTTGGCTACAGCCCTTTTGAACTTCTGTTTGGGCACCCTGTTAGAGAACCATTATGTTTGGTGAAGGAGGGATGGGAGTTACCTCTCCAACCTCCCAAACAGAATGTGATGGACTATGTACTTGGTCTCCGCTCCAGGATGGCAGAGTACATGAAGAAGGCCACTAAAAACCTTGAGGCAAGCCAAGAATTCCAAAAAGCTTGGCATGACCAAAAGGCTGTCCTGACTGTTTACCAGCCAGGCCAGAAAGTGTGGGTGTTGGAGCCTGTGGCCCCAGCAGCTCTCCAGGACAAATGGAGTGGCCCCCATACAATTGTTGAGAAAAAGGGAGAGGTCACCTACTTGGTAGATCTTGGCACTCCCAGGAGCCCCCTTAGGGTGCTCCATGTCAACAGACTTAAGCCATATGTGGACAGGGCTGACATGAGCTTGCTCATGACAACTGATGAGGACCAGGAGAAGGAGAGTGACCCTCTCCCTGATCTGCTCTCACAGAACCCTGATGATGGATCAGTTGATGGTGTTGCTTTGGCAAGCAGCCTCACTGAATATCAACAAACTGAATGTAGACAAGTGTTACATCAGTTTAGACATATGTTTAGCCTGACCCCAAGTCAGACTTCCTGGTGCACCCATGAGGTGGACACTGGAGACAGTCTGCCTGTAAAGAGTAAAATCTACAGGCAACCTGACCATGTCAGGGATTGTATCAGGACTGAAGTCCAGAAAATGTTGGAGCTAGGTGTTATTGAGCCCTCAGATAGCCCTTGGGCTAGCCCAGTAGTCCTTGTGCCAAAACCTCACACCCAGGGTGGTAAGAAAGAGATGAGGTTTTGTGTTGACTACAGAGGCCTCAATGCAGTCACCAGGACTGATGCCTACCCAATACCAAGGGCAGATGAACTAATAGACACTTTGGCCTCAGCCAAGTATCTCAGTACATTTAACCTTACAGGTGGCTATTGGCAAATCAAGTTAGCTGATGATGCCAAGGCTAAAACAGCATTTTCGACCCCTGGTGGGCACTATAACTTTGTGGTAATGCCCTTTGGTTTGAAGAATGCATCTAACACATTTCAGAGGTTGGTGAATAAAGTCCTGACTGGTATGGAAAACTATTGCTCAGCTTATCTTGATGATATTGCTGTCTTTAGTTCCACCTGGCAGGATCACCTGGTCCACCTCAGGAATGTACTGGAGGCCCTGCAGAAAGCAGGCCTCACTATCAAGGCCACTAAGTGCCAGATAGGGCAGAGTCAGGTTGTGTACCTGGGCCACCTTGTAGGTGGAGGCCAGGTTCAACCATTGCAGAGCAAGATCCAGACCATAATGGAATGGGTAGCTCCAACCACCCAGACACAGGTGAGAGCCTTCTTGGGCCTGACTGGGTATTACAGGAGGTTTGTTAAGGGATATGGATCTATAGTGACCCCCTTAAATGATCTGACCTCCAAGAAAATGCCAAAAAAGGTTCAGTGGACAGCTAGCTGTCAAAAGGCATTTGATGACCTCAAGCAGGCAATGTGCACTGCCCCCATCTTACATGGTCCAGATTACAAAAAGAAGTTCATTGTCCAAACAGATGCATCAGAGCTGGGTGTGGGAGCTGTACTGTCTCAACTTAATGATGAAGGTCAAGACCAGCCAGTAGCTTTTATAAGCAGAAGGCTGACCCTAGAGAGAAACGTTGGTCAGCTATTGAGAGGGAGGCCTTTGCTGTGGTGTGGGCCCTGAAGAAGCTGAGGCCATACTTGTTTGGCACTCACTTCATAGTTCAGACTGACCATAAGCCCCTCCTATGGCTCAAACAGATGAAAGGTGAAAATCCTAAACTGCTCAGGTGGTCCATTTCCCTACAGGGGATGGACTATACAGTGGAACATAGACCTGGGACCCAACATGCCAATGCAGATGGACTCTCAAGGTATATCCACTTAGAACATGAAGACTCAACTGGTCAAGGTTAGTTTAATGTCCCTGCGTTTGGGGGGGGGGGGGTTGTGTTGGAGAGTAGGATCTGCTCTCATGTTGCCCCCACTTTTTTTCTGATGTATACACTGGTTTCTGGCTATAGTCTGGCTGGGTCCCTGCTAATCAGGGCCCCAGTCTCACTGATCTCTCTAAACAACTTGGTGTGCATATTAGATGCACTAGTGATTGGATACTGTGGTACCTTATGGGCCCCTAGTAAATGGTACCTTAGGTACCTAGGGCATTGGTACTTCACAGGCCTACCAGGGGCTGCAGCATGCATTATGCCACCCCTGGGAAGCTTTCTCAATCTGACACCACAGGCCTGCTACTGCAGCCTGTGTGAGGTAGTGTTAGCACTCCTCACTGAGGTATAGGTTCCTATATCTCACCTTACACACACATATAAACCTATCAGCCACCCCGCTTGCAGGCCCTAACAATCCTGAGGGCAGGGAGCTTGGTTTACTATGTGAGGGGGTGCTTCTGCATGAGCAGGACCCCTCTGCAGCTGGCAGAGTCTATTCTCTGCTGCTGTTTGTGGATGCGGTTAAACCATATACTCTTAAGTGTATTATAACCTCGTGGTAAATGCTAACTTTGGAATGACTGCATCAAAACATGTTGTGTTTGGTGTCAAACAACTTGGAATCGTACCCCTAAACCAGTAACTGGTGTGGGAGTATGATCCCACCCTTCTAGAGGGGATGACATTTACCCACTGCACTAAACGGTAGAAATCTCCTAGAGCCCTGGCATCGCAAAATGGATACCACCAGCACAGACACTGGGCTGGCCTCCTGCTGCTGACCGAAACTCACAGTGGCGGAAGCCCAACAAAAGGCATCCTGTCACAGGGAAGTGTCACCACCTCCCAGACAGGATTTAGTGTATTGGAGCTGAGTGGGTGCACTCTTAGAGTGCTTTGAAGTCCTGCACTGGGGGAGCAGTAGGCTCCTCTGTGCATATGCCAGCTCAAACCAGTTCAGGGGCTACCTGCCCCTGCTCTGACACGAAACTGGACAAAGGGAAGTGGGTGTAACCACCCACTACCCTGACCCTCCTAGAGGAGTGGTCATAGAGCTAGTCCCTCCCCTATCTCCACAATAAGATAGCAAGCATTGCCAATGCAATTCAGATTACCCTGGACGACGCTCTACAAAGAAGAATCCTGGCCCTTCGACGTTCCACTATCTTTGGAAGACTGAAGAATCTCCCTTGGAGTCAAGGAGTGACTCCCCTGCTTGGCAGGCACCTATAACCTCAACCAATGGTTGCAAACTTCACCGCTCCCGCCGGAGTCCGAAGTCCCTGCAGCCCCAGAAGCAGATTTCCTGACCTCTTGACGGCCATTTTGAGTCCCCAGCGAAGCTGTGGCACCTGGACCCCACGAGTGACGAGGAACTGCAATACCTGGGAACCATGCACTGATTTCGAGTGCAAACTCTAAACAACATTCCACGAACTTGTACTTTGGACCATTTGTGGCCCAAGTCCCCAGCAGGTTTTGTTCCAAACATCAGCGGCCTACCCTGTCGCGAGTGACCGTGGGCTCCTGTGAAACTTTTCCTGTGGCTGCGTCTTTGCAATCCCTTGCCTGTTGGCTAGTGGGTCCCCCGAAGACTTTCTCAATGATTCAAAGGGCTCCTCTGGTTGCTCCAGGCCTGCCCTCAATTACCCTTGCTGGATAAGTCCATCAGACCTTGCTGGTCTGCATCACTGACTATCTTCAGTCCACACCAGACTTGCAGTTGCCAAGGCTTGTTGGCTCCAATCTGGTTGCCAACACAATCATCAGCTGCAGACGTTGTGGGACACTCCGAATCCAGCTGCGGGTCATCGTCGATCCCTCCTGGACCTCGTGAGCAAAGAGACAAAACACCATCGACGTCCTGAAGCGACGCGACATCTGTGGTCATCCATCTTGCTGGCCACCGGTCACTGGCAAGTGACTTTGAACACTGTCCCTTCAATTTTCAGGTCCTCTTCATCTTCAATCCACCTTCGGATTCCAGCGGACACCTCTCCAGTCATCTCAAGCAGCAAGTCTTCATTGGTCTCCATTGAAAACAGCATCGCGACCCGACACCAAAAGACACCTATGCACCCGGCTTCCCTGGGTGAGGTAACTCGTGCACTCCGGTGCCCAAGTGTGTGTTGGTCCTCGAAATACTTACCTTGTAAGTGGCTTGCTTGTTGACTTCTTCGAAGTGCCCTAAAACTTTAAAATACAAACAGCGACTTGCTCCATTGTAACCTATAGGAAACCCGCGTCTGTGTTTAGACACTGCACGCGTCTCCCGTGGGCTTGTTACTTACCTGCTAACACTGCAGTAGGTAAGCCCCAGCGATTCCCAAGGCCCTAGGCTTTGTCATTTTACAAGTCGAGTTTGTTAAACCATTTTTTTAGTATATGGTCTGGTACGCCCCTAGGGCTCCAGCCATATTTGTGCTTAATTTATTGAGAACTGTTGACATTTGAATGTGTTCCTGGCTTCTAATCTCATAAAGAGATTAGTAGAGTGTGTCTAGAAATAAATACATATATATTTGATATATATACCTGTGTGGTGTCCTTTTCATTTGGTAATTCAAGAGATTATAAGGTAAAACAAGCTGCTTTACATTCCTCAGAGACTTAGCCTGAAGACTGCTCTCCACAGCTACCACTAGGATAGCTTTCTTTAAAAGGTTAAACCTATCTACCATAAGAGTCGAATTGGACTGGTGCAAGGTGGCCACTATAACTAGTGACCAGCATATGCCAGGTCAACTTCTCACAATATACAAATCAGTCTTGACCCTGTTCCTCATGGGAACAGTCCAGCCCGGGCTCACTCATGTGACCTACATGTTTCAGCAGCCAGTGCTTAACTCAGCGAGCCATATACCGGACTTACAAGCTGCACTAAAAAAGGTATACCCCAAATGAGATCTCATTTTACATATCCTACAATAGCCAAAAATAGAGTTGCATTACAGATTAGATTCATTTGTTTGCAGGAGGTGCACAAATGTCAGAACTTTTTTGGCATTATTGTAATAAATGACTGGAGTGTTGCAGAAGGCTCTTTGCAATGAACACAGTCAGCGACTGGGCTATTGTGTATTATGTACAAATTTGTGAAGCAAATAGGAGATGATTTGCTTGCAATAGGCATAGTAACTGTAGGAGAGGAGGATCTGCTTCTTGTGGTTACCCCCACTTTTTGCTGCTGTAACACTGTTTTTCGACTTTAGTCTGGCTGGGGCCCTGCTATTCAGAACCCCACCCTAGCTGCTTCCTCTCTAAATTGATTCAGAGTACCTTAGGTACACCACAGATTGGATTCTGGGGTGCCCTTATAAGTCCCTAGTATATGGTATACTATGTACCCAAGGCAAAGGTACCCCAGAGGCCTACCAGGGGCTGAAGCATGTATTATGCCACCCCTGGGAAGCCCTCCAAATTGACACCACAGGTCTGCTACTGCAGCCTAGGTAAGTTGGTGCATGCACCTCTTACTGAGATATAGGTTCACTATATATCACCTATCACTGCACATAGAAACCTGTCAGTCACCCCTATGGCAGGCCTTATCAATTCTGAAGGCAGGGTGCTTGGTTTGGTGTGAGAGGGTGCCCATGCATGAGCAGAGCCCCTCTGCAGCCTTCGGAATCTCTTCTCCGGGGTTGTCTGTGATGCAGCCTGACCATATACTCTTAAGTGCATTATAACCAAACGGTAAATGCTAACTTTGGACTAGCTCCACCAAAACATGTCGTGTTTGGTGTCAAACACCTTGGAATCATACCCCCACACCAGTAACTGCTGTGGTAGTATGATCCCACCCTTCTAGAGGGAGAGATATGACAGCACCGGTATAACCGGTACCAACTTAAAAGAGCCCTGACATCACAAAATGGATGCTGCAGCCACAGACACAAGTCTGGCCTCCTGCTGCTGACCAAAACTCCAGCAGGGGAGGCCTGGACAATAGGTTTCCTGTCACAGGGAGGTGTCACCACCTCCCAGACAGGCTTTAGCGTATTGGGGCTGGGTGGGTGCACTCTGAGAGTGCTTTGCAGTCCTGCACTGTGGGCACATTTGGTGTCCCTGTGCATAGTCCAGCTCAAACCGGTACAGGGGCTACCAGCCCCTGCTCTGGGGCAATACTGAACAAAGCAAATGGGTGTAGCCACCCCTCTTTCCAAACCCTCCCTTAAGGTGGGTCCCCTGAGTTAGTCCAACCCCTTCCTTGGGTATAAAGAAGGAACCTCTGTAACCAGAACTTTAGATATCCCTGGACGAAACTCTGAAACTGAATCCTGGAACTTCAACGATCTGTTCAACCCCAGATGACTGAAGAATCTCCCTTGGAGTAAAGGAGTTATTCCCCTGCTTGGCAGGCACCAAAGAAGCATCTGTCCGGTCTGCATCTCTGAAGCTCCCGCCGGACGCCAACAACTTTGCAACACCAGAGGTGGATTTCCAGACTTCCCAGAGGCCGAAATGAGTCCGCAGCAAAGCTGAGACTCGTAGCCCTCGTGGGTATCGTGGAACCGGAACCCCTGGACACGGTGCACATTTGCAAGTGCATCAGCTTCTCGACGTCCCCTGAGGCTGTGCATTGGGTTACTTGTAGCCCAGACCCCGAGCAGAGAATCCACTGAAGATACCACTAGGATAGCTTTCAATAAAGGTTGTCTTTAACCTATCATCAATAAGGGGTTGTTTGGTCTTGTACAAGGTGCCCACTATAACTAGAGGTCAGCATATACCAGGCCAACTTCTCACAGTAAGGGCCATATGTAGGTAAATTACATTTACCGATTCTTAAATACCGAATTTTACCGATTCGGTATTTATGAATCGGTAAATGTAATGTAGGTAAAAAAAATACCGATTCGGTAAGTGTCGGTATTTTAGAATCGGTATTTACCGATTCGGTAATGGTAACCTGTATCTCATTGATTCCTATGGGCCAGGAGGCCCATAGGAATCAATGGGAAGCCAGTTACCATTACCGAATCGGTAAATACCGAATCGGTAATGGGGGAGCTCAATCAAGGGTGGCAGGGTGTCACATTGACACCCTGTTGCACCCCTGATTCCTGCATGTGTGCACATGTGGCACACATACATGCCACATTGCGTACCACAGAGTCACCTGTCACAGAAGAACCAATCATTTAATGGTATCAGTTGGGACACCCAGTAGTAGAACTGGAGGTTAGGGATCCCCAGATCTCCATCATAGGACGGCCACACAAACTTTACAAAGGGGATAGTTGGGACTGCTGCTGCCCATAAAAATCCAGTAGGCAATGTACCTAGAGACTAAAAAAAACACGGGGGAAAGGGTATGGATAGTTCTGAAGGTCATACAGGAGCCGAAAGAGGGCCACCATCTTAAATAGGAATCCTTTTCCAAGGATAGTAAGTGGCAACAGAGCCCAACCCTCAATATCAGTGTTGATAATATACACCAGGGGGGCTGTTTAAGTTCCCAACCTAAGTTAGCACCCCATGTCAGCGGTATGACCAAGCATTTAACATTTTTAGTGGCCACCCTCAACTGTGGGATATGACCTGCACTCAGCAATCTCCCACTATTGGCGGAAACACTGGTTTATCCACATTCACCCTAAGACCGGATGCATCGCCAAAGATATGCAAGATCTAAAATGCTCTAGTGACTGATCACTCAGACTGCTGAACATTAAGTAAAAGGCAATCAGAATAAAGAGGGACTAGGTTGTTAGAGCCTCCTCACCAGCAAAATCCCCACATACTAGTATGCTGTCTAAGCCACTCCACCAGGGGCTCGACCACTGACACAAAGAGTAACAGTGAGAAAGAGTATCCCTGGGGTGAACCTTGAACCACGACCCACCTGTAAGGATGCCAGCAGTGTGCCATTCACCCAAACCTGGGCCCACATTGACGAGTACAACATTGTGACATAGCTCAGAAATAGCCTCCCAAAAAGCCATTATGCACGGCACACTGTACATGAAGGGCCAATGTACGGAAGACATTGTGGAAGTGTATTGAGATTAATGAGGCTTCCGCCTGTAGTTCGTACAAAGTCACCAAAGCTACGTGTAAGCACTAGAGGCAATGTTGAGTGCCTGGCATAAAGCCATTTTGGTCTTGGTGAAATAATGATCAAATGTTCTTCCTTACTCTTGTGATCAACACCCTTGCTATAAACTTTGCTTCCACATTATTGAATGAAAGTGGCCTATATGAAGCACAAGAGTCAGAAGGACCACCTGGCTTAGACAAGAATGTTACATTAGCACCTCAATTGTTGTTCCGTAATGACCTCACCTTTAATGCCTCCTCATATAGCCCCAGCAGATCAGGTATTAACAATGACACATATTATCTAATTTTGTGTAGTTCCTAAAAAGACATAGGATCTGTGCATTTGTTAGATAACATAAACTAAGGGGTTGGTCTCTAAACTGATTCCAGACACCCCAACAGGATATGTCAGCCTATAGACCAGCTAGCTCACAGTGCCACTATAAGTCCCCGAATCCTACAAAGGAGCTAATAGTTTCTGGCAACCACGGAACATGACAACCCTTGATCCTTCAGGAATCATGGAAAAAGTACAGTACTTTTCGCTCAGTCACTCGTGCTTACTTAGGCTCAGAGAAATACACAGAATAAACGTTGGGGATGTTTTCAATAAGCATTTATTGAACCAGAGTCATTCTAGTATAAAACATGGTTGCTGCGACAATGAATAGACAGAAGCAAATGTAAAAGATTACGAGCACCAATAGAGTAAACAGTAGATACAGTTCTACTGTGGTGATAAAACAGTGAATATATGTAGGCATAAAAATATGACAATAATCAAGCGTACTCCTACGATGCTAACCCTACCTAAGTGTACCTAAGTTTACCTAGCATGTATGTGGGTGTACAGCCAAGAATCCCCTAGGAACAAGCCACCCCCATTTCCTGATGGGAGAGAATGAAGGACCCCATCTTGGTCACAAGTTGGACACCCTGCAAGGGATGTCAGACTGCTGCGTGTCGAAGCTTCAGCACGCAGGACCTCATTGTCAGCGTAGAAGCATCTCCTCTAGTTACCTAGTGAACAGGAGGTTCTTTTATGCCAAAGAGCTGACCTCTGGGTTCTACCACAATCGATTTGTTGTGAGCATGAATATGTAACTGACCCTAAATCAATCATTGTAATTTTGCAAAGTGGCCCTTTAGCTCAAGGATGAAGATAACAATGACTTTTGCATCCTGTTATGTATTTCATGTGCAGGGGTTTTTAAGTTTTGATACTAAGAATCCTTATGCATAATACATGAGGGTAGTCTCAAGGAAACCAATCGATATTTATTCAGCACATAAAAGGTCCTCGCAAGAACTGTTATGCAGAGCAAGGTAGGACGAATGTAGGTAAAAGGTCGCTGTGCTACTTGGGCCTAGCTTAGGGAACATAACACCCACTCCTCACCTGAAGGTCGACAAGGAAATAAGCCTGCTAAAAGCTTAACAACATTGTCATAAAACAGTGTCTAAAACTTCAAAAAACATGTTATATGTAAAAAGGATGCTATTAAAATTCAAAAGCTCTATAGGTCTGCTAAAGAATCAATATATGATAAAACTGACTGAGCACATCAAAAGCCATGGTGCTCAGTGAGAGCAGAGAAAGAAAGAAGGAAAACACAACAATGTTACTCATTCCAATTAGGCTTGTTTTGGAAAAAAGGCCGAATTGTTCCCATCACACGGAGAGCCAAATGTTTATGTGTCCTGTGTGGGAGACGCAACATCACTGTCGCTCGCATTCGCAGACGACGGTCCTTGTAGCACCTCATGTATCAGGTCAATAGAGCAAAGGTGATCTTCTTCTGTTCCCACAGCAGCCGTTGAGTAAGCACTCGACTCCTGTGAGCCTGTTGTAGAGCCATTGTCCATTCCGTCAGAAGCTGAAGCGTCCAGTGGAGGCTCTAAAAATGCCGTCATCAACATGGGAATATGTTGAGGACACTGATACTCATGAGCCTTTAAGAGGTCCAGCAGTACTTCTATGTGCGGCTGCGCAACCAATAGAAGGGTCAGACACAGGTCCAACATGCATTCGTATCCGCAGAATAAGCAGCTGAACACAGACAAGATGCAGTCAACCCAGACTGGTCTAAATGATAGGAACCAATGCTCACTTAGCTCCTGAAGCCGTGGTGTGCCCAGGTGGAGGACCATACGTTCACGTCAATGTCGCACTAGCAGTGCCTTTTCCATCTCTCGATGAACCGGGACGTCCATAGCGAAGCAGAAAAATTAAAACCAGGATGCCCACCACAAGCAGTAGGACCAACGGAAGCCCTTCAAAAACGCTTTGCAATACCCAGTGTATGAATGCGGGAATGACTCCAAAGATTGTCTGAAAGGTACCCAATAGTCCAGAACCTATACGTTTAAATAGCTGCACGATCCCCTTCATATCAGACATGTTAAAGATACGATGAACCATCTTCCCAAAATGGAGAGGGAATTTCATATGGACCAGTGCCTGTATCTCAGATGAATATTTTAGAAAACAGTGGTGCGGGAATGGCTAACAAGGTCCAAGGTAGGTAGTCTTCATTAAGGTGACAAGGTGCTACAGTTGTACTTGATAATCAATATCTCAGGGAGCTATAAGTGATATGCACACAGACATGAAGATCAGAATAACGTAAGATATTTATTTTAAGAAAGATTTTTCAAAAAATCAGGTGCTCACATAAGTAAGTGACAAGAAGCATGACGTGAAAACGTGATGGTGACTTTAATGACTTTACAACATAAACATTGCATTGACAACAAATAGGAGAACTCCTCAAGAATTTTATACAGAATGTAAGGAGTTCTTGTTGTAGGAGGTCGACGGCGTTTCGATCTTAGTTAATCGAGATCATCTTCAGGACATAGAAATAGTGAGCAAGCTGAATTTAGAGCCTGGTAGAGGCCGGGGAAAGTACAAGAATGAATTAATTCCACTGCAGGGGGCATTGAAGTGAAGCACAGAGGATCTGAGAATGATAACAAAGTGTAAGGAACTGGATCTGCTTGGCTTGTACCAGGAGAAACAATCCTGCCTAGTAGTTTGGGCCAGTCCGATAAAGGGCCTTGTGGACCATGCACATAGCCTTCAAAGCAATCCTTTTTCTCACTGGGAGCCAGTGAAGACTCTGCAATGATTCAGATTCGGAAATAAACGTAGGGATTTTGAGCAGCAGTCTCGCTGCTGCATTTTACAAAACCTGCAGTTTCTTTATAGCGCGTTTCTGGGCACCTAAATACAGAGCATTACAATAATCCAGTTTAGAGAAAATAAGAGCTGTTATAACAGTTTTCTGGAGGGTAAGGAGAATAAATGGAGAATAAATATTCAGGGTCTTTAAAAGTTATTAATCTTTCCATCTGAACTTCCTGTATGGTAGCAAGAGGAGATCAGTGGCTACCCAGGAGCCCACGCAGCCTACTGTTTAGTATCGGTCACATCGTGTGGTTGGATCAGATCAATTGAGACAAATCTCTTGTCTTTTGCAGCCGGCAAGGGGCAGAAGAAGTACTGTTATTGTTCTTTCGACAGTCAGTAAAGGTACAGGTATTCTGTATGATGGCCCAAATTCTTTTTTGTCCACTATCTTTTTCCTAACCAGGTCCCCAATCTTCGGGACCCTGGCAGGGATTGCCAGAACAGCTTTCACTTCTCCAGTGGCAGTGCGTTTTACTTGGACGCTGCTTTGTAATGCCCAGAATTCACTGAGTTCCTGTAAAACAGCCAAATGATTATTGACGTCAAATGGTCTTTCATCCACCACTGTGCTGCCACAATCGAGGTCAGGTACCCACATTCTGATCCCGAACAGGACTTCATATGGAGTACGGCCCCCCCCAGGGATTTTCGTGGCATGTTGTTGAGTGCCCTCTGGACCCCATATAGGTGATTGACCCAACTGCCACCCGAGCCTCATACCCTGGCTGTTATGGATTGCTTAAAGTCCTGGTTCTTCCTCTCCATGATCAAATTTCCCTTGGGATGATAGGGGGAGGAGTACCGCAATGCTACACCCAAACTTCCCATGCCTTCTTTGTAAACCCGTGAGGTAAAGGCACGGCCACGGTCGAAATGTAATGTGCCCATTGTGTATGTCCCTATGAAGATTCACAAATCCTTTATAACAGTTCGGGGATCAGCCAAGCGCTGAGGCCAAACACACAGGAACTTAGAGCATGAATCTACCGCCACCAAGATGCACTTGTAAACCCCGTCAGATTGTAGGGGGCCGCAGTGGTTCAAAGAGACACATGCGAAAGGTCTGTCTGATATCAGTAGTGGTGTTTGCGGTGGACGTGCTACGGTGGAACCTTTCATCTGCTGACAGATGTCGCACTTGAGGACAAAACCCTTGGTCTGTTTAGTAAGACCTGGACACCAATAACTCTGCTTTAGTAGTGAAACAGTCGCAGCAATACCTACGTGTGCTAAACCCAGACCCTCATGTGCAGCTAGAATTAATCCTAATCTGTGATTCCTGTTTGGTATTACTCTATCCCCCACTCCTGGAATTTGAGCATACGGAATGTTTTGCGCATGTAACTTGTAGGAGTACTTGAGTGGAAAACCATTTGGCAAGGCTGAGCTGTTACGCGTGGCGTTTACAGCTGTCCTTACTTGTCAGTCTATCCTCGTGCTGAATGAGTGATTACGCCAAAGGCTGCAGTTTGCACTGTTGTCTTGGTGGATTCATCAGCCAATGAATTCCCTTCAACGTGCAACGCCAACACACTGATGACTCAATATGTGAATTACATGATCCAGTGGCAAGCATTCTTTCAGCTTTACTACCTGTTCCCAAAGCAGCTTGTGCTTTATTGTGCATCCTTTGGAATCTCTAAACCCGCTCTGGCCTCAATAGTGAAGATATGCGTTGTATGAATGGACACAATAAAATTAATCGTACACAATGAGTGTGGAGAATTCCCGATCCATATTTTGTAGTGCTAGTATCAGGGCTTTTAGTTCTGCCAGCTGTGCCTTGCAATCTCCTAGAGATTGCGTCTGTGTATTGCTAGAATGGAACTTGCCGTCCCACATATGCCCCTTCACAATCGCACATGCTGAGCTGTATGGCTGTTTACTTACTACGGCAGGCTGGGCAGATCCGTCAGTATAAATAATGTATTCATACTGATTGAGAGGCAATATTTCATTTGGGAGAGGATATTCTTATTCGTTTTGCAGAAATGCTTGTGTTTTCAGTGTAGGATCATATCTGTAATCTGTTGCAGTGAGAGAATTAGCCCATTGTATCCATCATGGATGCAGTGCTTTTGTGTTTGGAACACTTGCTTTGGTAACAGCCTCTAAGGTTGGTACTGGAGTCACGACAATTATGCATTTCCCCTGTGTTCTCTCACTACAGCATTTGTACTGCTGTCAGTATCTTTTCCGTGGTTGCAAAATGCATTTCAGCGTTTGTGTACAAATGTGATTTGTATGCTATGGGTACCGTTTCACCTTCATTGAAGGTGAGGTAAGTGTACCCTGATTGACTTACGACAACGCGGATCACCAAATTAGTGGTATTTACAAGTGTGTGTCAGTGTTTGAAAGCTATCATGTCAGCTTGTACAGAACACAGAATTTCTGTGTGTTCCCGTGTCCAATGTTAGACTGAAAAATCCTGTCTGATTAGGTCATAGAAAGTTTTAACCCTTTCAGCGTGATCCAAAATGTATGTTCTGCCAAAATTTAGAAATCCTAAAGTGGATTGTAAACCTTTCAGAGTTTTTGGAAGTTGTAGCAGCGCACATTTTTCTAAACAATTAGCTGCCAGGCTTTTCCTTTCACTTGATAGCTCATAACCCAAAATTTGGACATTGAGGTAGGCAATTTTTGATTTTTAAAGTTAAATTTGTATACCACATTGAACTCCAGAATTATGTTGTTCGCCCTGTTCAAGTGCTCCAATAACTCATCGTCCATCGGATAAATATCATCTACATAGGACAATGCCTCATCATCACAAGTTTGAAGTAACTCTGTACCCTTGCTGAGAACAACCCAGGGCTATTTTTTAAACCCTTGGGGCAGTCTACAGAATTGGCAGTGAGTGCCTAGAGCCGAGAATGCTGTCAAATATCTGTTTCCAGGCACTATATTTTGGCAGAAGAAACCATTTGAGATATCTACTGTTCTTTTGCATTGTTTCCGCACGATGATATTCATTAATGTGGCACTGTGTGCATTTTGTACTACAAATGTTTGTGTGCATGTGTTCAAATGCCTGTAGTCTAAAACTAGAAAGTATGAATTGTCAGGCTTCATTACGGGAAACAAAGGATTATTCATGGAAGAGGTGCAATTTTCAATCAAACTTTTGTATTTAAGTTGATCTAAGATCTCCTTGACTTGTTTCTTTGCGTCATGCTTTATTGGGTACTGCCTCTGTCGAGTAGTAGTAGTTTTTAATGGGATTTCATGAGAAGGTGACTCAGCATCCCACCCTACATGATTTCGGTAAAGTGCCAGAGCTAGCGCTAACGCCCACTTCTGTGTGCGTTAATTTTTAAGTGACTCTGGGACAAGGTCGGAAAAAGCTGGTACAATTACATCTTTCCCCTTTGGGCACTCCATAATGACCTCAGGCGGCCAATCTCTTTCAGAATAGTTAAATACAAAATTCCCCTTTGGAACAACTTAAATATGATTTTTAATAACTATTGTAGCTCTTTGTGACCAAGTCAATCATATAACTTCATACTAGGACCCTAGCTCACATCCATATAAACAATAGAAGCTTTCTACTCAGGATGGGAAAATACTTATGCACAAGTTTAATAAATCGAATCACAGTGAATTACAATTAAAATGCATTGACAATTGTATAACATCATAAAAAAAATACATAAAAGTCACTGAAACAGTGCTGATCGATACAATTAGTACAAATTCATAAAAAGAACCAAGCCCCCTGGAAAGGAAAGGGATACACAAGACAGAAAGATTTTGTCTTCTAGATCGTTAATTTGAATATACACTTAAAAACCCCCAGCAGGGTAAAGACTTCCCTGTCTTAGTGGCTATTGCCTCACATCAAATTTAACCAAAACCTCTGCGTTGACACGTTTCGGTGGTAAAATGTTAATTGGACCACCTTCTTCAGGACAATTAATATTCTTTCCTCATCCAATTTATTTTGTGGTACAATTTTTTACCTAACATGGATACACGACAAAGGAATAAAAAAAAAAAATATATATATATATATATATTACCTACTGGCAGTCGCCAGTAGGTAGTTATAGTTAGGACCTATTTTGCATAGGAAATCCAAAACTATTTGGAATAACGTTGGCGCCGATTGACGAATCTTCGCGAAATTTTTCAAACTTTTGGCCAGCTCCGGTCCGCTCCTATCCTGAAAATTTCACGTTGATTTGTCAAGCAGGGGCAGAGAAAAAAGGGGGGTCCCAAAATGCATTTTCCCCATGCATTTTCCCATAGGACTTGTTGACGCAGCTACAGCCCGAACTGCTGAACGGAATTACACCAGATTTGGCAAAGAGGTAGTCCTCAGTTCAGACTAGTGCCTTTTGCTTAAATGGTGTAAATCCGTTCAGTAGTTCCTGAGAAAATTAGAGTTAAAAAGATAGATATATCTGGGCGGAGCCTAACCACACATCTCATCGTGAGATCTGATTGGCTGTCAGTAGTTCATCCAAGAAGTGTTGGCAGCGATCTTGGGACCAATTATCATGATCGCACCTCACTAAAAAGCATTGCAGTTAATACAAGGTTTTAAGATTTTAGTTACATTATAAATCATTTGTTGATGGTACCATACTCATTTTAGGAATTGTGGTGTGTTCTAAGGTGATTTTACCATGTGAAAAAGCCTTCTGCTGTGATATCATGAATCATGTTTGAGAGAAAACTATTTTCTCATGCTTTTCCCACAGAGGTTTGGAAGGTGATCTATAAGCTAAACTGAGAGCATATTTTCGGTAAATTCACATTATCTTTCTCAGTCTTGTGAGAATGAAGGGCAGAGACTGTCAGTTGATTCCTTTGTGTTCTACTGCAGCTTCCCAGAGTGTTCTAAAGAACAACTAGAGCGCTAACAGTCCTACTTATGACAAACGTATTGCACACCTGAAGCCATCTTGATTGGAACAAAGTGGTAACTCTTACAACATTTAATTTGAAAAGAAACAAAATGAGGGGGTTCATTTTTCCATAGAAAGTATGATTAGTGCGGCAGAACGAAAAATTAGGGCATATTTTGAGTTACTTCTCAAATCCTCTTCTATTTCATTAAAAAATTCTGACATGCAGACTGAAACATGCACTTTCAATACCAGCAGCAGACTTCCCTGGTGAGCAGTAGCTTTACAACAGTGATCTAAAAAGCAACTAGAGTGCTAACATTCTGAATTTATGGCAAATGTGTGACACATCTGAATGCTTTCTTGATGGAATCAAAGTAAAAAACTGAAAGTATTTCCTACTGAAGAGACTGTAGTAAATAAGGAAATTAGGAAACTTCATAACAAATAAGTCTCCCAAAATGGCCACCAGAGATAAAAGAGCCCAAATGTAGCCCAAATATCACCCAGATGTAGCCCAAGTATAGCCCAATGACAGAATGTACCAGAGCGTTCTAACGAACAACTAGAGCGCTAACAGTCTTACTTATGACAAAAGTATGGCACACCTGAAGCCATCTTGATTGGAATAAAGTGGTAACACTTAAAACATTTAATTTACAAATGAACAAAATGAGGCGGTTCATTTTGTCATAGAAATTATGATTAGTGCTGCAGAAAGAAAAATTAGGGCACATTTTGACTTCTCAAATCCTCTTCTATTTCAGAAAAACATTCTGACATGCAGACTGAAACATGCACTTTAAATACCAGCAGCAGACTTCCCTGGTGAGCAGTAGCTTTACTGCAGTGATCTAATGAGCAACTAGAGTGCTAACATTCAGAATTTATGGCAAATGTGTGACACATCTGAATGCCTTCTTGATGGAACCAAAATAAAAAACTGAAAGTATTTCCTACTGAGGAGACTGCAGTAAATGAGGAAATTAGGAAACTTCATAACAAATAAATCTCCCAAGATGGCCACCAGAGACAAAAGAGCCCGAATGTAGCCCAAATATCACCCAGATGTAGCCCAAGTATAGCCCAGTGACAGAATGTCCCAGAGTGTTCTTAAGAACAACTAGAGCGCTTACTGTCTTACTTATGACAAAAGTATGGCACACCTGAAGCCATCTTGATTGGAATAAAGTGGTAACACTTAAAACATTTAATTTAAAAAGGAACACAATGAGGGGGTTCATTTTGCCATAGAAATTATGATTAGTGCTGAAGAAAGAAAAATTAGGGCACATTTTGAGTGACTTCTCAAATCCTCCTCTATTTCATAAAAAAATTCTGATATGCAGACTGAAACATGCACTTTTAATACCAGCAGCAGACTTCCGTGGTGAGCAGTAGCTCTACTACAGTGATCTAATGAGCAACTAGAGTGCTAACATTCAGAATTTATGGAAAATGTGTGACATATCTGAATACCTTCTTGATGGAATCAAGGTAAAAAACTGAAAGCATTTCCTACTGAGGAGACTGCAGTAAATGAGGAAATTAGGAGACTTCATAACAAATAAATCTCCCAAGATGGCCACCAGAGACAAAAGAGCCCAAATGCAGCACAAATATCACCCAGATGTAGCCCACATGTAGGCCAATGACAGAAGTGTGCAAAACACTTATTTTTTGTGTATTTGCAGTTTTATATAGTGCAGTCTTGTCAGGCATTGGCGTGCTTTACATGAGCATTGGTTACATCACACAAGATCAAATTCATTTTGGTTGTAGACATGGGGAGATTAAGTGATTTGACCAGAATCACAGAATGATGAGCTGAAGCAGAAACTCCAACCTGGTTCCCCAGTTGCAAAGTCTGCAGCTCTGGAAGTAACACCACATCCTCTCCCCTAGGTGCAACATTTAATCAAGTGGTCAACTGGATAAAAAAAACATAAAGATTACAAATAATTTAAAAGTTCTTTGTCACTATTTGAAAACTCAGAAAATATGTCCTCATTTTAGTTTTTTAGAGCACTAACCATAATTTTGATGCAAATAAGACTTTCTCATATATGTAATTTCTAAAGGAAATGCTCTAGGTATTACAGTTTTGATTACATCAAGATGACGTCAGGCGTTCCACACTTTTGTAATAAATATAGAATGTTAGCAATCTAGTTGTTCATTGGGATACTGTTGAGAGGCAGAGTGCAGAGGCAACAATTTGACCACACTGGGCAAGCAGGTAGGGCAGTGGCAGCACAACAGACTATGGAGGGCAGTGGAAAGGGGGGCAGGGGCAACAAACCAACAATACAGGACTGGCAAGAGAGGCTGTGGCAATATAATAGACCATTGTGGGCAGAAGGAAGAGGCAGTGGTAGTACAACCATACATGCCAACAGGCCCGTTTTAGCCAGGAAACGTCCAATGTTTTTAAGCTCAAATGGGCTTTATTTGATCTGTCTCCTGTCTACAATCTCCTTTTTTTCAATGTAACTCAAAGAGGAAAATCAATACCCCAGTTTTTTTCAAAATCTCCCTCTTACCAAGTTCAAAATGTTCTCAAGTATGGTACATTGGATCATGGTAGGCAGGAGGAATTGGGGTAGGGACATGGACTCGGATAACAGAGGACAGGAGGGACATGGAGAGGTGCACCAAACTGACCCTACAGGGCAGGCATCAGGGTTAGCAGCAGCACAATACACCACACAGGGCATGCGGGACGGGAGTGCAGCACAACAATCCATAGAAAGCAATAGGGAGGGGACAGGACCATGCACATGGACAACAGAGAACAGAGGGGAAAGAGGCAATGGTAGCTAGCTGACCATAATGGACAGACAGGAGAGAAAGCTGCAGCATAACAGACCATAAAGGGCAGGAGGGACGGATCAGGGGCATTACAATGGAACCGACAAGCCAGGAGGGAGGGAATAGGGGTCTGCACATGGAAACAGAGGGCTGGGGGAAAGGGGGCAGGGTAGAAGCAACTAGATGACCATGGAGGTCAGGCAGGATGGGCACTAGAAACAAGACACACCATGGAGAGCAACAATGAGACTATGATGGCATACACACAGACCATGGAGGGAAGGTGGGAGGGGTCAGGGGCAGCTAGCTGACCACACAGGGAAGGTGAGAGGGGCCATGGTAGCACAGAAGACCATGCATGGCAAGCGGGAGGGTTAGTGGCAGCACAATGGCTATGATGGGCAAGAGGGAGGGTGCAGGGGCATGCACAAAGGACCATGGAGGATAGAAGGGAGGGCCAGGACCTGGGCACAGACAAGAGAGTTCAGGGGAAGGGGCCTCACAACAGACCGCATGGGGCAGGCAGGAGGAGCAGTTGCAGCACAACAGACCAGGGAGGGCAGAAGAGTGTGGCAGTAAAATGGACCATGGAGGACAGGAGGAAGGGGATAGGGGCATGGCATGTGGACAGGCAGGGTGGAGGTGGAAGGGGCAGGTTACAGTCATCTGACAATTCTAGGCAGGTGGGAGGGGAGTGGCAGCTCAACAGAACACTCAGAGTAGATAGGAGTGGCAGGTCCATGGAACATGGTGGGAAAAAAGGATGGAGCAGGGGCATGCACAAAGACATCGGAGGGCAGGGGGGAGTAGAATAGGGGCAGCAAGGTAAGCACAGAGGCTAAGCAGGAGGTCAATGATGGGCCATATAATTGGGCAATGGAGGGCAGGAGGAGTGGACTGGCACATCATGCTAAATGGAGGGCAGTGGCAGCACATCAGACCATGCATGGCAGGAGGGAGGAGGCTAGTCCATGGATTCAGACAACAGAGGATAGGGAGGAGGTGGATGGGGCAGCAAGCTAACTGTTCAGAGAAGGTGGGTATTAGGAACTTTATTGTTTTTAAAATGTGTGTCTGTGCGAACTACTTAAAATATGAACAAGTATGCAGCATAATCTCACTTTTATTCAGGAAGAAGAGGACGTTTGTGGCTGTGACTCTGGGCTCACTTAGCAGAAACACCCCCTGACCCTCGACACCCCATGGCAAAATGTAATGCCCGTGAAAAGGGTAGGTGGATGCAGTGTTATATTGAACATAGTCCTGAGAGCACGATTGAAAATGAAAACTAGATATAGTATATGATATAAACTATGCACCAAAAAGTGTGATATAAGATGAACCAGGGCGTGAAATATAATATGCAATACATTGTGCGTAATGACAGATTCATTGGAGAGCGCGAGATAGCACAGGCACTAGCGCGTGCTATGTGATATGCGCCTTGGAGTGTAATATGCACAGGGCAGTGTTGTGTAACCTAACTAGTCTCTAAAGTTGCAATATAAAATATGTGCTGGGGAGTGTAACGTTGCATATGCACTGTGACAAAGATATGGATCCCAGATGGTAATATGTATGGCATAGCGCTGTGCGTTATAACATAGGCATCGAGGAAGGCACGTTAGATGGGGCAATATAACCTGTACGAAGGCAAGTGTGTGTCAGGGGAACTTAACGAATCACACAGGAGCAGAATGACGCTAACTCCCAATGCCCATCTCAGGACCCCCCCTGCTAGGTTTGTTTTAATCCATCGCAGGTAAGTTCTGAGGGGGAAAGGGGATTGGACAGAGAAGAGACAGCTCCAAAACATTTATTGTGAGGTATCTTCATATTCTCATCGCTTTAAAATGCTTCAATGTACTTATCCACAGGCCTTCTTGGCACAACATCACATGTGGTGATGCAAATACATGCAATAAGAGACTACTTGGTGTACTAAACATTGACGGCCATATTATCAAGAACGGCGATAATGGGCTTGATGATATGCCCTTGAGAATTCCAATAGAAGCCCAGGTTCACACCAGAACATGGGCTTCTATTGGAATTCTCAAGGGCATGTTATCAAGCCCATTATCGCTGCTTTAGCAGCAGTTTCCTGCTGCTAAAGCGGCAATAATTTTAACGCCGTTCTTGATAATATGCCCCTTAGTGTCTAGGAATAAAATACATGTTGGTTGAATATATGTCCTCTTCACGGTTACGGTTTTTGGTGATGCTGTTTCTTAGAGCCATTTACATATGATACGTGTAATAATAGTGACTGTGGTCTGTTTTTCATATAGCCTTGAAAAAGTCGTGTGTATATGTAACAGAAGCGTCGAAACACGTGTTGGCTCTCGATCTGTCACAGAACTAATTCCGGAGAAGAATTTATATAAAGAATAAAAGACTTCATGTTTGACCAGTGTATATATGTGTGTTGACATACGAAGCTACTGCTGTCATTTATTGTGCCTCGAATAATTATACGTGTGCTAGGGACATCGTGAATAATTTAGTTGTATCTTAGGCCGCAGAATTAGGGGAGGCAGGTGGTTCTCTCCTCCTTTTAGCACCGTACAGATAGTTGTTTATAAGACATATATCCAGTGAATATATCCTGTGGCGCCGTTCCCTATGAACAATACCACCAGCCTATGCCCAGTACATCCTTACGGTGGAATGTAGCGTGTTACAAAGCCCCTTAATTAAATTAATGGAAACATGTAGAGCGATTTACTTTTATGTATATTTTGCCTTCGTCGAACGCTTAACTTCACATCAATTAAGAAAGTGAAGTCCGACTTGTTTCAGACTTCTGATATTTCCATTTTCTTTTGGCATTGCAGATCCTACAAGGCAGACTTAAAAAAAAAATAAACATGGCTCTGCATTCTCGCGGCATTACAATATCTGATCTTGGGCATATTTTTACCTGTTGATATATATGCATGCCTGTAAGTGTGTGTAAATATTTGTGTGCACTTCTATGTGTTTGATATCCATGCATGCATTCAAGTGTAGTAGCTTCATGGGTGCTCCTCTTCATACTCATAAGCATGCACACAATTGAGTATATTGGTATATTAATACACATTTTCACAAATGTGTTTGTAGCTAAGAAAGCTAACACAAGTACAGGTTTAGCAAATTACAGCATATGCAAATGTATTGTGTGGCATATAATGTGCTATGGCAACCCTGGTAGGTAGATGAGCTCAGAAAATGCAGCACTCCTGGAGGGGGAGCAGAAGGTTGTCACCTTTCTTAGAGAAATGTATTGCCCACTTGTATGTGCTCTGAGATTCTGGAATCTCGAGTAAACTTCAAATCCAAAATGAGAAATTCGATCTAGAATAACGCAGCTCAGAGAAACTATGCTCACGTTCTTCCCTAGTACGAATTTACAGGACGTTGAGAGTTAACTGAACTTGTCAACATTCTCTTCCTTGTCATTCTCTCAGGAAATACAATACTAAATATATTTAATTGGTTAAAGTTGAATTAACAAATGTATTTCAATCGTTAGAGCAAGCAAGGCTTCAGTCAGAATTATGTTTCTACAGCTTATTGCCTCAAAACTTGGATGGGAACAGAAATAATACTTTGAAGTTGACACTAACCTTTAATCTCGAATATTGGTAGTAACCGACGAAGCTAACCCCGCATATTCCGCCACTACCTTGACTAACTTTCGCGACGCATGAACAACAGGTGCTTCTCCAGAAGAATCTTCAGTGAAGTGCGCAGTAGAATGTTGGAGCACACCTCACCAACTGTCATTTGCAGAAAGACTAGACTGCTGAACAGCGTTATGCTGTTGCAATGTCAGGATGTTGGCAGCCATGTTGGAGTTTCTACGGTGCAAACTAGCACTCCAACTAAAAGGATTAGCTACTCTTTGAGTTTGTGAAGAGAGAATAGTAGCTACGGAGGAAATAGGAGGAGGAAACCTCCTGTGATTCCTGACAGTACCACCTCCCAACGGGGTTTCCTCCAATCTGGGTTTGGTAGGAATTTTAGCATGGAAGGCTTTAATTAATCGAGGGGCATGGACATCCGTACTTTTTTCCCAGGAACGTTCATCAGGTCCATAACCCTTCCAATCAATGAGGTAAAAGAGTTTATCACGGATGAGTTTTGAATCTAAAATCTGTTTAACTTCATACTCAGCCTCACCATGCAGGATTAGAGGATCAGGAAGGGAAGACCTACGCAACCCGGGGTGAATTGGTTTCAAAAGAGAAACATGAAAGACCGGGTGAATTTTGGTGGAACCAGGAAGAGATAATCGATAAGTAACTGGATTAATGACCTTCTCAATTGGATAAGGACCCATAAAACGAGGCTGGAATTTACGGGAACCTTTGAGTCTAAGATTTTTTGTACACAACCAGACTAAATCTCCCACATGAAGCTCAGTTGCCTTTTTACGTTTTCGATCAGCGAAGTGTTTGTAACGAGCCTTTGCTGTGGACAAATTCTGGGTTACAGTGTGGTGGATCCTAGCTAAATGGTGGGCAATATCCTGAACAGCAAGAAGGTTAGTCTTGTCAAAATTAACATGGGAATTAGGATGCCTGCCTGAATTTATAAAGAAAGGTGAGCAACCTGTGGAGACATTGAGAGGATTATTGTAGGCATACTCGGCAGTCCATAAATGGCCAGGCCAGTCACCCTCCTCATCTAACAAGTATAACCTAAGGTGTTGTTCTAGTTCTTGATTAATGTGTTCGGTTTGACCATCAGTTTCAGGATGAAAGCTGGTAGAATAACGGTGGTCAATGTTAAGGCCCTTAATGTAACTTTCCAAAAGTGTGATAGGAACTGAGAGCCCCTGTCTGAAATAAGTACCTTAGGAATCCCATGAAGACGAATAATGTGTTGATTGAAAAGTTGAGATAGCTGCTTGGAAGTGGGTGCACCCTTAAAGGGTACAAAGTGTGCCATTTTACTAAATGTGTCAACCACAACCAGAATAGTGTCATAACCATGAGAGGAAGGTAAATCAACAATCAAGTCTAGGGAGACCGTGTGCCAAGGATATGTGGGGGTTGGCATGGGTTGTAAGAGACCCTTTGGAGCTTGCCTGTCCGATTTCCCCCGTGCACATAGTTCGCAACTCAAAACATATTGACGAATATCAAGGCACATGTATGGCCACCAAAAGTTTCTTTTAAGAAAATCTTCAGTTTTTAGGATGCCCTTATGACCAGCCAGTGGATTGTCATGACTTTCCTGCATGGCTTTTAACTGGAGTTCCTTCGTGGGTAGATACAAGGCAGAGTTGTGGTAGGGAAGACCGTTGTGAATGGAATGTAGCGGATCTTCTGAGAGCCAATTCTGCATATCCAGATCTGACATCAAATTGCGAACATGATGTTCAAAGGGTTCCAAGGAAAGCACTGCAATGAATTTGTCATCAGGTATGATTGGTTGATTTTCAATGACTGGAGTTCGATTTTCTGTATCTAGCCGTGAGAGGACATCAGCCTTTCCATTTTTGGATCCGGGACGAAAGGTAATAACAAAATCAAAGTCTGCAAAGTACAGAGACCACCGCAATTGACGTGGTGTGAGTGTACGCGCAGAGCGCACAAATTTTAGATTGCGGTGATCTGTGAACACAGTTACAGCATATTTAGCCCCCATTAAGTAATGCCTCCAATCCTTGAAGGCATCCTTAATGGCCAGAAGTTCTTTTTCCGTGATAGTGTAGTTACATTCCGCAGGATTGAGTTTGCGTGAACGATACGCTACAGGATGCAGCTGCCCAGTGTCTTTGTGTCTCTGTGAAAGAATTCCTCCGATGGCTAGGTCTGAAGCGTCCGTCTCCAGATAGAAGGGTTCGGAGGGATCTGCGTGAAGTAAAACTGGTTTTCATTAATCGGAAGGACTCTTCAGCTTCATCAGACCAGTGGAAAGAGACGCCTTTCTTCAGAAGACGAGTTAAGGGAAGAATTTTAGAAGAGAATCCATGAATGAATCGTCTGTAAAAATTGGAGAATCCAATAAAGCTTTGAAGTTCTTTGATACTAGTAGGAGATTTCCAGTCTGTTATTGCTTTCACCTTCTGTTCATCCATTTGAACTCCACTAGGCGAGAGTACAAAGCCAAGCAATTCCACTGTGTCGGTGTTAAAGAGGCATTTCTCCAGTTTTACATATAGAGAGTTTTCCCGTAGGCATTGTAGAACCGCTCTGACCTGATCATAATGTTCTTCAGTCGTATTTGAATAAATTAAGATGTCATCAATGTAGACTATTGCACATCGGTCAATAAAATTACTTAAAACATTGTTGATAAAGTATTGGAAGGCTGCAGGTGCATTACACAGACCATACAGCATTACAAGGTACTCATAGAGCCCGAATTTAGTTCTGAACGTGGTCTTCCATTCATCGCCTTCTCGGAGTCTGATTAGATGATATGCTCCACGTAAGTCTAGGCGAGTGTAAATTTTAGCTTCTTTCACCTGATCAATCAATACCGAGATGAGGGGTAACGGGTATCGGTTTTTGATTGTGATTCTGTTGATTGCTCTAAAGTCTATGCAAGTCCTGAGATCCCCCCCTTCTTTGGCACGAAAAAAAGGGGGGAAGAGACAGGGGACTGGGATGGCCGAATAAAGCCATTTGCCAAGTTCTTGGTCAAATATTCTTTTAAGTGGAGATTTTCCTTTTCCGTTAGGGCATAAACTCTACTGCAAGGTAGGTTGGCTCCGGGTTCCAGGTCGATCTTGCAGTCATAAGACCTGTGTGGAGGCAATGTTTCGGCTTTAATTTCATCAAAGACATCTGAGAATTCTCGGTAAAGCTCTGGTAGTTCAGGTGTTTGAATGACACATATAGAATTTCCATTAGTGCATAACTGAGTGACCGCACTGGTTACGGTAGGGTGAGCCATATCTTCAAAACAATGTCTTGCACAATATTCCAAATTTAATTGAATAGTCCGGGCTCCCCAATCTATCAACAAGATTGTATTCGGTCAACCAAGGTAGGGCCAAGATTAGTTGAAATTGGGGGGCGTCAATTAAATTAAACTGCAGGGTCTCTTGGTGTCCCTCAATGGTGGTCATGTGTACCGATTCTGTATGACTGATTATTGGTCCGGAAGTTAATTCAGTACCATCAACTGCTCGGACCTTCTCGCTTTTCTCCTTTTTAATGGCTTGTAATCCAATTTGGTCCGCAAATTTATGGTCGCAGAAATTACCTGTTGCTCCAGAATCAACCATGACAATAACTCCGGTCAAATTTATACTTCTAAATCGTAATGTTACTGTCATAACCAAATGGGGCGAAGAGAATTGTAACGTGTTCGCTACCTGATGGTCTGTTGGAGTTGTTGCTCCTTTCGCAACCACGGGTCCAACTCCGCTCACCAGTGGTGCCTCTAGTTTTCCTTCTCCTTTGCTGGTAATTTTGGTCTTTTTAAACAGTTCCTGACAAAATGTCCACTTCCTCCACAATACAAACACAACTTGTTTAATCTTCGTTTCTCTTTTTCCTCCTTGGAGAGTGGACCTCTGATTACTCCAATTTGCATGGGTTCTGCTCCAGTGGAACTTTCCGCTGTTCGAGACGGTTCAGTTTTAACTCGATCAAAACGTGGAACACTAGGTCGAAACTCCCGTCTACGTTCTCCTTTTCGCTCGGTTTGTCGATAATCAATCTCTAGAGTCAAATCCACTAGGGCAGAGATGTCAGTAGGTCGATTTGGGATTTTGGAAAGGGCATCTTTCAATTCTTCTCGCAATCCCCTGTAAAATACTGCTGCTCTTTTATTTTCAGGCCAATTCGTCTCTACTATTAATTTATTAAATTGAGCTAGATAGGCCATGAGTTCTCGGTTACCCTGTTTTAATTCTAACAGTTCGTTGTCAGACGCCTGTGATGCAGTTCTACGATCAAAGATGCGAAGGAATTCTTTCTTGAAGTCTTCAAGGTTATATAAAATTGGATCATCTTGAGACACTAGTGGCATGGACCAGGAAGCGGCGTCCCCACTTAGGTAGGACAGGATGAACGCCACACGGGATTGGGCATCAGGGAAAATGGTTGGACGGCACATGAAGTGCAATGAACACTGGGTCAAAAACATTTGTGCCTTTTGCGGATCTCCATTGAACCTCTCTGGTGGAGCAAGAGGAATTACGGGGGATAATGAGTGAATGATTTGGGTGGTGGCAAAAGACGGAGTGCTAGCGTTTGGATTCTGTGTAGTAAAAAATGTGGAGGCTTGACTGGCTACCTGAACTGGTGTTCCCGTTTTAAAGGTTATAATCTCCTGTCTTAATATCTTATTTTCCTCCCTCACTGCCTCTAAGTCCCTTTGTATATTACTTAAAATCTCGCCTACATTTTTTAGATCCAGACCTTCCGTCATTCTGCTCAGGTGTTAGTACCAACGTGGGCACTTCACTCTGTCAGGGGAACTTAACGAATCACACAGGAGCAGAATGACGCTAACTCCCAATGCCCTTCTCAGGACCCCCCCTGCTAGGTTTGTTTTAATCCATCGCAGGTAAATTCTGAGGGGGGAAAGGGGATTGGACAGAGAAGAGACAGCTCCAAAACACTGCTGGTCCTGCTTAATCTTCTTCTTCAGGTTGTTAGGCTAGAAACATTCAATAGTCAGATATATCGGTTACCTTGATAGACTGCTTTCCTTAATATAGATACATATATATATATAATAACTAATCTCACCAGTAAGTAGTTTTGGACTTGCCACTCTTCTTACTTCTCTTGAGAGTTGTGTGTGTTTACCCAGAGAAGCCTTCTCTCTAATCACTTGTTCTTTTCCTTGCAGGTCGTTCTATTCTAAGGTTCTCTGTCTTGATAAAGGAAAAAACAAGGTAAGTTATCTTTCTGTTCTGTAAGTATGTAATGTAGTTCTATGTTCCCTTCCTACCTGTGTACTTACTGGACAAGTGATTGAGATGTTTATAATTTGTTACCTGAAGCATGAGAACTTCAATTAAATAGAGATATGAGGACAATTGCACCTGTCTAAGATTTTTTTCTAAAATGGAAGATTTGATGATTTATGCTTCCCAGCCAATTAAAGAAGGTGCTTATAATCAGTTTGGGATGACTATTTATCACAGCTCTTATGGCGGCTGCCAAGACGTGTGCAATTTAATATTTTCCTACTCAGGGGAAAAATGTAATGAAGCGCAAACGGAAATCTCTCTGTGTTCGCACTTGTTCGTTTTTTGAATTATGCAGCTCAAAAGAGAGGCGCGTTTAAATATTGCAGAGGAATTTCTGTAACCTTGCCGGTAGTGCGCACGAACTGAAACGTGCGCACAATTTTAATTCCTGCAGCCTTTAGGTACCGCGAGGCACAAAAGGAACAGTGCCCGCGAGTAAACTTCAAATCCAGAATGAGAAATTCGATCTAGAATAACACAGCTCAGAGAATCTATGCTTGCGTTCTTCCCTAGTACGAATTTACAGGACGCTGAGAGTTAACTGAACTTGTCAACATTCTCTTCCTTGTCATTCTCTCAGGAAATACAATACTAAATATATTTAATTGGTTAAAGTTGAATTAACAAATGTATTTCAATCGTTAGCGCAAGCAAGGCTTCAGTCAGAATTATGTTTCTACAGCTTATTGCCTCAAAACTTGGATGGGAACAGAAATAATACTTTGAAGTTGACACTAACCTTTAATCTCGAATATTGGTAGTAACCGACGAAGCTAACCCCGCATATTCCGCCAGTACCCTGACTAACTTTCGCAACGCATGAACAACAGGTGCTGCTCCAGAAGAATCTTCAGTGAAGTGCGCAGTAGAATGTTGGAGCACACCTCACCAACTGTCATTTGCAGAAAGACTAGACTGCTAAACAGCGTTATGCTGTTGCAATGTCAGGATGTTGGCAGCCATGTTGGAGTTTCTACGGTGCCAACTAGCGCTCCAACTAAAAGGATTAGCTACTCTTTGAGTTTGTGAAGAGAGAATAGTAGATACGGAGGAAATAGGAGGAGGAAACCTCCTGTGATTCCTGACAGTGTGGCATGATGTATTTACTGGGTGGTGTTACAGTGCACATGGGCTAGAGAGTGTCATAGCATACGCACTAGCTGGTGGAATACAACACAGAGGTGTGTGGCACTCGGCGGGCACTGGTGGGTGTAACACAGCATTGGGCTCAGCCAGGGGCACGCTGTGACTCTAAAGTGAGGTTTGTCTCCTTTCCAGAGAGTAAAATAAAAATTATTAGACATCTGGCGGTGGATGTGTGTTTTATTAACCGTGAGGGGGGTTTCTTGCATAGTTTGGTTGAATTTTTGTCGAATCCCCTTTGAATGGCTTGGTGTGCGTGTGTATTAAATGTGCCCGTCAATAGCTACCCATGTTTGTATAAATAAACGTCAAGGGTGTCTACTTGGAGAGTACCCACCGGCGGGGGCGCCAGGATTAGGCACGATAGGGTGTCAAACATGTCAGAGCTTCACTAGCGGTGTAAATACATTCCACATGGATTCATTGTATGCATAGTCGCCTTTTAATGAATATCACGCAAATCGTCATGGTGATAGGTACATACGGTTTGTCCAGCATGTCCTAGGTGTTTCTATAAATATATATTTTTTTTAAATAATAAAAAACAAAGGCCAGCCCCGGGGGATGGGGTCTCCGGGGCCATAAGTGGCCTGAGGAGGGGGGCAACGCAGCCCCCTTCCTAAAGAATTTAAAAAAAAAAAAAGCCCTGACCCGGGGTTGGGGTCCCCTGGGCCGATTAAGGCCTTGGGAGGGCCCCAAAAAAAAATTTCAACAAAAAAAATTAGGGTGCAGGCCTGGGGGATGGGGTCACCAGGGCCAATAAAATAGAAAAAGAAGGGGGGCCACACAGCCCTCCTTCTTAAAAAAATAAATAAAAGACCGGCATCGCGCCGGAGGCCACGCCCCCCCTTGCAGCACTCTGCAAACGCGCCCCCTGGCCAGTTGTAAGTTGGGGAATTAATTCCCCTTCAATACTGAGGGTCCCTGAGGGCCAACTAGCCCAAAAGGTATCTCCAGTATGCGCCAGGGAGCTGCGTTGCAGACAGGTGTTCTGAGGCCACAACCCTTTTTACACCTCTATGCAACGCAGCTCTGTGGCGCTTACTGGAGGTACCTAGTGGGCTAGTTTGACCCTAGGGACCCTTAGGATTCAAGGGGACTTAATCTCTCAACTTAGAACGGCCACAGGGCGCGTTAACACAGTGGTGAAGGGAGGGGACGGGGCCTGAGGTGACGTGTGCAAACACGCCCTGTGGCGCGTTTTAAGTTGGGGAAATAATTCCCTTTCAATCCTGAGGGACCCTGGGGGCCAACTAGCCCACCAGGTGCCTTCAGTAAGCGCCACTGCTCTGCTTTGCAGAGAGGTGGTGCAGGCCGTGCCCCTTTTTACACCTCTCTGCAATGGCGCTTACTGAACGTACCTAGTGGGCTATTTTGCCCCTAGGGACCCTCAGGATTCATGGGGACTTAATCTCTCAACTTAGAACGGCCACAGGGCGCGTTTACACAGTGGTGAAGGGAGGGGACGGGGCCTGAGGTGACGTGTGCAAACAATCCCTGTGGCGCGTTTTAAGTTGGGGAAATAATTCCCTTTCAATCCTGAGGGACCCTGGGGGCCAACTAGCCCACCAGGTGCTTCCAGTAAGCACCACTGCTCTGCTTTGCAGAGAGGTGGTGCAGGCCGTGCCCCTTTTTACACCTCTCTGCAATGGCGCGTACTGGACGTACCTAGTGGGCTATTTTGCCCCTAGGGACCCTCAGGATTCATGGGGACTTAATCTCCCAACTTAAAATACGGCCACAGGGCGTGTTTACACAGTGGGGAAGGGAGGGGACGGGGCCTGAGGTTTACAGCTAACTATAACTCGCGCGCCCGCAATGCACTGCTGATGACGTCACATATTACATCACTCATGACATGGTCAGTGACATCACTGATGACATCTCAAATGACATCACTGATGACATCATCCTTGTGATAGAGTGGCAGACCTCCTCTCCCCCTAATATAAACTTTGATACACACAGTCAAAAATAGAAACTAAAATTTTCAAAACAATGGACATACCAATACCAGTTACAACAACCTATTCAGTAATTCTAAGATCCACATACACATCCACTCATTCACCAACAGTCCTATACAGTCACTCTTACATGTACTCACTCATCATATGTACTCATACACCTATACATCCTGTTACACAACGCCACTCATCCATAGAGTTACTCACACGCATAGTCACTCATGCTAATAAACAATCAAACATCCATTTACTTGCATATACAGTTATACACACACCACCACACGTACTTCTACAGAACCTTACACATACTTTGTCTTTTAAACAATCACTTATAGAAACACATACTTATTCATACAGGAACTCTTTCAATCTCTCACTCTCACATATACTCACTTATATACACCAATAGTCACATATACTAGTTTAACACATATGTAGTTACTCATAAAGACACTATTGAGACAGTCATTCACTCACTAACACACCCATGTACACACTCATCGACCCATACAGTCCTGCACACATGCTGTCTTCAACACATACAGACAGTGAGTCACTCATTCATGCACCTATGCACTACGTAATACCTCCCACCAAACCATACAGACACTCAGACACTCATACTGATACTCAAAAAACCAACTAATAACCTATATAGACACTCATGTAGCTACTCACCAACCGATGCAACCACTTATACACAAAGTGAGAGACTGATACAGACATTTACATATTTAAACATTACTCACTAAGCCATGTATTCACTAAGATACACTTAATCAGTCAGTTATACAATCAATTTTTCAAAAACAAATCCATTTAGACACTTATATACCCATTTATTCTTCCATCGACCTTGAGATATACATATATAAAACATATGTAATTTTCAGAAAAACACACATTCACTGGATGATGTCATCAGTGATGTCATCAGTGATGTCACTGACCATGTCATGAGTGATGTAATATGTGACGTCATCAGCAGTGCATTGCGGGCGCGCGAGTTATAGTTAGCTGAACTAACTATAACGGGGGAATTTCAATGGTTTTGTACGAGTGAAAAGTCCAGCTAACTATAACGCCCCTGAAACCTATGGTTTTTTCAGTGAACTTCTAAGGTTTTTTAAATGCTAATTCCTAACTATAACGTGCCTGAAACCTATGGTTTTTCAGTGAATATATATATATATATATATCAACACATGAAATATAACATTCCTCTTTTGTTCTAGTACATCCCATTCGGAAACCTTTTTCAGCCCCCATACACCCTCATGTCCTCTAATAGGGCATTTGGAAAAACTCTATTTATGAACTCCTATCCCCCACAATTTTATACATACTTTTCTGCATTGTTTAAAAGTATTCAGACTTCACATGGTAGAGCTTGGTAATAAAACCGCATTCATTCTAATTCCATTTTTGCAGGGTATGTAAACACTCACTCATCTCTCCACACAACAAGTGAAAACAAAAAAACTGAGTTTATCCACTCACCGGTGGCACAGCACTCAGGTCAGTGTGATTCCCATGTGATATGGGAGATATGTACCAATATCTTCAATTTATGGCTGAAAAATATAAAGTACGTCACATAAGATGTCCTCATTGTCGTATTTTTCTAATAAGGTATCTACGGTCACTACTAGGAGTCTTGATCCATTACCCTAATTTTTTCCTTTTAGGCTTTATTTCAAAGCCATTGTGGTTGGATGGATAATATTTGATATAGTGCCACCCTATAAAGTTAAAAGACCAATTAGTCAAGTCATTCTGAGTATTGTCATCAAATTTATTATCAATACTAACTTCCGATCACTCTCCCTCACCTCAATTATCAAATAATTTTTTGAGGGGATGGCAGCTTTTACCTACATAGACCGGATCAAGTCTCGGTTGTCCTAGAGGGAATAATACTTAAATGAGTATACATGATTAGTCTATCTATAAATAAAAGAGTGTTCATCTACTAAATGGCATTCATATTGCTAGTAGTGCTCCTGATGCTATATTGCAAACATCTTTTTATTGTTACAAAACAACCTCTGTGAGTCCTAAACCATTATATACAAAACCTCAGGCTTTGTTGTCTCACCTTATCTTTTATAGCGAGGCCAATTTGAAAACAGAAGAGGGCATGGAATACCTCTTTTTGTCTGATTACCGGAACACGTCTCAATGAGATGCAAATAAACACACAACACCTTTTATGCGTGTTTGTTTCTTCCAGGTGTCCCATGAATTAAAATACTACATCTCCCCCCCCGCCGTTGGTTTCAAGGCCAATCTCTTTCAGCCAAGAGAATATCGTAACCATATGTCAAGTTCTCCCAAAAGAGACCTTTCACTTTTCTGGGTATGTACCCCTCCATTTGGAGCATAATTTGGTATAAATTATGTGAAACACTTACCCTTGTATCTCCACCATGATATGTTCATTCAACGCTGCTGTCACCAGAAATTCCATCAGGTTCTGGTGAGCTATTGCTACTTCTGCTGCGCTGTCTATCATCGTCAGAGCCCATTCCTCGTTCAGAAGCAGAGTCCTCAGTAGTCTGTGCATTTCTTATTTTTAGGCCAGCTACCTTCTTCTTTTTAAATTGAGATTTAGTTTTGGGTTTATCTTCTTGCTTGATAATGTAGTCTGAAGTGTGGTGTGTCTCTTTCTTATGTTTGACTTGCTCTTCTAATCTGTGTTCTGACCGTCCTTCCTTCTCCGAGTCTTTTGATTAACTCTGAAAGGAACGAGAGGAATGTGTAGCAGTATCCTGATACCTGTCAGGTTTTTTAATATTATCACAGTTTCTAAGATTATATCTTTTTTCAGAGGGTTCATGTTGAGGCGACCCACCCCGTGATCATGATGCATTCTGCTTATTATTTTTTGATCGTTTGTTATCCCATTTCTTTTTAGAAGAATCGAGTGCTTGCTTCAAATTATCCTTTTCAGAATTACCATTATTTGTGGTTTCTGAGGTCTAGCTCCCAAGTTATCTCTACCCAGCAAAGCATATGATTCTTTGATAATCTTAGGTAGTTCTCACTCCTGTTGTGCAGGAGTGTCTTCCCTCTGGTGATGGTGTATAGCCACCACTGCTGCCTCCCCTTTTATATTACCTAACATGATTGTTGATACCAGGGCAAAATTGGCAATCAGTTTCATCCCCATGTCCAGGGCAGGTTCTGCCCCTTACTCATTCTGTATTTGTTTCAATACATCAGGTATAACAGCTATTGTAGGGAGTACCATGAGTTTCGGTATACACAGCAGTGAAAACTGTACCCCAGGTGGTACAATGCTCTATCGGGGAAGCTATATCCATTGGCAAGCAAATTGTTAGTATTCTGTGTTTTTCCTACTGGCCCGTATGGAGAAATACTTCTTCAAGTTAGGCTATTTTCTGTGCTATCCAGAACAGCATTTGCTCATGTTTAGTGGGCATTCTTCTGATAATCACGTTTAGCGTTTGTGGGCTGATATTTGTCGTATTTACTTGAGGTTGATCAGCTTGAGTAATCCTCGCAGGTTGGATTGTAAGTGTTCGCATTACGAACTGTGTGAGGTTTCTGTATAGTTTTACTTTGTCTCTGTAAAGTGTATGTAATCCTGCTGCTGACAATGTATTAACTTCTGGATGTGGTGTGTAAGCAGCTGAGAACGGCCATGTCACTCCTTCACTGCCTAGCGGACCAAGTTTCCCATTTGTTGTGGTGTGTGGGAGGGCGCCTTCAAACCAATTAATATGGTCATGGTAAGTTAACTGGACCTCTACGTCCATGTATGGAAAGTATTCTTCAGGTGTGTCATCTTCAATGTAAGTATGAAACAACTGTGTGCGTGCATCTGCAGGTGGGAATCTAACCCAAGAATAGAATACCTCTGTTCAGAATGCTTTGTGCGCCTCTATCACGAAGGTAACACTACCACCTGTTGCCAGGAGGCCATAGTGTAATAATGTTATAGTAACTACATTTCTGCAATTGTCTGTAATGTTAGGAGCATATTTCTGCTCGTCTCCTCCTGCATCTCAATGCCCTCTCCAGTGACAGACAATGTGGAAGGAAGTAGTAAAGAAAAGAGATAATGTTTTGCGCAGTATGGGGCACAATAATCCTTCAAGCTTGAAAAACCTACAGCCAATACATAGGCTATACCTACTCAGCTGCGACGGATTTCCCTTCCCACACCAGGCGTCTCTGGTTAAATGTGAGTAGGCATCTGTGAGAAAGAACGATTGAACTACTCATATTTGACCGTTAAATAAGAACCAAACCAACGTTGGCGGCGCCATGTCATGTAGCTCCTAAAAAGACATAGGATCTGCGTGTTTGTTAGATAACATAAATTAAGGGATTGGTGTCTAGACTGATTTCAGACACCCCCTCAGGATATGTCCACCTATAGACCAGCTAGCTCACAGTATCACTAGCACCAGAACCCTACCAAGGAGCGAAAAGTTTCTGGCAACCACTGAACATGACAACAGTACAGTACTTTTCGCTCAGTCACTCATGCTTACTTAGTGTCAGAGAGATACACAGAATAAACATTGTGGGCATTTTCAATAAGCATTTATTGAACCAACATCATTCTAGTATAAAAAATATTTGCTGCGACAATGAATAGACAGAAGCAAATGTAAAATAGAGTAAACAGTATATACAGTTCTACTGTGGTGCTAAAACAGTGAATGTATGCAGGCATAAAATATGACAGTAATCAAGCGTACTCCTACGATGCTAACCTACCTAAGTGTACCTAGCATGTATGTGGGTGTAAAGCCAAGAATCCCCTAGTAACGAGCCATCCCCATTACCAGATGAGAGAAAATGAAGGACCCTGTCTTGGTCACAAGTTGAACACCCCGCAATGGATGTCAGACCAGTGCATGTCGAAGCTTCAGCATGAAAGACCTCAGTGTCAGCATAGAAGCGTCTCCTCTAGGTACCTAGTGAAGGATGAGCCTCTCTTTTACCAAAAAGGTAGCCTCTGGGTTCTACCACAATCGATATGTTGTGAGTTTGATTATGTAAATGAACCTAAATCAATAATTGTAACCATGCAAAGTAGCCCTGGCGCTCGAGGATGAAAATAGCGATGACTTTAGTTCAGAGTATCTAATCCTGTTATGTACGTCATATGCAGGAGATTAAGATATGATACTATGTTATGTTATGTTATTTAAATTTATATATAGGCGCAACAGCTACCCAAAAAGGGTTTCCCAGCGCCCATCAGAAACAGCAAAAGATAAGGAAATGGAACTTACTGATTAAAAAGCCAAGTTTTAAGTTACTTGCGGAAAAGTATAGAGTTAGTCTGTGTGCGGAGGGACATCGGGAGAGCATTCCACAAAACAGGGCCTAGATAGGAGAAAGAGCGACCACCCATAAGGGATAGTCTAATCTTGGGCATAATCCTTATGCATAATGCATGAGGGTAGTTTCAAGGAAACTAATCGATATTTATTCAGCACATAACTAGGTAAAAGGTCCTCGCTAGAACCGTTATGCAGAGCAAGCTAGGATGAATGTAGGTAAAAGGTCGCTGTGCTACTTGGGCCTAGGGTAGGGAACATAACACTAAAGTATTCCAATTGAATTTTATTAAACTTTGGTGCCCTGCCAGTGAGCATATCGGCGGTGGTTTACCAAAGCTCCTACACAGAAAGCAGTAAGTCTATACAGCCCTTGTTTTGAGTCTGGCGGTCTACGAACCGCCAGACTTATGGTGGCAGTCTCCTGACCGCCCTATTACGACTTGGGTAGTTGGGTCACCCTGGGACCACCTCAACCGGTGCAACCGCCTTTCTCTGGTGTTTGCGCAGTGGCCTTGAGGCTGCAATATGCTTTGTGGGACCCCCACGCACCGGCCAAGCATTTTACAAGTTTCCTCTCCGCCACAGTTTTCATTGCAGTGAGCCTGCCATGAAACCACTGGCGGAGCGGACAGAAAGGGGGTCCTAACAGGCCCTGGTGCCTCACAGCATGTGGAGGGGATGCACAAAGGGAGGCACAAAACGTGTCCACCTGTGTGCATGCAAACCAGTATCTGCACGGCATGAACTTCAGCAGTCCATGCCGTGCAGGTGCTGCCTTTGACGTTCCCATTGCTGTGCCTATTTCATAGGCACCGCCCTTGGAACGCCAAAGAACCGCCCGGCAGACCAGGAGAAAACTCCTGATCTGGTGGGCTGTTTCAACACGGTTGGGTGGTGTGGGAGCAGGGCGGTCACGTTCCCGCACCTCCAACCTCATAAGGCCCTAGATCTGCACTTTCTGAAGCAGATCAGGACTGGCTGTAGAGGTAGTCCTCTCCTGGACACTCAAACACGATATGAGGTGGTTCCTGAGGGGCGTAGAGAGTCTCATAATACTTTTCAAAAGTTACAGCTATATTAGCTCCTCAGATGATGTTCTGCCCCTGTGCATCCCGAATGACAGTGACAATACACAAATCCTCCACCCTATAAGCCAGTCAAAACAGGAGTTTCTTACCTTATCCTCCTACCCATAGATTCTGTGCCGTGAGACAAGTCGGGCATACCTGACGGTATACAGAAGCTTCCCTTCCAAAGTCTCATCAGGCACTGGAAAATCCATGGGCTCCTCAGCCTGGTGAGCCTCCAGGTGTTGTATATGATTCTCCAGGGGCAAAATGTCCCGCACCCTTTACTTTTTCTGTACAATAAGACATCGCTTGCACCTGGATTACTACTTTAAAAGCCTCCCAGGGGGTGACCAGTGAAGAAACTGAGCCCTCATTAAGCATTAAATATTTATCCACATCACTTCGAAGTAGATTTGCCAACTTTGGGTCCTGCAGCCATCAGGCTTTGAGGGGCAGATTTACAAGAAGACGCCGCAGCGTGGCACTACAAGCCCTTTGGCTGCACCACGCTGCGGCACTTTCAGAGCACAGGAGTGCAACATATTTACAATGATGTGTCACATTCCTGTGCTCTCCTGTTCGCTGGCGCACAAACAGCTGCCATGCGTCGGTGCAGGCACCATGGTGCAAGGATGTCTGCGTCATGGGTAGCTTGTTTTTGTGTAGAAGGGTCACCTTCCTGCACAAAAATAATCACTACAGGCAATTTCCTCTTTTGATGTGTGCTGTAGAATGCAGCACGTGTTGAAAAAGGAAAAAACTAGGAGAAATGAAAACATTTCCCCTAGTTCCTCTTCGCCGTAGCATACTGACGCATTTCCAGGTTTACGAATCCTCATAAGTCTGGAAATGTGTCTGGCTCCATGGGTGTTGCGTGGGAACACCCACAGCAACACCCATTGAACGCACCTTTAACGCAAAGTGCTGCATGTAAAGGGGCCGTATTTACAAGGACAGGAAAAGCCACACAGGGTGGCTTTTCCTGTCCTTGTAAATATGGGGCAGTGTAATGGGCTGCCAGTGCGTCACAAAAAGTGACGTACTGGCAGCGAAAGGGGCTTGTAAATCTGTCCCTCAGTTTGCAAACCCGCCTTTGTTCATTCATCATATTGCTAATGGGCAATGGGCAGATAGGCCCTTGGAAAGAATCTGCACCTGTGTGATAGTTGTGCTTTCACTAGCTGGCATAAATATATAATCTATATGAGAAAGGGAATTATATGCAGCAGAGCAATAAGGATAATACCTTACCATCGGGTTCCACCTTCGTCATGCGTCTACCAGTCACAGCAACACAACCCATCGGGATATGTGGGAGCCCCTGTTTGTACGTTTAGAACTAAGAGCCATATTTATTAAAGTTATCTTGCTGCATCACTGTGAAAGGGCAGGAATACTCCACACTTAAGGCATTCCTATCCTTTCCCCTGTGCTGGTGCAGAATGGGCTGCCTAGCACCAACGCAGGCACCCTTGCATCATGGTGCAAGGGTGCACACATTTCATGCAGGATTGTTTTTGTGCAGGAAGGGGCAGCTTCCTGCACAAAAACAATCCTGAGAGGCTTTTTTTCTCTTTCCATGGGTGCTGCAGAATGCAGCACACATAGAAAGAGGGAAAAACAAGGAGAAATAGATATTTCTCCTCGTTATACCTCTCCAGGGTAGACATATTTGTGTGTGCATTCCAAGGTTTACAAGTTCTTGTAAATCTAAGAATGCATCAAAATCCATGGATGTTGCGTTGAAACACCCATGCAACACCCATGGAAATGCCCCCGCAGTGCAGAGTAATGCAATGCAGCAATTTGCACTGCGTTACATTACATAAGATTTATGAAGCCACACAGGCCACGCAAAGTGGCCTTGCGTGGCCGCATAAATTTCATTTTTTATTTGCATCGCTTTTGCACCACGTTGCATGGTGCAAGAGTGATGCAAAGGGCTAATAAATATGTCCCTAAAAACGCTGATATCTCCAACCATGATTCCATTAAAGTCACCACCAATAACCATCAAACCCAGGGTTGAATCCAAGATCAGACTCAACACCAACTTTATGTGTATCTCCGAGTAAACCCGGCGATGCATAAGAACTAATTGGAGTCCAGTACGAACCATCCAGCAAACCCCACAACACCACATATCTACCAAGTAATTCCTATTGTGTAGTGTGTCGTGGCTGGGCCCAGGCCCAGGCCCAGTTTCCATTTTAGTTCCACGTTTTAGCTTGACATCGTTTTTTACTTGTACTTTTAACATGCTTTGTGGTTACACTATAATGTATTGAGAAATTATTATCCACGCTGTTCATTTCTTGATACAGCGTGGCATTATCATCATGTTATTCGTACTCTCAGTCCAAGGCTAGAGTACATAGAACTTAATTAACCCTGGGCGTAGTGGGGCTACGCGGAGCCTCACGGAGTGGGGGCAAGTCTACGCACATCCGCACACTCCGCGTAGCCCCACTACGCGCCAACCGCCTCCCTCCCGCCCGCTTTTAAAATGCAGTGAGAATGATCCCAAACTTTAAAAAACAATCTTAAAGTAATTTAAATAACTTACCTGAGCTGCGGCGTCCCGGGGCTCCCTCTTCCTTTTCTCTCGCCGACTTCTTCCTCACAAATGCGCATGCGCGGGCGCCCACGCATGCGCATTTATGAGGAAGAGGGAGCCCCGGGTCGCCGCAGCTCAGGTAAGTTATTTAAATTACTTTAAGCTTGTTTTTTAAAGTTTAGGGTCATTCTCACTGCATTATAAAAGCGGGCGGGAGGGAGGCGGATGGCGGGCAACTCGCTCCGCCGTGGGTGTGCGTAGCCTGCCTGCCCTTCGCCTACTTCGCGGATCGCAAAGTAGGCAAAACTACGCACACTCCGCGACCGGAGCGTAGCACTGCGCCCAGGCTTAAACTTAATACCCTTGTCTGGCTGGAGCAACTCTTCAGCTTTAGACAAACCATAGCATCAGCATTGCACCTTTAGCACGGTGCAATTGGAATAGTGCTTTTATTATATAAACGGACTCTGCACCAAATTTGGCAGAGAAGCACTTCAGCCGGAATTGTCTTGGACAGAATGCACTGTCACTAAGATGCAGTCCTGCTGACTCTGACCCCTATCCTGCACTGCCTGATAGCCTGTTCTGCACAGGCCGGCTTCCTGATATATCATTCTCAGGTATGGGGAGTTAGGCTATCCCAAGGGATCTGGCAGAGGGTACTCACACAATGCTCTCAATAGTATAGGTAGTGTTAGGTAGGAATTTCATTCTAGTAATGTCATAATGGTAGAACTGTTTATCTTTTCACCATTCTTGCAATGCTGATTACAATGCTTTGTTTCTTCTGCCTAATAATTGCAACACACTTATTCTATGCAAGAATGCAATTGTTTCATTAAATGTTTAAAATCCTAATTGATATCCTTCTTGTGTTACCTTGGGCATGCAAAAGTAACCCAACAAAAGGGTAGATCTGTTTTCCACCATTCAATGGGGCATAATAGAGTGGTCATGTTTGAGATTGCTGATACCATCTGTCACCCTGGAAAGATTAGGGGTTCAGATGGAGCACTGTGAGCTAGCTAGGAATCAGGCCAACATTCTCCAATAAATACGTGCGAACTGAGTTCTTGTATTTTGGAAGTCTATGTTGTCCAGATACACACTCCTACTAAATTCATAGGAACCGTATAACAGTCATACTGTAACAGATGTAAGGGGGAATATCTTTTTAAATTAAAAAAAGCAGCCCCCCCTTTCTGAATCCCCTAGTAAACCAGATTGAAACTAGACCCTTGTGTATCCGAATCAGCCCAGGAAATTGCACTTAGTGCCAATGAGGTGGGTTTCTTGCAACAGTAGGACATCTGGGCCATACCTCTTAGTGTACATCAGGACTGCCCTCCTCTTGTCGTTAAGGCCATTCACATTCCACAAATTTGTGACACGGTGGAGACACAGGAAGAGTCAGCCCTCCCTTACATCTTGATGTTGCTTTCTTTTTGCTTGCACGCACCTTCAACATTGTAAGAGGAGGACTACTTTATCAATATTCCAGCAATTCTTCATACAAGGGTTGTCAATAAGTAAGTACACAAGTCACTATTCAAGACTTCTTGTTCTATTTCTTAGAAAACAGATAGAGAGGATATCAGAGTATTCTCTTTTGCTTGATCAACGTGACTGTGCAGATTATAGGCACTGTTTGGATTAGCCGCTTCCATCAGTAGCTAAATTGAACACTGGTGTACTTTACCACAACAACCAAAGTGATGGTGCAGTGTGTGTTTCATACTCAGGGCAGGACTGGTGATTCCGGCCACTGGGCAATACCCTGGTAGGCCGGATGTTGTGGGGGGCGGTTTTATCAGAGGGGGCCGGTTTTGCTGGGGCCGAGCCGATTTTCGGCCGTGACTGAGAGTCAGACTGTAGTAGTCTGTCTGACCTCTTGACCTTACTGTGGCCACAGGAAAAATGAATCCATGTTATGGCATTTCTTTGGCCGGGCCTGATCATGGCATTGATTTATGGCAGCACAGTTGTGCCATTGGGTGCAGGCCGAGGCAGGCAGGTCAGGTGATATTAGCAGCGCGCAGATGTCTCCGCGTCTGCTTGCGCGGTCTTCCTTAGGGTGGGGCTGGGACTGCCTGGTGACCAATTGTGTCATGCGCATTCAGGCAATTAATTAAAAGTGCGTTTGGCTTGCCCAGGCTTTAGTTCTGCTGCTCGCCTTCCTCTGCCTGCGGACTGGCTGCCGCCTGCAGGTGAGTGTCAGGAGTCTGACTGTCACTCAGAGTCAGGCCCGGTGTCTGTCGTCGTCCGTCACGGTCCACTCGGGGTGGGTGGCAAATTGACAATGGCATTACAGTGTCAGGTGGGAGCAGGCGTCCGAGTGCCCACACAGCAGTGTCATCACCGAGGCAAGGCATGGAGCCAGAATCATGCTTTTAAAAAGCACAAAAGTTATTTTGACTTTGGGGGCTTGCAGTAAGTTTTGAAATGTTCCAAACGCGAAAAGGTGCACGAATCATTTGCACAACATAAAGATTTGTTACATTTAAAATAACATTATTGGGGGATGTTGGATTCGAACCCGTGGCCTCACTGACCTGCGGAGCACTGACCCTCATCCCACAGAGGCCTTATTACACGCTGAGCCCTCGGAAAAAGGGGTTCCAGAAACTGAATATCCCCAGTGTCACTTCCATAGAGATGTGACTGCAGTCCCACAGCGACGATTATTATTAAAACAGCAGTGAACATTAAACTCTCTTATACACATAACTTACTGGGTTTGCTACTGCGCTTCAGAAAAGGGAAGCGGGGAGAGAGAGAGTGTGTGTGAGAGAGAAAGAGAGACAGAGGGTTGTGTGCAAGAGAAAGCATGTTTGTGCGAGAAAGGTTTGTATGCGAGTGAGTTGTATGTGTATGCACGAGTTGTGTGTGTGTGTGCGAGAGTGGTATGTGTGCAAGAGAGTGGTATGTGTGTGCGAGAGAGTGGTAAGTGTGTTTGCGAGAGAGTGATAAGTGTGTGTGCGAGAGTGTTGTGCATGTGCGAGAGCGGATTATGTGCGCGCGCGAGACAAGTGTGCGTGTATGAAAAATGTATGGGTGTGTATGATTGAGGTGTGTATGTGAGAGAGATGTGCATGTGTGTGAGAGAGGCCTATGTGTGTGCAGGAGAGGTGTGCTCATCACCACCGGCATTTTAATAAAATAATTGAACTGAGTTGCACAATATTTGATTTGACTTAAGGTTGGATGTTGGAGGGGCTGTTAAGCACTACAAAACTACTGTTGTTTCTTGGGTGTGGCGGGTGCCCTCCTTCCCAGCCTTGGCTAGAATTCTCAAGTAACTCTTCCCTTCTCTCATGGTCCCTGTGCGCCCACATCCTGGGAGGTATCAATGTTTGCCTAACACAACGTCCGCTGTCCGCCTCTGTGTCTCCATGGGCCCAGAGCAAACTGAAGAGGCAAATATTGGCCCTGGTGCGAAGGGGACGAGGCTGGAGGACTGAGCTGAGGGCCTCACTTCAAGGCCCTGTGAGACCCTGCACTCGTCTCAGAAGGAAGGTAGCACCGCGGCCCTTCCAACCACCCACCTTATATGCAGTGCTTTAAATGGGCCGGTACTGTCCGGTACGGAGTACCGGCACTTTTTTTTATTTTGGGAGGGAGAGTACCGGCACTTCTCAAGAGAAATGCTACACTTTTATTTGGAGAGTACCGGCACTTCTCAGAAACAAGCAGGTACTCCGGTACAGAGTACCTGCACCATTTGCTTTTCAGGGGGGGGGGGGGGGGCTGAAGATTCCTTACACTGTCTTGTCCACTGGGGAACACGGTCACTCACCCCCCCCCCCCCCCCATCATCCCCTCCCTAGGGCGCGGCCACAGTCAGTCACCCTCCTGGAGTCTCTGCTGCCTGCGCACACGCACTATTAAATTACTGGGCAGACAGGCACTTTCACTTTCGGCACCTGGCCACAACAACAACTCGTGCCCCACTGACCCGACCAGGCCCGAACGATGAGTCCTGTGACGTCAGCAGAGAGACCCTGTGTCTGTGATGATCACCCCTCACATCCAGATTATTGTCCTCGCGCTCGCATATTTAATGCAGCATAACGATGCAACTGATGTGCGCCGCAGGAACCTGTGGTTCACATCAATTGCATCGTTATGCGGCAATAAATATACGAGTGTGACCTGCCGGCGATGCTCATCATCTGGGGATTCATTTGCTTTCTGCTGGTAAGTGCAATTACCAGACAATCAGCATTATTGTGAGTAAGGCTTAAATGGGCATAAGTGAAGATTTGTTGCAAGGTAAAGTTCAGTCATTAACCTAATATTGCACCAACCATGCCGTTAACAGAGGTACAGCCTCTTCACAGCCTCATCTCCTGTGAGGGTTTTTGAGGATTACGGCCTTTGACTCACACAACAGCGGTGCAGACTAGAGCCAAGGTAATGAAGAGGAGGGTGGAATTGTTTCACTTTCAAAGGCGATTAAGCAAAAGTAAGAGGGGCCCATATCCAGGTATCCTTGTTTGAATTAGGGTCCCCTAAATCATTGCTGGGCCAGGGCCACTGTCACCAATGCAGTGTGAATGTTACTATGCTCACCTCATCATACCCTCCAACTTCCTTCCCTTGACCCTGTACCTCAGGTACCAACCTCTTTGGGGAGGACTGACTGTGACTGGTGCAGCCGCACCTGATTCTGATCTGGGGGCGCTGTGTAAAGAAATAACTTATGGGTTTAATAGCACCTGTTGCAAAGTACCTTGTGTGTAGTATGTCCAGCAGTTTTCAGGCAACAATAAAAATGCCAAGTTAACTCTGGTGGTTAATGTTCCTGCTGGTGAGAGATCAGAGTTTGGGCTAGTGACAGTTTTGACTCATCATAAAGTAGCACAAAGGGTTAATATGTCTGCTCCAAAGAACATGCACCATGCAAATCACATAACTGTATTTTATGTGCATAGCTCAGTGGGTTACTGCTTTTGCTACAGAGATGTTTTTGTAACCAGCAGTTCCTAAATTACAAATCTAATATAGCGCAATGACCAATAAACTGTCATCAAAGAGCTGCATGCAAACTGCATGCTATAGGTTAGAACATAATAATTTTTTCCCCAGTTTTTCATTATCCAAATGCTGCTAAAAAAAGTTTTTTTGGGGTAGAAATATATTCTTAATAGTAAAGCCAACCCCAACTACGGAGGTACATTTTAAATCCTGAGTTCGTGCTTCTCCAGAAAACACATTCTTAAACTTTACTGCCTACCAGTATGGATGATATGTGATTCCTACACCCTGCAGTTCACATTGTCTTATGTATTATTTCCTATAGATTAATTTTACACACATATAATTCATTGCCTGTATATTTAATGTGTGTGTGTTGTAAAGTGTTGTAAAGTGTTCACACAACCTACACGGCCTGGTATGAGTAGCGCTATGAAAAACAAATGAAATGCATATGAGAGTGGCTATGCAGAGAAGAAGGGCACTGCTGGAGGGTGTTGGCGATGGATTCCACAGAGAAGGAGATGATGGGGTGTGCCAAAAAAGACTGTTGCCCCTGGCGCCACCAGTGCTAAAGCCAGCTCTGCCTTCTTCATGTCAGAGTTTACTATTTGTACTCCTTTTCAAAGGGATTAAAGACTGAGTCTCTGGAATTCAAACCCTTGACCCACTCAGGTGCTTATTTACATGCCACCACTAGCTCAAGCCCTGTCCATAAGGCAGGGTGCAATGTATTTAAATGGTTTAGCATATACTTTCAAGTTTTATATGTACCAGATTAGGCGAGACTCAATTGCTACCCTTGTTCTTTGTGTGATTCTTGAATTTTTCACAGCCCCATGACTTCAGTGATGTACAGGCAACATTGATGGCAGCACGCACACTTTGAAAAGTGTTCCAGTGCCACTGGCCTGGGTGCCTGTAGGAGACTAGGATCGGCACTTATGTTGCCCCCACTTTTTTTCTGATGTATACACTAGTTTCTGGCTATAGTCTGGCTGGGTCCCTGCTAATCAGGGCCCCAGTCTCTCTGTTCTCTCTAAACGACTTGGTGTGCATATTAGATGCACTAGTGAATGGATACTGTGGTACCTTATGAGCCCCTACTATATGGTAGCTTAGGTACCTAGGGCATAGGTACTTCACAGGCCTACCAGGGGCTGAAGCATGTATTATGCCACCCCTGGGAAGCAGACTAAATCTGACACCACAGGCCTGCTACTGCAGCCTGGGTGAGGTAGTGTTAGCACTCCTCAAAGAGGTATAGGTTTCTATATCTTACCATACACACACATATAACCCTATCAGCCACCCCTATGGCAGGCCCTATCAATCTTGAGGGCAGGGTGCTTGGTTTACAATGTGAGGGAGTGCCTCTGCATGAGCAGGGCCCCTCTGCAGCTACCAGAGTCTATTCTCTATGGCTGTTTGTGGATGCGGTTAAATCATATACTCTTAAGTGCATTATAATGCTAACTTTGGAATGACTGCATCAAAACATGTCGTTTTGGAATCATACCCCCACATCAGTCCATGATGTGGGAGCATGATCCTACCCTTCTAGAGGGGACGACATGTACCCACTGTAGTAAAACGACAGAAATCTGAAAGAGCCCTGGCATCACAAAATGGATGCCACCAGCACAGACACTGGGCTGCCCTCCTGCTGCTGACTGAAACTCGCAGTGGAGGAAGCCCAACAAAAGGCATCCTGTCACCACCTTCCAGACAGGATTTAGTGTATTGGGGCTGGGTGGGTGCACTTCTACAGTGCTTTGAAGTCCTGCACTGGGGGAGCAGTAGGCTCCTCTGTGCATATGCCAGCTCAAACCGGTTATGGGGCTACCTGTCCCTGCTCTGGCGCGTAACTGGACAAAGGGAAGTGGGTGTAACCACCCCCTCTCCTGACCCTCCTAGAGGAGTGGTCATAGAGCTAGTCCTCCCCTATCTTCAGTATAAGATAGCCAACCTTGCCATTGCAAAGCAGATAACCCTGGACGACGCTCTACAAAGAAGAATCCTGGCCCTTCGACGTTCCACTACCTTTGGAAGACAGAAGAATCTCCCTTGGAGTCAAGGAGTGACTCCCCTGCTTGGCAGGCATCAAAAACCTTAATCAACGGTCTCAAACTTTCCTGCTCCCGCCAGAGATCAAAGTCCCTGCAGCCCTGGAAGTAGATTTCCTGACTTCTCGACGGCCATTGGGAGTCCCCAGCAGAGCTGAGGCGAGTGGACCCCACGAGTGATGAGGAACAGCAATACCCGGGAACCGTGCACTATTGTCAAGTGCAACCCCTTCACGACGTTCTACGAACTTATGCATTGGAACCTTTGTGGCCCAAGCCTCCAGCAGGTTGTGCAGCGAAAATCAGAGGCCTACCCAATCCCGAGTGACCGTGGGCTCCTGTGAAGCATTTCCTCATGAGGAGTCTTTGCGATGCCTTGCCTGTTGGCTTGTGGGTCCCCCAAAGACTTTCTTATCAACTCAAAGGGCTCCTCTGGTTGCTCCAGTCCTGCCCTCACTCACCCTCGCTGGGTGAGTCCCTCAGACCTTGCTGGTCTGCACCATCGACTTTCTTCACTCTACACAAGACTTGCTGTTGCCAAGGCTTGTTGGCTCCAATCCAGTTGCCGACACCACAGTCAGCTGCAGACATTGTGGGATACTCTGAATCCAGCTGCTGGTCATTGTCGATCCTTCCTGGACCTCGTGAGCGAAGAGTCAAAACACCATCGACAACCTGAAATCACCCGACATCCGTGGTCAGCCATATTCCTGGCCACCGGTCACTGGCAAGTGACTTTGAACACTGTCCCTTCAATTTTCAGGTCTTCTGCATCTCGAATCCACCCTTGGATTCCACCAGACACTTTTTCAGTCGACGCAAGCAGCAAATCTTCTTTGGTCTCCATAGAAAACAGCGACGCGACCCGACGCCAAAAGACACCTATGCACTCGGCTTCCCTAGGTGAGGTAACTCGTGCACTCCTGTGCCCTAGTGTGTGTTGGCCCTCGAATTACTTACCTTGTAAGTGGCTTGCTCGTAGACTTCCTCGAAGTACCCTAAAACTTTAAAAATCAAACCGCAACTTGCTCCATTATAATCAATAGGGAACCCGCGGCTGTGTTCACACACTGCATGTGTCTCCCGTGGGTCGATTACTTACCTGCTTTCACTGCAGTGGTGAAGCCCCAGCGATTCTACAGGCCCTAGGCCTTGTCATTCTGCAAGTCGACTTTCCTAACGCTCTTTTTTAGTGTATGGTCCGGTACGCCCCTAGGGCCCCAGCCATATTTGTGCTTAACTTATTGTGAAACGTTATATTTGAAGGTGTTCCTGACTTCTAATCTCATAAATAGATTAGTAGAGTGTGTCTAGAAATAAATACATATATATTTGATATATATACCTGTGTTGTGTCCTTTCATTAGGTAATTCAAGAGATTATAAGGTAAAACAAGCTGCTTTACATTCCTCTGAGACTTAGCCTGAAGGCTGCTCTCCACAGCTACCACTAGGATAGCTTTCTTTAAAAGGTTGTCTTAAACCTATCTATCATAAGAGTCGAATTGGACTGGTGCAAGGTGGCCACTATAACTAGTGACCAGCATATGCCAGGCCAACTTCTCACAGTGCCTTTGTGTGAATTGTTCATGCTTTCTGGCCAGGGTGCCATGTGAGACATTTCCATGCATTCTGGCTGCTTATGTGTGACGTTTTCATGCTTTCTGGCCTGGGTCCTTATGTCTGATATTTCCATGCTTTCTGGCTTGGGTGCGTATGTGTGCTATTTCCATAGTTTCCCCAGTGACCTGGAGGCTCATGTGTGACATTTCCATGCTTACTGGCCTGGGTGCTTATGTGTAACGTTTCCATGCTTTCTGGCCTGGTGTGACCAGGCCTGGATGTGACGTTTCCATAGTTTCTGGCCTCTGTGCACTAGGTGGTAGTTATCAGATGCTTATGTGTGACATTTCTACAGTTTCTGCCCTCAGGATACAAAAATCATGTAATGTTTGCACATTGTCTTGAACACTTTTTCCTCTGAACCTTTGCACAATTGTTTTAAGTTAAGTGCATTTTTAAATGTCTTTATACTATTTTATATTAAGAATAAATTGGTGATATTTAAATTCATGTTTCGTGCTCGACATTTCATTTTTTAGTGTTCTCTGTAGGAATATCTGTGATTTATGACTGAGTATCATGGTGCTCCATAAGAAAAATCATTTACTATGCTTTAAAAGTTAATACAATCTAATATGTAATGAAAAATGTGTTAAAATGCATTGTTTTGGCCTTCATGTCTCCAAAATTTTCTTGGGGGGAGAACCCCCCAAACTCCCCCTAGTAGTTGTTGCTCGCTGCGCTTGCTCACTACACACCATATGGGGGCTGGTCTCACTTTTACTTTGTTCTCTCTGATTCACTACTCGTGTCTATTTTTGATGCTCTCTGTAAGAATGTCTATGGGTACATATGACTGGGTGAGTAACCTGGTGCTCTTTAAGGTCATCATCTACTATTTACTGTGCTTTGAAAGTTGATACAATTAAATATGTAATGGAAAATGTGCTGTAAAATGCACCATTTTGGTCTTTCTTTTTCCAAAATTTTCTTGGGGGGAGAACCCCCACGAAACTGCGCTCAATCGCAACTCGCCGGACGGGGGCTGTTCTGGAAAAATTAGCCAGGGCTGCTTTCAGTTCCCAGTCCGGCCCTGGTGACAACGAGTTCCCAATAATCTGCAAACAGGGGCTAGCCACTTATGTCTCGGGAGTCTATACAGAGGGCAAACAAAGAAAATGTGGGCAATTTTTTCAATCATTGTAGGACAGCCTGGGCAGTTCTGTGTTATAGCCAAGGGCTGTCTCCAAGCAGCTGTAAAGGAGTTCACAGGAAGGGATCCAAATCTAAATTAGATATAAAGTTTCCTATCCTGCAGGATGGTAATAAACTCCATATACTGTTTGAAAGTGCTTTGTAGTTTGAATTCCATGAATTCTAGCGTGAGACGGCCCACAAGTGATTTAGCGACTAAAGACTGTGATACCAAGCTCCAGTATTGGTTTCTAACCACTTCTTTGCTTGGCAGTTGGCCAACGTCTTTGGTTTCCCATGAACTTCCCAGACCTATCACTGATAGTAGTGACCTAACCTCGTTGAACCACCCAATCTTTTTGAAGCAGTCAAGCTTGGAAACCTGTTCAAGTGCTGCAGCATACTGGGAGAGCTCGGGGTTTAGTTTGAGACGAAGCCAAAAAAGCAGGGGGCACAGCCTAGCTTTGTCCGCAATTGATCGTTTACCCACATCTAGCCGTAATGGTTGAAGTGGTGTGCTCTAGGGAAGTGAACATTAAGATCTTAAAAATGTATTCTCTGTAATTAACAGGCTTTCAATGTTTTCAAATCCCCAGAGTTCAGCCCCATAGAGAGCAAAACTTGCTACCTTGTGGTCATAAATCTGCAGAGGGGCAGCTATTGGCTTATTTTATCGAAGTTCTGTGCTCCTTAATCAGTGCCTCAATGGTCTGCCTCTGCTGAAGATTACTCTTCATAATGTGATCTTTCCATGCCATTTTCTCAGATAGGGTTATGCCCAAATAATCAAAGGTGGCCACTCTCTCAAGAGGGATCCTCCCAGCAGCATTTTACCTTTCAACGTTCTATGTGGGTTCATTAGCAGATGTTTGGTTTTCCAGATATTGTAGCATTTTGGTGCTGTTGCATGTCATTTGGTTTGAACTCGAGTTTCTGCAGTATTCTAAAAGGTCATGAAGAATCTGTTTATAGGCAAGAATGATATCCATGCTTTTTAGGATGACATGTTGATCATTTCACAGACAAAGAAAGAATATCTTACATCATTGCATAAGGTCCTGTGGAGGGTACAGAAAATTGACTCACATTGGAAAAGAGAAAGTGTAAATTCTTGCAAACTTCTGTTGAGTTTCTTGGACATGTCATCACTCAACCGTGAAGTCCCAAAGCCAACTTTAATTTCGATCATCATCACATTTCCATCAAAAAAGAAGATCTTACAACCTTCTAGTTCTGTGTGAGTTCTACTCAAGATTTGTGAAGAATTGGGCATATAAAGTTGGACCTATGAGATGTTTGCTAGAAAAGATGCAGACATCATTTGGTAAGGCAAGATTGTGAGAAACAAAATGCAGAAACTGATCTGTGAATTATAAAATGCTCCTTCTGTGTGGTCATTTGATGAAACATTCAATTCTTTATTAACTGTTGATGCAGTTAAGTGGGACTGGACTGTTGATGCAGTTAAGTGGGACAGGCTACTCTGTTAAGCCAGGTTGGCTCAGAAGAAGAAAAGCTATTATCATTTGCTATTCATGAACTGAGAGATTCTGAAACCAAATATCCCATGATTAACCTGGAACTTTTGAAGTGTGTGGGCAGTAAGCAAATTTAAGAGTTTTCTGTGGGGCTGAACATTTGTGATCAAAACTGACCACAAATTCCTAGTAAGATTTCCAGGTGAAGGAACTTCTGCTAAGGTATCTCCATGGAATATGACTCTTTACTATGCATGGGATAGATTGCATGCCATTACAACGCGGTCGTTACATCGACCGCGTTGTTACATGGCGAATCATTACATCGCAAGTCGTTACAACGACTTGCTGTAGGGGCGCGCTGGACTTAGGAATAGTATTATTTACTATTCCTACTCCAGTTTGTGCAACAGCAGGGAAGGTGTTGGATTGTACATCCAACACCTTGTGCCCCCTATCACAAGTCGTTGTAACAACTTGAGATGTAATGGTTCGCGATGTTACAACGCGGTCGTTGTAACATCGCGTTGTAATGGCATGCGATCTATCGCATGCGATCTAAATGCTGTTTCCCATCTCCATGCATAGCAAAATTAGCATGCGAATTTCATGAATTTGTGTTTAGTACAGAATACATTCTCAGCAAATCTAACATTGCAGCTGATTACTTGTCAAAATTAGAGTGCAATATGACCCAGAGTCCTGAGATGACGAAAGGTGTGATGAGGGTGTGTAGTGAGGATATGGACACACCTGCGGACATTGCTAAGTTAGCATAAGTTAGTATATGCTTCGTCCCCATTTTGCCGCTTTTGCTCACGTTACTACATGCCACATTTCTCGTAAACACATTGCTTGCTCGCTTTCACATGAGAACTGTCTGCATTTCACATATTTAGTTGAACACTCTGCTCCTCGTCTGTACAGTGTGTTCAAGGTCGAAAAACAATGAGCTCTGTTGATTTGCTTTGTTTAGTCTCACGTCCCTAGCCATAACATAGAACACAGCTGCAAACCTGGGAATCTGGTGCTTTTAATATTGCCTTGCATGCATGTTAAGACACTTGGAGAAATGCTTTCCAGGATGGAAGAGCTGTGCTTGTCTGGAGATGTAAATTCCTGCATCTGAACTCAGAGGTATGGGGGTCCCCCTGACAAAACCTGGAGGTCTTCTATAATTATAATAAACTAGCTTCTAGCACGGGGAGGGTGACCATCAATCAATCAATCAAACATTTGTTGAGCGCACTACATACCCGTGAGGGTCTCAAGGCGCTGGGGGGCGCTACTGATCGAACAGCCAGGTCTTGAGTAGCCTCCTGAAGGTCAGCAGGTCTTGGGTCTGTCGTAGGCTCAGTGGGAGGGTGTTCCTGGTCTTGGCGGCGAGGTGGGAGAAGGATCTCCCACCGGTGGTTGTTCTTCAGATGCGCGGGACGGTGGCGAGTGCGAGGTCGGCGGAGCGGAGCTGGCGGTTGGAGATGTAGAAGGAAAGTCGTCTGTTGAGGTAGGCTGGGCCGGTCTTGTGGAGTGCCTTGTGTGCGTGGATGAGGAACTTGAAGGATATCCTCTTGTTGACGGGTAGCCAGTGCAGGTTTCTCAGGTGGGGGTGATGTGGCCGTGGCGTGGTATGTCGAGGATCAGTCGTGCCGAGGCGCTTTGGATGCGTTGCAGTCGTTTGATGAGCTTGGTCGGGGCTCCCGCGTAGAGGGCGTTTCCTTAGTCGAGTCTGCTGCTGACAAGGGCCTGGGTGACTGTTCTTGTATCTGTCGGGATCCACCTGTAGATCTTGCGGAGCATGCTGAGGGTGTTGAAGCAGGAGGAGGAGACGGCGTTGACTTGCTTGGTCATGGAGAGCGTTGAGTCGAGGATGATTCCCAGGTTGCGTGCGTGGTCAGTGGGTGTCGGGGCTGCCCCCGTGCCGTCGGCCACCAGGAGTCATCCCAGGCTGAAGGGTTGGAGCCGAGGATGAGGACCTCCATTTTGTCCGTGTTCAGCTTCAGTCGGCTGATCTTCATCCAGTCGGCGACAGCCTTCATTCCTTCGTGGAGGTTGGCTTTGGCGGTGATGGGGTCCTTGGAGAGGGAGAGGATCCGTTGAGTGTCCTCGGCGTAGGAGATTAAGTTGCGGTTGTGCTGTCGGGAGACGTGTGCGAGCGGGGCCATGTAATATTGAACAGTGTCGGGCTGAGGCAGGATCCCTGGGGTACGCCGCAGATGATCTCAGAGGCTTCGGATCGGAATGGGGGAGGCGGACGCTCTGGGTTCTGCTGGAGAGGAAGGAGGTGGTCCATTCCACGGCTTTGTCTCGGATCCCTACGGCGTGGAGGCGCGCGCGTAGTGTGCGGTGGCAGACTGTGTCGAAGGTGGTGGAGAGGTCCAGGAGGTTGAGGGCTGAAGTCTCACCGTTGTCCAGAAGGGTCCTGATGTCGTCGGTGGCGGCGATGAGGGCGGTCTCGGTGCTGTGGTTGCTGCGGAACCCTGACTGGGAAGGGTCCAGGATTCTGTTTTCTTTGAGGTATCGGGTTAGCTGTCTGTTGACGATCTTCTCTATGACCTTGACCGGGAACGGGAGCAGAGAGATGGGGTGGAAGTTCTTGAGGTCTCTAGGGTCTGCCTTGGGTTTTTTGAGTAGGGCGTTGATCTCTGCGTGTTTCCAGCTCTCTGGGAAGGTCGCGGTCTCAAAGGAGAGATTGATGACGTTGCACAGGTGGGGTGCGATGGAGCTGCTGGCTTTTTGAAGATGTGGTGCGGGAATGGGTCTGACGGGGAGCCGGAGTGGATTGTGCTCATAGTCCTGATGGTGTCATCGATGCTCACGCTGGTCCAGGCTAGCAGGGGGTCGTGGTCGATGGTGTGCGGAGAGTCTGTTGTGTTGCTGTCTGTTGGGGATGTCTGGGTGTTGAAGCTGTCATGGATGTCTGCTATCTTGCAGTGGAAGAAAGTGGCGAGGGAGTCGCTCAGGGCTTGCGACGGCGGGATGTCGTTGGTGTTGGAGCTGGGGTTGGAGAGTTCCTTCACGATGTTGAAGAGCTCCTTGCTATTGTGTGCGTTGTTGTCAAGGCGGTCTTTGAAGGAGGTCCTCTTGGCAGTTCTGATAAGGTGATGGTGGTTGCGGGTGGCGTCCTTGTGGGCTGCGTGGCTGTCTGAAGTCTGTTTGCTGTGCCATTTCTTCTCTAGTTTCTGGCAGGCTCGCTTAGAGGCTAGGAGTTCTGGGGTGAACCAGCAGGCCCTCTTGCTGGTGTATCTATGGGAGGGTTTCTTCAGCAGGGTGAGGGTGTTGGCACAGTCATCGATCCAGCGTCTGAGGCTGTGGGCAGCATCGTCGGTGTTGGAGGGTTCGGTGGGTGGGCTGAGAGCAAGGTTTGCGTGTAGTTGGTCTTCGATGATTTTTCTCCAGCAGCGGCGAGGGATCTGTTGGGTGCGGTGGTGTGTGGTGGGTTTCTGGAAGGAGAAGTGGATGCAGCGGTGGTCGGTCCAGAGGAGTTCGGTGGTGTGGCTGAAGGCGACGTGGGGGCTTGCAGAGAAGATGGGGTCAAGCGTGTGGCCGGCGGAGTGGGTAGGCATTGTGACGAGTTGCCTCAGTCCGAGGTTAGCGAGGTTATTGATCAGGGTTGTCGAGTTGTTGTTCTCAAGGTGAAAGTTCAGGTCTCCGAGGAGGGTGTAATCGGTGGAGGTCATGGCGTGCGTGCTGATGAAGTCGGCGATGGAGTCGCTGAACTGGGGTCGGGTCCGGGAAGTCTGTAGATGAGGGTGCCTCTGAGGGTGGAGTTGGGGGTCTGTGTGGATCTGGAAATGCATGTGTTCGGCGGTGCTGAGAGTGTTGTCGGTGCTGGTCGAGACCCTGATGCTGTTTTTGTGGACAATGGCGATTCCTCCTCCGACTCCGTTGGTGCGGTCTCTGCGGGTGATCTTGTAGCCGTCTGGGATGGCTATGGCGATGTTGGGTGCGGAGGAGTCGGTCATCCAGGTCTCTGTCAGGAAGGCGACGTCCAGGGATGATGTGTCGAGAAGGTCCCAGAGCTCGACGGCATGTTTGCATGCGGAGCGGGTGTTCAGTAGGATGCATCGGAGGTGGTTGAGGTCTTTCTTGGCGGGTTGTTCGGTGGCTCTGAGGCTGGTGGACCTGCAGCTCCGGCAGGTGAAGGGACCGTCTGTGCGTTTCGGGGAGGCCCTGAAGCAGGTGTGGGTCCGTCCGGGGTTGAGAGCGAGTAGTGTGCTGGCATCGTAGCGGTGGTGGTCATCGTGGCGGGTGCGGGGACCAGGGGTTCTAGTGCTGGGCACGGTCCAGACGCGGACGGGCGCAGACGGACTTGCCTTAGGCGTGCCTTCGGCGCAGGACCATGCGCTATAGTCCTGTATCCACCATCATTATAATATGATTTCCCCTTTTGTTCTATATGGAATTGTAACCATGCTGATTTGTTTGATCTTATGCATATTGCTGCTAGTATTGTCTAGTGTACTGCATTATAAAGCATGTTAGTTAAAATAAATATTTTAAACTATTCCTTGACTCTATTTACTCATGTTGTGCACAAGTACGAGAGTTTGAACGAAAGAGTGTTCTTGTTCCCACGTATCCTGAGATGGACGGAGTAACATGTTCTAGGATGTCTAATAATTGGTAGCTTCGCTGTAGCACGGAGAACGAATGAGACACTATAGCTAGTTGGATTGGGGTTCTGAGCACCAAGGTGGGTATTTTGATACACAACTACACACTGAGGTCTTGGTTACCTGCGCATAGTTCTGTGTATGTGCAGAATCCCTGCAACAGGTGAAGATATTGTTGTTGCATATTTAACTGATGTAACCAAATTGTGAGTCACAATCAGTGGATGTCTCCCATCCAAGCTGGTCCAGAGTATGCTTTAAATACCAAATTAATAACTGAGGTGATGCCCAAGAACAAATCACTAAATATTAGCTTAAGACCATATTGGATAGTCAAAGATGAATTAAGAATTGGCGAAGAAACAGTTTCAAGAAATTAAATGTTAACTGCATCCATTTCCTTGAGGCCTCAACTCCTTGCACTTGCCATGAGGGTCATGTAGGTATTACAGGTATTAAATGAACTTCAGGAAGTCAGAACAAACAATTGGCAGCCCGCGTTGGATGGGGACATTGAACTATATATATATGTGAGTGTCACATTTGTATCAATACTGACAAGGTCCTCAAACTACGTACAAGCCCACTCACTCCTATAAGCTTTTTATAAAGACCTTGGCAAAAATGAGGACACTATTTGATAGGGCCAATGTACCACCTGCCATTGTCCATGTGTTATGCTATTGTGCTAGTGGATTGTTACAATAAGTAGATTGATTTAATTTTTTTTAGAGAGCCCCATATCTCAGAAGGTGCTGGAATTTTTCAAACAAACATTTTCAAGAGGTTTCCCTAAACATGTCATGAGCGACAATGACACTCAGTTGATTTCCTCTAACATAACACGTTTCTTTAAAATATACAGCATCATTCATAGTAAGGCATCACTTTACAATCCCCAAAGCAATGGACAAGTAGAATGCGCAAATCGTTTGATAAAAGAAAAAATCTAATTTTCACTTGAAGGAAATGTGCCCTTGAAAAATGCCTTGTAAACCAACTATTGGCGTTTCTCACTACACCACATAGCATAAGTAGGAAAACCCCATTTGAGTTGTTGCAGCGTAGAACTTCCATAACCAAATTGCATCCACTTTGGTTTGAGGGGGAGGAGAGTAAGAGTACCACTGCCAATTATGTTGTGAGAGGAGCTTTGCATTGATATTGTCAGGATCAAGCACCCTCCCTAAAAACATACTGGTAACAAGTTTAGCAATCCTTTAATGCCTCATGAGCCATGAAGGTGACACTAGACGATCTCACCCAGTTGCCCAACGGCAGTAGTTGTTAGAGTGTGTTGCCAGTCAACCCTATGGCCTGAGACCAGGATAGGCTGTTTGTAGGCAAATGAAAAACGAATCTACGATATATAGGCCATACTTGGTAATGTGAGGGTATGCTATGGTGTATGAAACTCAACTTAGAGATGTAAGACTGCACCTGATTGAGGATTGCTATACAAGTAAACATGACTCTGTGACTGCACATCATATAGTGCACCACAGCATAGGAGGCATTAAAGGTCATTTTACGCCTGTACAGTGAAACAAGATGGTGCTTCGGACTTAAAATTCTACCTGAACATGGGAGGTTTTAACTTGGTGTATGAGCCTGTGACTGGGTAAATGAGCCCGTATCTGAGCATTGACTAACTATATCTGGACATATGAGGCTAATATGACCACTTTAATATCCTTTCTTTTTCCCCCGGTGTTTTATATAGCGCGATCTTGACCCAAAAGTATCAGGTATCAGAGCGCTTTACATGAGCACCAGTTAAGTTACACAAGGACACATTCATTTTTGTTAGGCACAGGGAGATTAAGTGATTTGCCGAAAATCACAGGATGTTGAGCATCATTGCTGAGACTCGAACCTGGTCCTCCAGATTTGAGATCGACAGCTCTAACCCGTTCAGCAACATCCTCTCCCCTTTCTGATACACCTATTATATTGATTCATGGTCTTATAATTTAAAAAAAACTCTGGACTTACAAGCCCCTTTTACTAAAACCATATATATATATATTAGCTTTTAATGAGCATTGAAAATGCTCCCTTTGAATGTTTATATAATATTTTATGCCTAAATGTCTAATATTGCAGAAATGTTTTTATGCAAAGATTTTAATTAATTATGCATAATAAAAAATAAACTTAAACTCAGGAGTAAGCTGCCCTGCTTCATCCATACCATGTCCATAGTCTGTACATTTTCATTCTAGAAAACACAGCTGTGCATAAAGCCTCAAAAAGTGATTATGAGTGAATTTCTGAAACACACCTAGCAATGTCCATGAAGACCCACTCGAGTCTGTGCTTCATTGTGGCATCTTGCGAGACATGTGCCGAGTTTTGTGTGCAGAACACCAAAAGAAGGATAGGTTCTTAGATGGTAGACATTCATTGAAGAAAAAACGTTATGTCTGGGACCTCCTTTTCTTTACATAAGAAAAGGGAAGAGTTGGCACTGGGCTGCACTCCTATTCGACTTTGGGCACCTCCTGCTCTGGTCGTTAGTCTGGTTTCTTCACAGATGCTTAAAGTGAGTAATCTGATATCTAAAGTGTAATGTACAGTTTGGGCATGTGATCGTATACTTTGTTCCCCATTGATTTTATTTCGAAAATGCAACAGGTAACATGTATATAAAGCATCCAAATGGAAGTACTATCTCTTTACAACTGTCATTCAGGTCTCATTAAGATAAGAATCCCCTCCCTTGCTCGCCTGGCTTGTCATTTTGTAAGGTTACAGCTAAAGTAATCTGCCCTGTTTCCTACCAAACAAAGAAGCAATGAACCCCATAACCTCGGACTATAGTGAACAAAAAATGGATAAGCAGTGCCTTTAGGTCTCATCCAAGCAACAATCGAATGGCGCCCCTTAATAGGAAAGACGATTTAGGGGCATATCATCAAGGCCAGGCGATTAAATTATCGCCGCTTTAGCGTCTGTTTTCGGACGGAAAGTGGCGATGATTTTATAGCCTTATCAGCAAGGTCATGCTATCGCGTGAATCCTTGCCTTATCGCCCTTTCCCCCAACGCCCATCTTCGCATCTCTAATGAGATGCAAAGTGGGCGTTCCACCCCAAGATAACGGGAGAAATGTCGCTAAGCGACATTTCTCCTATTATCTAGCCACACGCTAACCTGCAGAGCGACAAGAAAAGTGGCGATAACCTCGGTTATCGCTACTTTCCTTACGCCTGCTTTTCAACTGATTTAGCCATGATATCCTATGGAAGGTGGATATCATGGCTAAGTCTGGCTTGACCTATCAACAAGCTTTCGCCAAACGTTGTGTGATTATCGCTGGATTTCCAGCGATAATCGCACAGTTGGTAGCTTACGCGTTGGTAGCTTGCGCGTTGAATTTTATCGCTTTGGAGATAAGCGTTGCTGATAGCACGCTATCTCCGCGATAAAATTCAGCGTTGGCCGGCGATAATTATCCTCGCGCTAAGAGCACTGAGCGATAATTATCGCCTGGCCTTGATGATATACCCCTAAGTGCTCTCACTGTGGGCAGACAGGAAATATTTGGGTGATCCTTTGATAGATAAACTAGCAGTGGGTACCGAACCATATTAAAATGTCCACATCTGTCATTTAGTGCATGGGAAAATTGGCACATGGCCAATGGCAGAGGAGCCACTGGGCTAGGTAAGGGGAATCTTTTTGGTTTAAGTTGTTGGCTAGATTTTAAAGCCCCCAGACAGAACCCTATCAGTGCCCTATCTGCTTTTAGTCTGGTCCAGCGCCAGAACGAAAAGAGCAGCATGTAACCATGAAACAGGCAAAAGTAGCTAAGTTCACAAGACACAAGCAAATACCAAACACAACAGCCAAAAAATTCCTTACAGTGATTTTTCAAGGCAACAATTTATTGTCTCAGGAGTGATGAAAAGTGATGTCAAAAGTGAGACTATTAAAGAATATTAATAAAAATAACAGCAAAACTGTTGTCACAGCGGTGCATTTGCTAACTTGCCAGCACAGCACTCAATATGCGTTCCTGGGGACTGAAAATATGCCAGCAAATATTACGGGGCAGCAGGGAGTTTGCCAAGAAAACGTGAAAAAAAATCGATCTTTAAAATCAAACCAAAAAAACCCATTTCCTTAAGGTGTTGTGAATCTTAAACATCGATGATATTCGGTAGTGTAATAGTGAATCGAAAGGAGAAAGACGTTGTTCCATAAACAGCCAGAAGATGGCAATATTTCGTCAGAATCCACATCGATATATTGAATCTGTTTTCTACAATGGATTAAAGTGAAAGGATCGGCATGTTATCAAATAAAACACATTAGTGACATTGTTCATTAAAAGAACAAGCATTTGCAATGCAATAGGTCTCGAATTTGCGAGAGTTTGAGCTCTTGGCATTGTAAGCAACAATGCCTTTTATTTATGTGTTTTGAAAATCTGCAAGCGGTGCTTAAACGCGCACTTTGTACTTATAGTCCTTGCTTACGAGAAGCAAGGCTGGCAGTAAGAGGCACAGTTGCTGCCAGCCTTGCTAATCCCTTTGAATAAGATAAGTTATATCAGTATTAAAGAGTGTATTTGTAATCAAAAAACGTACGCATGAAAAAAAGTACAGAACATTTTCCTTCTTTGCACATAGGGCGAGGTTAGTTTTACACATGAGGTGAACTGAACCTCCCTGATATTGAGGAAGAGATGGCCCAAAACACAGTCTTTATTGACTTTACCTTAGTGGTAATTGTGATAAAAGCTATCTGTTGGACTAAACAAATATGTTACAATTTGGGCCTTCAATAATTTTCTTGCTCAGGGCGATCACGAATACCCAGCAAATTATATTTACTCAAGATTTCTAGCTTTCAGCCAGTACTTAATTTGTAAACCAATAACTGCCGGGGCTCTCATCAGGAGGTCACTGCAGCTTGCACCACACATTGCTCCTGCCAACTGGCAATGACAGTACAAACACAACTAATAACCATCACACACAGCTGTTGTTATACTAATACCTAAATTAGCCAGACAGCGCCAACATGTGGCAAACTGTCATAAGCTCCGGTGCTGACAATTAGGTGCCTGTGCTGACACCGGTAACCACCGGCTCTAATTAAGCACTGCTTTCAGCACATTAAGGTAACATGATTTATATACTGTAGTGTGCTGGGAAAGAACATTTGGCTGTAACAGCAATAGCATAAGTCATTTTTAAAATATTTCTAAGTAAATGTTTTTTTATAGTGAGTTTTGATGATACAGAACAATGTCATAAGAGAAGATAACTTCCGAACACAGTCCTTAATTAGTGCTTTATGGGGTAGAAGATTTGAGTGAATGTTCATTGATGCACATATTTGCTAAATATAGACTCATTTATCACCTCAAACATTTACTTACTGGATTGCAGTAACAGACGCAAAGTAGAGAGCTTTAAATGTGTAGATTTATATGTGAAACCAAAGGGAATGATGGACGGAGTGTTGAACATTGCAAGCACTCACCCCCAGTCAACTGATCTGGGTTTAATCCATCATCATTCTTTATCTCACTCCACCACCCCAGTTCAGACATGGCCATATGCAAATCAGTCTGACCCTGTGCCTCATGGGAACAGCCAAGCCCGAACTGCCAAGCCATGTCTTCCCTGACCGGAAACAAGCATCCTGGGACTGGTTTCGGGTTCATAACCCTCATCAGCCAGGCTATCTTGAATTCTGTGGCAAAGTGAGCAAGGGACCCACGTCCGTTCATACCATGCCAACTTAGGGCGAACAAAGCAAAACCAAAGGGGATGATGGACGGAGTGTTGAACATTGCAAGCACTCACCCCCAGTCAACTGATCCGGGTTTAATCCATCATCATTCTTTAGCTCATTCCACCACCCCAGTTCAGACATGGCCATATGCAAATCAGTCTGATCTCTGTACTGATCTCTGTACTGGGGTGAATGTATGACATTGTTCTGCATTCTGTCCATCAACTGTTGTTTTTGCATTTGTCACCCCTAGTGGAACGGGTATGCTCAGACGTGAGTCCCGTGCTCTCCATGGAATCAAGCTATCCTGGCTGAAGAGGGGTGAAACACCGAATCTGGTCCTAGGATGCTTGTTTCCAGTCCAGTGAGGACCTGGCTTGGCAGTTCGGGCTGGACTGTTCCCATGAGGGACAGGGTCAAGACTGATTTGCATATGGCTGGTTTCAAACTGGAATGGCATGGTGAGCAAAAAAACGATGGATTTAGGCCCAGATCTCTGCACTGGGGTGAATGTATGACATTGTTCTGCTTTCTGTCCATAAACTGTTGTTTTTGCATTTGTCACCCCGAGTGTATGCTCAGACGTGAGTCCTGTGCTCTCCATGCCACTGGAATCAAGCTATCCTGGCTGAAGAGGGGTGAAACCCCGAAACCGGTCCTAGGATGCTTGTTTCGGGCTGGACTGTTCCCATGAGGCACAGGGTCAAGACTGATTTGCATATGGCTGGGTTCAAACTGGAATGGCATGGTGAGCAAAAAAACGATGGATTTAGGCCCAGATCTCTGTACTGGGGTGAATGTATGACATTGTTCTGCATTCTGTCCGTCAACTGTTGTTTTAGATATATATGTGAACACAGTGCACTAATTGAAATGCAGAAAGCAGGCAACGAGAATGTGAAAAGAGTACCTTTAGCAGAGAAAATGTTAAAAAAAACAGCAAGCACTGCAATAAAACAAAGGAAACCACAAAAAAAGAGGAACATGACTTGTTTTCTTCTGCCTGTGTCAGCCGTAATGTATCTGACAGTAACCAGTGACGGATAAGGTCGCCTGGTTGTGCGGAGCAAAGTCTCCGGAGGGGGGTGTAAAATAGGAAAATTCTGCTCCTGACAGATGTATTGAAGGTTAGTGTACAGCATGTGTCACCGGGAGCATTTATCTGGCTATAATGCGCCACAGCAACATGCATAAACAAAGAAATGCGTCCGGCAACCATACCGAAAGTGAAGCCATACTAAATTAAAAGTGTGCAGTGGAGAAGGAAACAAAAGCGTCCGGAAGCCATATAAAATCACGCTGTACATAAACAAACAAAAGTGGGTGGCAGCTACCTTTCATAAAGTGAAGCCATTCTAAATTGAAAGCGCGCCGTGGAGAAGGAGACAAAAGCGTCCAGCAGACATATGAAAGTGCGCCATGCATAAACAATCAAAAGCGGGCGGCAGCTACCATACCTAAAATGAAAGTGTGTTGTGCACACACTAGTATGAAATTAAATAAACAAGTTGTCCCCAAAGAACACACAACACTTTCGAGTGTAAGAAAGTTGTAAATTACTGGTACTCCTCTCGTAAAATGATGTATCGGAGTGCTAACGAAACCAATTGCAAGCAGCGGGGTGAATACACTCAGTACGAGTGATTACAGCAGGTCTTGCAGACAGCGCATATGTGCTGATGCTCGACCTAAGAATGATAAAAACCTACCTTGATAAAAAAAAGGTAGTCACATCGACAGAGTTCCCAGGGGAAAGCAAAAACCTTTGGTCGGAGGATTTTGCCAAGAAGATTTGTATTGTACAAATAAAAGATAACTATGAGTAGGGAACATATGTGCTTTTTAGGTCTTGGTTCTTCCAAGACATGCTGTATCTACATCGTGGGCTTACATCCCACCCATGGGCTTCTTATTTGATGGCACCATCGTCGCTCTATTTTTCGTCCTTCTCATTTGTCAAGGGCATGCATACATCATGCCTTTTTCGGTGTTTAGGCTTTCCCGAGTGCACCACCTAACTACAGTTACTCAAATACACAGCAGGCATTGGAGCGCATTGTTTCGGGACTACTTTTTTTATTTTTTGGGACAGTGTTCTCAATTCCAACCATTTCCCGGGGTGAAAAAATGTAGGCTTTTGGAGCAGTAAAGTGGCCTTTATCCCAAATAATCACAGAAACTGGCTACTGTAATTTGATGTACAGTACGGGCTGAGAATGAGTATAAAGTCATGTTACGTTTCCTGTAAGGTATGCAGGAACATACACACCACATTCAATAATGTTGATGTCTCACAGGCAGAGTCATGCAAAAATGTCTTCTTTGCCGCCTAGGATTTCTTAGTTGCTCGTACTGTCAAAGGGTATAGAAACCATTTGAAAGAGGGAGTCTTCTTAGGGCGAATATACCTAAAAGGGTAGGAAGGCTTTTGCTTTCATGCAAGCTTAGTTGCATGCATTGCATCCGAATATCCCTTGTTTTGATCAGTGCGTCAATGCCACATATGAGAATGTGGGGGCTGTGGGGATGCCGGGGCGGCGACAAGTCAATCGAAAGGCACAATAACAGAGTAGACTTGTAATGGATAACTGCCTCCATACATTGCCCATCCCTTTAAAACAAAGCTTCCGACATTTATTTGCATATGTTAAGGTTTTTAGCATAAAACTGGCAGAAAAGGGTGAAAGGAGGGAGAAAAAGATAGCAAACAGTGGCAACTTGCAGGAGTAAGACAGACAGGAAGTGTAAGTTCACATGAAGGGGCGCATTTACCATGTTCGCATCAAAGCCCATGGTTGCCTTACCAGGCTACTGCCTGCGCACATTTCTCTTTTTATTTGCCTACTTCACATAGCACACGTGCCGACGACTCGAGAAAGCATGGAGGAACAGCAAAACCTCGGAAGCACGTGCCGCCTACAGGACCGCCATGACAGAACACCACTAACTCATCAGATCCACGAAGAGGAACTTCATCCAGGACAGAATCCTCTCCAACTCCCGCAACTCCAAGGAACTCTTCAACATCATACAAGAATTTACCAAACCCCCCAGTGAAAAGTCTGTCATCCCTCCCTCCCAGGACCTCTGCAACAAACTTGGCTACTTCTTCCATCACAAGATCAGGAATCTCTACGCCAACTACGTCGAACAGAACCAAGGCACTGACTCAACACTGGCCACCAGCAACGGCACACAGCCGGCCATCATCGCCTGGACCCCTGTCACCACAGAAGACACCGAAAAAACCATGTGGAGCATACACTCTGGAGCTCCTACCAACCCCTTCCCACCACACATCTTCCACAGGGCCGCCTCCGCCATAGCACCTGAACTACGAGGAACAATCAACTGCACCCTCGAAACAGGCCCTTTCCCCGATGACTGGAAATGTGTAGAAGTCAAACCCTTCCTCAAGAAGCCCCCCGCAGACCCAACGGACCTCAAGAACTACAGACCCATCTCTCTCCTCCCCTTTGCAGCCAAAGTCACAGAGAAAATCGTCAACAACCAGCTCACAAACTTCATAAAATCCAGCACGATCCTCGACACCTCCCAATCTGGATTCTGCAGCAACCATAGCACCGAGACCGCCCTCATAGCCACCACGGATGACATCCACACACTCCTCGACCAAGGCCACACGGCAGCACTCATTCTACTAGAGCTCACAGCAGCATTCAACACCATCTTCAACCGCACACTAGCCACCAGACTCCATGACTCCGGCATACAGGGAACTACCCTAGACTGGATCAGCTCCTTCCTCGCCGGCTGAACTCAAAGAATCAGACTCCCGCCCTTCCTCTCCGAACCCACAGAGATCAGGTGTGAAGAACCCCAAGGATCCTCCTTCAGCCCCGCGCTCTTCATCATCTACATAGACCCCCTTGCAACCATCCTGAGGAAACACGGACTCAGCATAGTATCCTACACCGATGACACTCAGCTCATCCTCTCCCTCACCAAGGAACCCAACATATCCAGACACAGTTTCCTGGAAGAAATGAAGGACGTGCATCCTGGATGAACAGCAGCTGCCTGAATCTCAACTCGGAGAATACAGAAGTACTCATCCTCGTATCCACACCCTTCACATAGGATGACACCTGGTGGCCCCCTGCCCTTGGTAAGCCTCCCACAGACCATACCCACCTCAATACCTCAACAAAAGAATCTCCTTCTACACCCAAAAGAGAAACCTTCGCTCCGCCAACCTTGCCCTGGCCAACATCTCCTGCCTCTACAGAGCCACAATGGGAGGAAGATCCTTCTCCTACATCGCGGCCAAGACCTGGAACAAATTCCTCCTCAGAGTCAGACGAACCCCCACAATGCAAGCATTCAGGAAAAGCCTCAAGACCTGGCTCTTTGGATGAGCTGGAGCTGCCCGTAACCCCCCGCCCAGCGCCTTGGGACCCTCACGGGTGAGTAGTGCTCTTCACAAATCCCTGATTAATTGATTGATTCATCAATGTTAGCCCGTAGTATAGCAAGAAAGGGAGACATTTCTAGTACAGTTGTACAAAGCAATCCAATCTACTGGGGGAGAGGAGGTGGCATAATGTCCAGAGGTGCTGACTTTAGAGCTGGGGAACAAGGTTCGAGTCTTGACATCAGCTTAACATCCTGTGATTCTGGGGAAACCACTTGAAGTCTCCGTGCCTACCAAAAATGATGTGTCCTTGTGTAATGTAACTGGTGCTCATGTAAAGTGCTTTAATATCTTCAGGTCAAGTTTGCACTATATAAAATTGCAAAAACAATCCCGGAGTAAATTATGCATGGATGTGTGGTTTGGGCATCAGACAGGACTTTAGCCATTCAGTGTTCTGTTTTTCCTCTAGGTGCTGAGTCCTAAATGATCAATCTTGTTTAGGTTTGAAACTGATTGATGTCAAAAAATGCCACTGCAAGTACTAGTTTGTTTTACAGTATCCGGGTACTTAGGCAGGCATTATAGGAAAATCACCATATCACTGGGATACAAAATAAAGTGATGGTGCCTGCCATTTAAAGCTATAATGTAATGCACCAGCTGATAAATCAACTATCGGAAATCCCTAAGTAAAATATTTTTAGTTGTGTGCTGCTTCTAAATTGCTCTACCTAGGCAAGCTAACTGTTAGAACCTGGCCTAGTTTCAGGGGTTTGCCACCTGCGTTGTAGATACATCGTGGTGCTGCTCATCATCCGGGAGGGGGATCTCAATGCCCATAATGTGATTGACCAACAGGACCAAGATTCATGATTTCCGGCACAAAACCTTTAGCAGGGCAGCAATTGGCAGAGGGCAGTACTTGCTGTGACATAGTTATCCCTTGTGACAGATTTTCTTCCACACAAGCCGAAATTAATTTAAAGGGCTGATGGTTCCCTATTTCCTTTGTTGCAGACACCATGAGACTCTCTCCACATCTGACAAAAATCAGATCAGGGAGTGTAATGTAATTCTAACAGATGTCTGGAGGCACCAACAACTCTACTAGCACTACTGTAGGAATTAAATTCTGCTCTGACCTACTTTTTAGGTCTCTCCTGTAGACGGCATCTAAGCGATATCTTGAACTGAGACATGCTGTATCTACATCGTGGGATTACAGCCCACCCATTTGTTTTGCTCCGCCTTTCAGATAATACAGAATCTCCCACACGGTGGCTCAAACACGGCGGAGCAGGAAACATAAAACACAACAACACATAGATAAGGGTTTACTTTACAAAATGCAGAGACTCTCTTTTTAGAATAAGGCTTGAGGTTGTATTTATGCAATGCTCTCTAACAGAAAGGCTTTACCAGATGTCAAATGAATCACATTGAAAATGTATATAGAGATATATATTTATATGCAAGCAATAACAACACACTTGGTTAATGCAACTGTTAAATGCATGGATAATGATATGAAATACAAGCAGCAAATAATATGAGATAAAACTCAAAACAAATATACTGGACGTCCTGCAAGAGATCAGCAAGATATATATACAGTTGCATAACCAAGTGTGTTATTATTGCTTACATATAAATATATATATATATATATACTAAATACCTCAAATGATTACTTTGGATGTGCACTCTGACTCATCACAAAAAAATCACCTCAAATTATCAAAACCACTGGCCACACATCACAATGGCAATAATCAAAACTCAACACTTCACCTGGTGCAAACGCTGCATCTTAGCCCACTCCTGACTGGGGGATTTAACAGCCAGGGATAAGAGCCTCAGCAACCAGGGTTCCGCTGTACCGAAGTAGACGCGTCCATCCCCATTCGAATTCCAAAATCCCGGATCGTAAGTCAACAACCCTCAGCTTTATAGTCTCAAAAACACACTAGAGGTTCAAGAGTCTTTCCTCTGCGCCAAGGAAACTTACTGGAACTGGTCAGTTTCCAGGCAAGCCTTCCACAGCAAGAAAGAGTTCCCACATTCCCTCTACATTCTCACATGTTCCAGCCTTTATCTTGACGGAGCTTATGAAAGCCTTCCAAGGTACATTAAACAATCTCTCACAAAACAATCCTTGAATGTGATTAACCCAAGCAACTTGCCATGAGGCTACATCAAAGCCAATACTAAGAACTTAATTACACTTACCAATGTACAACACAATGTACATTTGTGCACGACTGCCTATAGTATCACATACTTCATCTCTCAATGTACAAAACAGTGCACATTTTTGCACCACTGCTCATAACACTGCACTTCGAGACCAAAAAGTACATTCCACACCTCTCTCTCTCATGCCTTCAAATGCACATCCCACATGTTCTGTTCTTGGCAAGCTGTTCTACTATGATAGCTCCCACTTCAAAACTACGAGAAGAGATCTTCAAGAGAAACAAGGAATACGCAGGATGTCGTACATTCAGGCTAGGATAAAATAACACACCAAAGTCAATTAAAATGATGGTAGTCAAAGGTCATCACGTGGTGTCAGAGCACAGCAGGGCCTCTGGCACTACACCATTGGCTTCCCATTTGCTGGCACCATGGTCGCTCCATTTTTCATCCCCCCCATTTGTCAAGGGCATGCATACTTCTTGCCTCTTTCAGTGTTTAGCCCCCCCTGAGTGCACTGCCCAACTACATTTAATCATACGCAGCGGGCACTGTTGAGCATTGTTTCAGGACTACTTTTTTATTTTTTGGGGCAGTGTTCTTACTTGCAACCACGCTCAATACAATGAAACACACTACCCATGTACACAAGCGCTTTGTGACACACACACGGGTAGTAAGTGCTATATAAATGTTGCTATGCAATAGACAACACGGTCTGCAGGTTTGAGCTCTCTGGACAGTTATGATGATGCAAAACTGTGACTTTGTGCCCCATTCTGCAGTGTAGTGATGCACAGAGGCGTCAGAGCAGAATGACACTGCAGCATTATGTTGTGCATCTCTTTTAACTAGCAGTTTGGAACTTTAATGAGGCGCGTCAGTGTTTTTGGTACGTTTTTGGTCTAGGAAAAGAGCCACTCTCCCTCACGTATTACCTCAGTACAACAACCCACTTCACCGCCTCCACTTTGTATGAGAGACAGACCCCCTCCCCCTTGTGGTGACAAACTCCACCTCCCCTACTGTCAAGCACAAGCATCCCTTTTACGAATGTTCCAGACTGAGCGCACTCATTACTCGCACCCAGATAGATTCCATCAGCCACTCTTCGTGCTCATCCTCATTGGAGTCAGCGGCTGCTCCTGAAGAACACTTTTGCATCAACATAGAAGTAGGACTACAGGGCTGAACAGCCCGACACCCCTGCTGGGTGTACTACACAAGCTGCTCCAGCTTTGATAACTGCTGAAACGGGTTCTAATACTGTGCCCATCATGGAGATCACATTCAAGAATGCTGCAGAGAATGATATACTATTGTTGTCATACAATACCTAATGCTGACCAAAATCTTCAACAATTAATGTATTATTTTTCCATTACAATGTATTTCATTGATAATGGTAACCCTTACGAGGAACTAAAGTATAAGAAAAGTCTGAAACTGTGTAATGCATGCAAAAGTACATATTCCATAGACTGGATTTCTGTGTGGACTTCCATAGAAAATGTGTTTGTATTTAATCCTATGCGACGTATACCACTGAAAGGGCCAATAGCTCGGACCTCCGCCATTGCTGAAACCTATTGGCTTTGTCAATGCTTGTTGTGCTATTGCCAATCCTACGACTGTTCCTGCTCATGAAGGAATATTATGGTACTGTAATGCTTCAAAGATACTTAGATCCTTATTCGAAGTTGGGCACAAAGGGTAAAACCAGCCCTGGAACATTCGTTTAAATCCTCTCCACACTACACACAAAGTAATGGTAGGAATGGAGACATAGGCCTAATATGGTTGTGTCATGGCAGCTCATCCAGCTCTGAAAGTAGACCCCTAACCTGCAGGCTACCAGGAAAATACCTGAGTGACCACTCTGTCCCTTGTAGGTCTGGCTAAATCTAGCTAAAGCTGTTACTTGACCTCCTGTCATCAATACCAAAAATAGACAGTGGGCTTGATTCAGTTCTGCATCATGCTCAACATCACCGGCAGCAGCCAGTCATTTACATCCAGATCACGGTGTATCGAGTAAAGATAGGGAGGTCCTGATGTGATGAGGAAGGTTGTTCCAGATTTTTGCGGCGATGTAGGACAAAGAGCACCCTCCTGTTTTGCTTCTGCAGATGCGTGGAGTGTGGCTGAGTGTAGTTGCCCAGTTGGATGGTGGAAGTTAAGGCAGTGGTTGAGGTAGGCAGGTCCAGCGTTATGGAGGGCTTTGTAGGCTAAGATGAGCAGTTTTAACTGGAAGCGTTTCTGGGTGGGTAGCCGGTGTAGCTCTCTGAGGGCGGGGTGTCCAACTGTATCGAAGGATGCGAGCTTTATCGCACATGGCAATCACTGAGTGCGAATAACATTGCACCACTTCCAACTACGATCCCTGCACAAACAAGTGTCTCAATTTATAGGGCCTCTTTCAATCATGCCTTATATGGATCATCTGAGTTGTGTATATCAGCCCAAATCTGCTTGCTTGGGGCATGTTTGCGGATTGCGCAGCGTTTCTCACATCATGATTATGCAGCAGAACTGCCTGGAGCACACATCAATATGGCATCCGTGAGGTGCAGACAAGTGAACCTGTTTGTTAAAACCCTAACTATGCACTTTATTGTATTGCATGTTTGGATATGCGCTACATTGTAATCATCTTCCCATGGTGCTTTAAGGGTGCACTATGGAGAAAGCAGGTGTGTCAGCAGTGTGGAGGGGCACCTGCTTGCAAAGGCACATGAGAATAGTATGAACACCATTCACAGTCGCACAAGCTTGATGTCGCTTTTACTGGATATTATGCCCCGTTCCCAGTGCATTGTACTCATTCCTGTGCACAGGAACATAAGGAGCTCTCTTAAGGACCATGCAGTAAATATATTGCTCTGCCCAGTACAGGACATGATGGGGATCCAGCTGGATCCTGGATTAGGCAGTCATTCTTGAGCTGGACCCGGGATCTGATCCAGCTCCAGTGAAATATTCAGAATTTGTCCTGGTGTAATTTGCCCACAACAGGACCCATTCTGCAGTACCCACTTATTGTCTGGTATTTCCAGGGTAAGCGATAAATGATTCCCATTTGAATTCATAGCATGTAATGTTATCTTACACGGACGTCCTAAAATGTGTCATGGTTCTGGCCCCCTGGTCCTATGTTGATCATCACTGATCTAAAAGGGTTGCTACTTCCAACCATGTTTATTACTGTTTGTGCTGAGTTAGTACCTCTCATCTGACATATTTGTTGCCTATGCACATTTGAGCAGTTGACACTATTTTCTGGCGTTTTGTCAGTACAGTGCTAGTTTTACACTTAGGAGCTCATTTCGATAGCGTTGAATCCGCCACGGCAGGTAGCCGGTGGCGGATTCACCGCCAACCTGTGGCCATTCTCCCCCCGCCAAATTAGGATGGCGGGCGGTTTACTGGTGGACAGGAAGTCTATCCGCTACGGGTCCGACACAGGCAATCAGCACGATTGCCTGTTGGACCCCGGAAAGCATACCTAGAATGGTGGTGGTGCCTAGCAGGCACCGTCCGCCATATTAGGATGCTTCAACTCCACCTGCCTTAAATGGGAGTTCGCCCGCCATTCAAAGGCTGACGGAGATTGACTTTGGGGGCCCGTTGTGGGCCACCCTTCATCAGGGGCACTTTCCTTCTGCACTTGAGGGGCACCTATGGTGCCCCCCTACATTTTCCTGCTCCATGTAGCAGGCACCACATGGCACCTGCTACGTAGTGCAGGGAGATGCAAAACCTGCATTTTTACCATTGCGACGGGTGCTGCATCCAATGGTAAACATGCCCAATGCGACTGCCACCGTGGCGGTCACATTGTAATTCCATGGGCTGGACTGCCGCCATATAGGCGGCCGGTCCCGATTCCCGTGACGATGGCGGAATAAGCCCCTTATTTCGATGTATCTGATATTTTAATAGTACACACCTAGTTGAAAGGCAGTGGAGCGCTGGAGAGGGTTAATTCTTGCCGTTACTTTCTGCATAGGAAAAAATACCATCCCCAATGTATATGTCTGTAGAAATGACATCAGTGTTAAATTCTATGCCAAATAATGGGTCGACAGACTACCAAATCAATGAGTCTCAGTCATGATTCCACGAGAATGCTATTTTATGTACTGTCTGACACAAGTTTCAAGTTTTTTTATTATGATTATGGGTCTCCAAAGAGGTCCACAAAAAATATCAAAATTACATACATGTAAATAAGATAAAATTCAAATTTGCAATTAATTACACATGATAAAATATTCCACCCCATCATGAGATCAGCTAACCATAAACAAAATATTTTAACAAACAGAGCAAAATATAAAGTGACTTTCGTGCCATAAGTGCAAGAGTTTAAAAAATAAATATAAAAGAAAATAATTTATATACCACAACAATGCAACCAAACAGTATAACTAGCTAATACATAGAAGATAAAAATCACCCACATAAGAAAATAACACCCTGCAGACTGATGCACCTTAATATAATTTAAAAAAACACTTGAAAAATAAAAGTTCTGTAACAAAATATCTCATTAGGTGGATCATAAATTGATTGTAGTAGGGCTGAGAAGATAGATAGCTCTAAACATATTGGCCTCAGCCATTTCCGCCGACATAATAACAAAGCAGGACAGATAAATAATACATGATTAAACACCTGTATGGTACCAGAAAATCATAACCAGAATATTGTCTGACAGAAATATTGTTTACAAAAATATCACCCCATTTTAGTTGATAACAAAATATCTGCTCCCATTGGGATAATATTTTTGTAAACGATATTTAAGACACAACCTTTCTGTCAGACAATATTTTGGTTAGCGTCTTTCTGACATACAACCATGACAACATATGTAATGAACTTTAAAAAAACATAGTCGAGCAGTCCCACTTGACAGTCGCCCCAACACTTAGCCCTCAAAACTTTCCTCCAATGTTGGCAAAGCCTCAGGCCCCGTCTAATACTTCCTATATCCTGCAAACCATACAAGGCTTCATGATCATTGAGCTGCATAGCCCAGTGGTATATCTTACTCCTTCCCCCAAAGCAGTGAGCAGCCCTGCACTCTTGTACTCCACGTCCTGCACCATCTTCGGTGACCTTTACAGGCTCCTCTCACCAAGTGACTGCGGGAGACCTGTAGGCTGTAACCATGATTTCCTGTTCAAGGCTGTCCTGCCCATCGGACATTCTGGAGCAGAAACCCGTCAATACAGGTGGCTGGGGATGCTATAACCATGACTCAGTGAATTGGGCACAGTCTCGCAACTTCACCCACTTTCACCAGAGCCTGAAGAAATATGATCACATCACCCCCATCCTGATGGAAATCCATTGGCTCCCCGCACCAGCGTGCACCAGCTTCAAACCCAGCTGTATGTTTTTACAAAGCCTTTATGAAAAGCACTACCCGACAAGCGCACCATTTCTTGTGGTTCTCGACACAAAAGACACCATCAATCTACAGACTAGTGTAAAAGAGAAAAAATAGGATAGCAGGTTGTGGCGGCTGCTACGGAATCGGTGGTGGTGGGAGGAAAAAAATTTATTTAAAACACCGCTTACTCGATTATGGCCACAGGCTCTTCTCTTCCTGGCTCCCGACAGCACACCGGCTCCCCTAACCGACTCACAACTCTGCTGTCACAATCATGACAGCAGCATTGTGATTGGTCTGAACAGCCTGTTTGCTCACCCAGACAGTGCCTGGGAGCCTTGGGACTGTTCTTCACCCGGCTGTGCAACACAGCCAGGTGGAGGAATGCTAAGTGCGCATGACTGTTTGGCCGGACCAAAACGGCCAGCCAAACTGTCATGCACACTTATGTTGCACAAATCACTTCTCCTCACCGGGACCTCAGCCAAGCTCCGCCCCACCCTAACCCTGCCCCATAATACCCTGTACTTAAAATAAACTGATAATAATGCTATGTTATCATTTTATTTTTCCTTTTACCACTGCTCTGAGAGCAGTGGGGCGATGCTATTCCGCCTTAGTGGAGGAACCGCTGCTAGCAGCAGATTTTTTCCATCTATCGCGCCTAGGATCTGGAATAACATCCTCTTATCCACCTGCACCACCCCAAGCTGCTCCAATGTAGGAAACAGTTCAAGCCACACCTCTGTAAGGAACACTTTATTACAATGTATGACTAGTCCACATACTAGCTACCTCTCCTATCACTCGTCGACTTTATCCTTGTCTTTGACTGTGCACATTGTACCCCTGAAAAGTTCCACTCTGATTTTCTTGGTTTTATTTGGTATATTTCTTGAACTGAGATGAACCAATTAGGGCTTCTGTTCACTGCTGATGTATGATTCTTCCTCTTGTCCAATATATATTATTGGTTGTATTAATTTGTTTTTGATACTACTTTGCAACCTCTAGGCTTCAATGTACAGCTCTCTAACACCTTAGGGCTTTGCTCGTGCTACAGAACACCCACACAAATAAATAACGAGAATAAAAAAACAATATTTCTTGCCTTGGACATCTGATGAGATGGTCACATTTATTTTATTTTTATTGCAAGCATAAGCAATGTTGGAACAGGAACATCACCTGCATGGTCTACAGGTGTGTTCCCCTATGTATTTCTAGTATCCTGACTTTCACCCTGGCCTCACACTAATGTAGCGTGTGCACAGAGGCAACTTGTGTGAGACCTTAAGGGGCACACAACACGTACCCTCATTAAATCAATAGTAGATTTCTCTCCCTGTCAGAATTCACATACAGCAGTGGTGGCAGCATGCCATGTTTTGTGAATCCAAAGTTGCGACCAGACCTTTTTATCTGTGTCACTGAAGTGCAGACCTACTGGCCCACTCATGTAAACTTCCTCTTTTATGTGGTTATCCAGATCGTAGCTCCCAAAGTCCCCAAGTGCATGTGTGCATGTTTTGTATATGTGGCTGCGTGGTACATGCATGATGTGGTAAATGAGCCAGATTTGTGGAGGGCTCACTTATACTATCTTGAATGGGCCAAGCTTGACCTGCTGCATAAGATGAAGTTAAGGTTTTTTTTGCAGGCAGACACAGAGTCCCACACACCGAGGAGCGAGACCTAGACACTGAAGGGAGGGAAGAAGAGAGAAGTTCACTTAAAAAATATAATTAGGCCTTTCACTGAGAAAGAAGCTGCTGATTCGTTTTCCTGAAGTACTGCCATTCGGTAGTAAGTGGAGGAGAAGAATGGTATTTCAGACTCTGTTGTGCAAGGTGAAGGAGACCCCTAAGATGAGGCCCAGTCTTTTTTGTTTCCATCATCACACAGTTCAGTTTTACTGATTTCAGCCAGATGAAGAAACCTCACACCTCTTTGTGCCTCTGTTGTGGGTACACCAGGCTGGAGACTCCCCTCCTGTGCACAGCACCACTCTACAGAAAGACACTGTATGTAAAGTAGTAGGGAATAACACACACGAGCAAGGAGAACCACCTCACACTGACTGTGAAAGTGAAGACAGTGCCTCCACATTTCATTGCTGCCTCTGTTATAAAAAACTGGGACCCACTGGCCCACTTGGTGTTCCAGTTCCAAGTTCTCTGTGACCAAGGGACGGAGTGTTCTGCATGTAACTCAGAAAGCTTCTCTTCAACCAAAGCTGGTGTCTGCCTCACAGCTAGCTTCTGACAGGGGAAGGGACATTAATGGAGTGTACCCTTTGGTGCGCGAGCTGTTCGTATGTCCTGAAGCACCTGGAAGGTGACTTTCCTGCTAAGAGAGGGAAGGAACCTGCCAACTTTGCAGGAGGAGTGACTGTTCAGGAAGAGCAAGTTGCACCGTGATCACAGGAGGTGGGTCTGCTGGAAGAGGAAGACTGCAAATAGCGATCTGCATACCTCAGTGCCAGCGGGCAGCAGTCTCTTTGCCTGAGACTCCTGTCTGGAACATGCAGTGCCACCAAAGATTGCTGTAGCCCAGTCAGGACTGTGATCCTCAGTCGCTTAACCTGAGCCTCTGTTCAACAAAGAAGTTGGTGTGTGACCTGAGCTGCAGTGACCAGAGACGAAACAGTCTCATTTGCATGGAGTTAAAACTGTTCTGGGACTTGCCATCTGGCAGAGACTGGTCCATACGTTATCGCCCCTTCCCTGACCTGGTTGCCCCAACTGGGGCTGCACCGATATTCGATCAGATGCTTACACCGCCTGTGTGTGATCCAGAATCCCAGTCACCAGAGAACAGGGTGCAGCTGCCTCATCAGAGGGGTGATGGCCAGAAAGGGCTCTGACAGAAGCAGGAAACTGTGTGAGCAGAGGAGGAGCCGCTTTCCAATCAGATGCACCAACCCTGACCCTAACACAAATTGAAAAACCTCCCTTAATGAGATAAAGTGAGAGAGACTGTGCAGCATGAGAGAGTATGGGGGCAATCTGCACCTAAACCTAATCTCACACGTGACATTGACTCTAGGAGGGAACCACTGGAATATAAGGGGGTTCTGGGTCAACAGCACAGAAAACCTAAAGTGCCCAGGAAACTAGGTTGCATCTTGCTCATGTTGTATGTGTAGTTTTTATTTTTAGTGTGAATAACATACTTTTCTTTTTGAAAGGTAAGCACTGGGATGGACGAACATTTATTATGCTAAGAGGTGTTTGATAAGTACTGAGCTCGAGCACCCCTACGCTACCTACCAAAGAAGTCTGTGACTGGCTTACCATTGCTGCCACTGCCAGGCAAGTCCTGCAGGGGTTGTCCATAGCCCAGTTTGCAGAGCCATAGTAGAATGAATCCGGGGGCATCGTAGGAAAATGCTCTCTACCCCCATGGTTGGGGCCTAGTAGCACATGCTTGCCCCTAGCTCCCTGAATGGGATCTGAAACTCCACAAAAAATAACAAGGAAAAAGAATAACATGCAGCCACCAAAATATGGTTGCCATGTTTGGAATACAAATGTAAAAATTAAAAAGCATGTTTAATAACAAGTCTTTCAGTTGTACTATGCATTTAAATTTTACTTGTAAAAGACACAATAATAAATCACCACCTAACCAAGCACATACATTTTAGGCAGCTAAATGATTCAATTCCCCTAAACACTTTATAACAGCAACCTAATGCCAAGTGCTGAAGTCTGGAGGCTTGGTTTTACCACAAAGGGACAACACCACCTGTGCTGCTGCAACCAGGACCATAGCCTGTTGCTTGCCGTTGCCAGCCCCTGAGACACTTTGGTGATCTAGGGGATGGGAATGGTTTGCCAGGGAAGGCCACTCCAGACTTACTTGGGATCTAAACATCGAAAGGCCTACTCATATCATGCGATGTGTCCCTCCAGTATCTCCCAAGTTTGGGGCAGTGCTGCAAAAGATGTAACTAAGTGCCTAAGGCCCATAACCCCTCCAGCATCAACCACTTTTGGCTTTATTTCATTTCCCAATTTTCTATGGTGTTTTTATGCCAATAGGTTAGGATTTTGTACTGTGTTTCTCAGAGGCATACAGCGATCTCAAAAATGCATGCCCCATGATATAGGCTCTCTCATTCCTTGGGGCCATGCCCTAGCCCAGCTCTGACTCCCATCTTTTCTGTCCTGGTGTCTTGTGATGGAGTATGGCGTCAATAAGAGGTCTATAAATTGTGGATATAAGGGATCTGTTGGAACCCCTTTCGGAGAGCCAGAGGGCACGCAGGGGCTACTGGGCTCAACCGTGGTGGTTGAGGCGTTTTACTCCTGATGCCCCGGGGGCCAACCTTCTATGGTTTTTGTTACCACATTGAGGGCTTGGTAGTCCACACAGAACCACAAGTGAGTAGACCCTTGCTTTGGTATTAGAACCATAGGACTAGACCAAGGACGATGAGATCTCTCAATGACTCCCAGGTCCAACAGCTTGGCAACTTTCACCATAATGCATCCCAGAACCCAGTCAGATATTCTGCACATTTTTCCCTTCACTGGCAGACTGTCACCCACATCTATGTCATGTACACAGACAGGTCTCAACCCTGGAACTAGTGAGAAGAGGTTGTCAAGCTGGACCAACATGTAGGGAGGTGCTCTGCTGCTCTGCTGCTCAGGCATTAACTCAGGTGCTAACTGAACCCCCTCCACAGTGCTATCCTTCATGTCACAATGCAGGACGTCAGGAAGAGGCTCACTGTCTTTCTCTACTTCTTCTGCCATAGCAATGACATTCACTCAGTAGCCTCTCCAGAGGCTTTGGCCTGTCCACATGGAACACCCTTTTGCGTTCCCTTGTGGCACCTGTATCCACCTAGTAGTTCACCTCAAACACAACTACTTTGTATGACCCACACCATTTGTCCTCCAAAGCCCTGGGACAAATAGGCTTCAATAGAAACACCTCCAGACCTTCCTGATAGCATAGCAGCTTTCTAGTCATACCATTGTTTCATCAGTGCCTGGCTAACCTAAAGATTTTCCTTTGCCTGACTCATGTATTGCACCATCAACTTCCTGATGCCAATCACATAGTGCACCACATCCTTCTGTGGAGACTCTGAGGTCCCTTCCCACCCTTCTCTTACTAAGATGAGTGGACATTGTACTGGGTGTCCATACAGAAGTTCATAAGGACTGAACCCTATTCCCTTCTGCGGAATCTCTCAGTTGGCAAATAAGAGACATGGCAGAAGAAGATCCCACTTCCTCCTGGGGTTCTCTGGTAGAGTTCCCATCATGTTCTTCAGTGTTTTGTTAAATTGCTCAACCAAACAATTGGTTTGTGGGTGGCATACTGTGGAGAAGTTCCAAACCAGCCTGGTCTCACACCTTTCTCTTATGAGAGGAGATGAAATTGGTTCCCTGGTCTTAAATTACCATTGTTGGAAATCTATCCCTAGAAACATCCCCAGGCAAGCACTCACTACCACTTTTGCAGCCATGCTCTTCAGAGTTACAGCTTCAGGGTTCCTGGTGGCGTAATCCACCACAAGCAAGACATACTTGTTGCCTGACTGTTGGGCGGGGCGGGGTCACATTTTCCAAAATGTCTATTCCCACCTTCTTAAATGGAAAACCTACAACTGGTAGAGGCACCAACAATGCTTTAGTCTTCCATCCTTTCTTACTACTCATCTGGCAAGAAGGACAGGGTCTACAGATCCTGTCTATGTTTCTAACCATCTCTGGTCAGTTGGACAGAGGGTCCAAACTATTTTTGTTTTTCTCTAATCCCTAAATGTCCTGCCTGCTAAGGGCACTTTATGGGCCAGTGACAACAGGACTAAGTGAACCACCTGCCTCATACTAGTACCTGGCTCAGGGTTTACCTGTTCACTATAGAGTAGACCATCCTCCCAACCAACATAGTGTTTCCTGACCACTCCTTTGCTGACCTGACCCTGGACTTCCTTCTGAAGTCTCACAAGCATAGGGTACTCTTCCTGTGCCTTGTGGAAATCTTTTTGGGTAGGTCCTCCAGCAGCTAAAAAACCCTGCAGCTCCGGAAAGGACCCAGACTCCAGCAAATGGTATGCTTCCTGAGCCTCAACCTCCTCTCCCTCCAGAGCAGAAGCAATGACCTCCACAGCCATTGCCTTCCCAAAGTCTACCCATTCCTGCAAAATACCTTGTTCTGGTCCCTGTAAATCAGATATGATCCCAGCTTCACTCTAAGACTGATGTGCAGCCTGGGCTCTGGTCAATATGACTGATATTGTCTAAGCCATAAAGGCTTCTGGTCCTAGCACCAAGCCTGGGGCAATCAAATCATTGCCAAAGAGACATTTAGCTTCTTGCTTTTCCCTTACCCCAACATCATATTCCAAGCCCTCTCCACTGGCTACCAAACCTGTATCCTTGGTTCCAGAGAGTATCTCCCCAGGCTTCAGGCACTTCCTCTCAACTATAGGTCAGAAGTCTCAAGTATCCCTCAGGACAGGCACTTTCCTAAAATTGATACGAACTTCCTACACAAATCCTATTGTATTAGGAGGATGGATGTGCTTCAGAGCATCTGGATCTCTCTCACAAATGTCCATAGTTACTAGGTTGAGCGTAACCGGTCCCTCTCGGGTACCTTCACCCACGTGTAACATGCTTGCTATCATGGATGTCTCTGATTCAAGTTCCTTCTCTTGACAATTTCTCTTGTAATATCCCAAGTTGTGCCACTTAAAACAAGTCACCACCTTGGACTTAAAAGGGCTTCCTTACTTTCCCTTATCATGATGATTTTTTCGGACACACCACTACCATTTCCATGTTTCCTGGGCTCTCCTTAAGTTTCATGGAAATTGCTCTGCCCTTACCCTCCAGTTTGGAACCAGTATGTGAAGTGTCTTCTCTCCCTTAAAAAATATGCTGCACCAGCCCTATGTGAACCCTGTTAGCCAACCACTTATCAGCGAACACAGCACATTTTGTTGGATTCCTGTCTGTCAAATCAGACATGTATTGACCTAAGTGGGGTAGAGCACTCCTCCTTTAGTCACTCTGTCACCATCAACTGGTTAAGGGACTTAAAATCCGTGGCCTTCATCCCTCTTACCCACTCATTCCAATCACACAATACATCATGAATCCAAGTCTCAAATGGAAAGACCATTCTCTCTCTAGCAGTCACTGAATCTCTGCAGGTATTGAGCTGGCTTTAACCCAAACTGCCTAACGAGAGCTTCCTTCATTCAGTAATAGACCATCTGGTCTGCCACAGGCATCCTCTCACTGACAGCTGTCCCTTCCAATGGCATATGCCCCATTAGGTAGCTGCTTTTGACAGCTCATTTAAGGGCTGCACTTTACAAGCTACCTCAAAGCTCACAAAGCATTCCCAAATATAATGAACTTCCACATAGGCATGCATAAGATCTTTTGGAACCTTGACCACAACAAGGCCTGTACTGGAAGTAGGCTCACTTATCCCAGATGGAGTTGTCATTGCTGCCATCCTAAGTATGTCTCTCTCAAGTGCTATCCGTTCCCTTTCCAACTCTCTTTCCTTTTCCTTTTGTTTCTCCTCCCACTCTCTCTGTTTTTCCTCCCTTTCTATCTGTTTCTCCTCTTTCTCTTGCAATTTCTCTTCCCGGGCCCTATCCTCCTGATTCTCCCTCCTCTCGTTCTAGGTGAGGTAGTCTCAGCTTCTCCATCTCAAACTCTCTGGCCTACTCAACCAAGAGTTTTACTCCTGGAATGGGGGCCTCTCTGTCTCTGCCCCTGGGAATCCTCCACCCTCTGTCCCTGTATAAATTCTTCATATGATCTATGGACATGGTGCTGAGATCAATTCCCAAACCTGTGTTGTTTATTGCCTGTGCGTGTGACCATTGTGCGTAGAAGTAAAAAAAACTGGCTCATATTGGAAATGGCCAATGCCACCTCTGTATCTTGGCTCCTAAATTTTAGGCGCCCCACCACTTGCTGCCAATTATCAGAACTTGTTTCAGATGGCCATAGGGCACGCAGGGGGCTACTGGGCCCACCTGTGTTGGTTGAGGCCTTTTACTCCTGATGTCCCTGGGCCCAAGTACTATGGATCCTGAGCAACTGGGCCACGTACCCCTTCAGCACTTGACTCTCAGTGGTAGGTGTGGACGAGCAATCAAGTTTCCCTCGGGGAAGTGTAGAAACAGGTCAGTGAATACGACTCATAACTTAAAGGTCACACAGTGTGATCAATAAATCAATAGCCAGTAAAATACTTGCTTTTAAATAAACGAAAGAAAAATTTAATTTCTAACTTTACACATGCAAATGTATATGACATAATATCCCTTGGGGTCAGGACTCTAGTAGTTGTTAGGTTAATCCCTGTTCCTCCGTCCTTGTAAAATGTGTTTTGGGTTATTCCCTCCTCACTGGTGGCCACATCCAGGGAATGCACACTATCAGGCCATACTCAAGAGTTCCCCTTTGACTTTTTTAGTCAAAATTGTTTGGTGCAATAGCACTGTTAGCAGCGAGTCCCCGGAGCCCAACTTGCCCAGTCGCATCTTACCTGCTCATGCAGCACAGAGGAGTTCGACGGAGCTGCGGGTGCCCTCAAAATGAGCACCCATGAGTCCTGCTCAGTTCGGAACGGTCGGGCTGCTCTCAGCCCATGCAGCAGCAACCAGTGGAGGAGGCTCTCTCCCCTGAGTGGCGCTGTCGGAGCCCTTCTCAGTTGTCTGATTAGCTCCAAGCTTGCGAAGATGTGGTAAGCTGGCTTTACCCAGCACAGTGTAGGGGGAATCCTTTCTTCACTCCCAACGGGAGCACAGTGAGGGATCAACATCAACCATGGCATCTTCGGCAGCCTTCCAGTCAGTTAGGTTCAGTTCCCTCGTAGTGCGGGTCCGACCCGCAGAATGTAGCCTTAGTCTTTCCTTCGGACAACAACCTGAATCCTTCAACATGTTTGTACTGGCTACCCCTCCTGGCATATGGGGTTGCCACGGTACATGGCGATGACTTTCTTGGCGTGAACGCCCACTCCGAGACGGTTACAGGTTCCAATGATTCAGCAGTGATAACTTTACTGATGGCCCCCTCTGGCATACGGGGTCACTGCAGTGCAAGGGTACAGGTTCGCCCACCAGACCTGCGCGGAACTTTACTCTCAGCTCAGTCTTAGCTCAGTCACAGTTAATTCTAAGCTCAGTCTCAAGCAGCCATGTCTTGGTATTTGGGAGGTCACAGAGCAAACACACCACATGGTCAACACCCCGATCAGTACACAGCTTCACACCTTGCTCAGGGAATTATCTAGCAGGGCACACTCTCTTCTTCCTTACAGGGAGCACTGGTCTTGGCAAGGAGGCAGGTGTTGGTGCTTCAGGCTCCAGTGAAGGTGATCTTGGTGTCCTAAATGATGTCCCCTCACCCAACACGGACACTGACAGGCCTTTACACCTAGTCCTGGTCACAGGTAGAAGTCCTGTAGAACTTCCTCTTCTCACACATCCCATCTGGCTGCTTGACAGGTGAAAAACTTAAGGTGTCTGAACCTTCGCTTCTTATAGCCCTTTTCCAGACACCAAATGTGATTTAGGGCTCGAGTCTTTGAAGTTTTATGTTGGGGCCCAGCTTCTTTTGAAGTGGACACTTCTCTTTTTTTTCTTTCCTCATGAAAATTGCCTGTCACAGCAGGCAAGCCTCTAAAGCTGTGCCACAACACAATTCACAGGAGTGACCAGAGGTCTCACCTGGATGTAGCCACTGTGATATGTGCATCACCAGGTTAATCTCAGACTCCCAGCTCAACCCTTTCCAATTCACTTATCAGCCCCATTTCCATTCCTCAGATGTGTCCAGGTCCCTATCTTGAGATCTATCACTGAATCAAAGAGCAGTCTTTTGAAGTGTAAACGAGTCTCTCCATTTCCCTCTAGTGTGGGTCCCACCCAGCTCACAAGAAAGCAGAAATACACAAATCTGTCTGGGAGGTTTCCTCTCCTCCTCATGTCTTCACCAGGCAGTCTTGGGCTTCCCAAAATGGAACCCAAGGTCCTCCAAGTAATGTACCATTGCAGGCACACTTACTCAGTGTACATTCACAGCACACTTACTGTTCAGCACTAGTACCTCCATGCATTGTACCCTTATATGTACACACGCATTTAGCACACATACTCAAGGGCATATTTATCAAACTTTCATGCAGAGCAGCAAGCCACCTTGCGGCCCCTTGCTGCGTTAAAAGGCAGGAAGGCTATGCTATCCTTATGGTCAATAGATCCGGGCAGAGGGGGGGCGGACTGGCGGTGATCTTCAGGAAAGAATTCCAGTTGAAGATGTCCAAACTGCCGATGGCTGGCTGCGAAGCAGCTTTCTTTAACATGACTCTTAACAGTGAAAGGTCAGTTGTGGGGCTTCTTATTTACAGACCCCCAGGTCAGGCAAGAGCATTTATTGATGCTCTAGCAGAGATAGTGCCCCCCTACACTATCCGCTACCCCAACTTTGTTATTCTCAGAGATCTGAATCTACATTTGGATGATAGAGAGAATAGAGAAATTGTGGAGATGACTATGGGCCTGCAAGCCATGGGTTTGGAACAATTAGTCCACACCCCCACGCACACTAGAGGCTTATTTTGGACAGTATTTTCGCTAACAGTGCTCAGGTGAAAGCGCTATTACCTGTGCCCGTTGTCTGGTCCGACCACTCAATCCTCCCTTTCAGGATCGTAAATCCTAGAAAGGATCCCTGCAATCTGGGAAAGCGATCAGAGCCCATAATGATTCGGAAATGGGCTGCTTTAACCCATGATACCTTTAGGCATAAGTTAACTTCTAACGTTCCAGAATTAAGACCTGTAACTCAGATAGCAGAGAACCAAGTCTCCCTATAGATCAAGGAGGTAGTGGACTCTATAATACCTCTGAAACCCTGTAAAAGTACCCTTCTTACTCCCTCGGCGAAATGGTTCTCACGGAAATTGGCATTACTGAAAACCGAATGTAAACGCCTTGATTGCCGTTGCAGGGGGAACTATCTGAATGAAAATATGATGAAATATTTAGAAGGACTCAAGTCTTAACATCAACAAATTAGGAGAGCACGTAGGGAGTTCTATATTGAGCAAATTGAATCTGCAAAAAGTTCCACTAAGAATCTTTTTAGTACGCCCTGAGGTTTGGAGAAAGCGACCATCTTGTACTGTCCACTATCATAATGTATGACACTTCTGCCTGACTGCGAACCTGTAACACAGATATTAGTAATGACTTCTTGTACACAATGACCATTTTCTTTGGATTGTTTAATAAAAAGATTTTTTTTTTTTAAAGAATCTTTTTAGTGTAGTCAAGCAACTGAATAATGAGAGCTTCCTTAGATCGTGTCACAGCAATACTGCCTGCCTCCACTGACTATTGTAATAAAGTAGCTGATTTCTTCTTGGGAAAGATAGAAAAAATATATGCAACCTTCACTGAAAGTAGCAGGAATTTTATTTTTTTTCCAGCTATAAAGAACTCCGGGGTTGAGGAAAGGTTCCCCTTCCGCCCTCCTGAAGAAAGTGACATCCTAACACTTATGGAAGTTGTTAAATCTGGGTCTCCCTTGGATTTGAACCCCCGAAATTTCTACTGCGAGGGAAAGAAGCCATCGCACCGGTTCTTACCAAACTCCTGAACATGTCCTTTAGTTCAGGGCAGGTTCCTAGTAACTGGAAACATGCGATGGTGGTGCCACTCCTAAAGAAACCATCTCAAGACCCAGCTCTTCCAGAGAATCTGAGACCTATATCGCCGCTCCCCTACTTTGCTAAAATTGCAGAGAAACATCTAAATATTCAACTGACCACGTTCTTGGAAGAAAGACGTGTTCTCCATGAAACCCAGTCTGGTTTCAGGCCACTTCACAGCACTGAATCGGCCTTACTTCTGGCCTCGAGGCCTTTAAAATCGCAGTTGATGAAAGAAGAACAACTGCACTGATCCTACTAGATTTGAGTGCTGCGTTTGACACGGTCTCCCACGGCCTTCTGCTGGAATGGTTGTGGGAGGCCGGGGTTGGTGGCGGCTCATGGGAATGGATCAAACACTTCTTGCAGAACAGATCATTCCAGGCCTTACAACACCCTTTTAAATCTAAGGTGTATCCTCTGTCTCAAGGGGTACCTCAGGGCTCGGCCCTCAGCCCTTCTCTATTCAATGTTTACATGCGCCCCCTGGCAGACATTGTGCTGAAACATGGAGTGAAACAGGTGTCATATGCCGATGACACTCAGTTGATTGTTACATTGGACCATTGTAAATGCCTTGAGCGTTTATGGAGAAAAAGCTATGACCCTCAGAGCAAACTCAATTACAAACAGGCACTTTAAACACATTATCTGAAAGTCCGCAATGAGAATAAAAGTTTTTGGGCTAAAATAATTGACTCCGCTAATAATTGTAGCAAGGAACTATTCAAGATAGTGAAAGATTTTGTTTCCCCTAATGCTACCCAGAGTCTCTTTACCCATACTCTAGAATGGACTGTTCGTATCGCTAAGTTCTTTTATGATAAGATCAAGTCCATTCAGGACTCATTTGCTGCACCCATTTATACTAGTCTAGTTGACATTCTATAGACCCTTTTAGGGCGGATGCCCTATTGGAGTTTCCACCCATCTCCTTGGATACCTCACTGACCATCCTGAGTGCGCTTAAATCCGGATCGCCTATTGACCCTTGCCCTGCTAAAATAGTAGCCTCTGTCGCCAAGGTTCTAAATCCCGCTGCTAACCAAGTCATGAATCTCTCTTTAGCCACCGGTAATGTTCCAGTAAGGTGGAAACAGGGTAAAATCATCCCCCTTCTGAAGAAACCTTCTGCTGACCCAGCTGTTGTTAGCAACTATAGGCCCATAACACTGCTTCCTTTTTTTGCTAAGGCATTAGAAAAATATGTGAACTCTGTCATCACCAACTATATTGAAGCTACTAAGGCCCTTCATCCCAGTCAATCGGGCTTTAGAGCTAACTACAGCACCGAAACAGCCCTATTGGAAATTACAGAAAGCATTAAAGGCACCCTTGATAGAGGAGGGAAAGCAGTTCTAATACTGCTCGATCCCTCGGCTGCCTTTGATACCATGCCCACGACCGTTTCCTTCAGAGATTTAAGGTTTGTGGTCTTGGGGGCATGGTTCTCAGCTGGTTTGCCTCTTTCCTGAATGATCGTAAACAATCTGTCTGGTCCACACCATTTTCAGCAGATATTCCCTTACTGAACGTTGGAGTGCCTCAGGGCTCAGTATTGAGCCCGACTCTTTTTAATATCTATATGGCTCCTCTGGCGTCACTCGCCGAAAAATTTGGTGCTAAGATTATCACCTAAGCAGATGATTCACAACTCCTGTTCACATACGGAAAGGATGAATCTTTTAATGATAGCAAAATTAACCTGTGTTTGTCCAACATCTTTGACTGGTTTCGCCGGAATCAACTTTCATGTAAATCGTCTAAAACCGAAATCATCTTTTTTGGACACACACCGTGTGATGAATGGAGGAATTGGTGGCCTCAGGACCAACCTTTCCCCCCTAGCCCTGTCACCACTGTGAAAAATCTTGGAGTCCTATTAGATTCTGATCTTTGTATGAAATCATAGGTTAAATCGGTGACTGGCATGTGTTTTCGGCTTCTGAAAATGTTAAGAAATGTTCTCTCACTTCTACCTTTGCCTCACAGGAAGACGGTCGTTCAAGCCCTGGTTACCTCAAGGCTGGACTATGCTAATGTCCTGTACTTGGGCATGCCGAAATACTTAATAAACCGCCTCCAGTTGATGCAGAATGCGGCGGCTAGGGCTATCTTGATGGTCGGGCCTAGGACCCATCTGCCAAGTCACCTAAAAACCTTACACTGGTTACAAGTGAAAAACAGAATCAATTTCAAGGCGCTGGTACTAGCTTTCAAAGCCTTGCATGATAGCGGGGCACTGTATCTCAGGGAAAGAATCACCCCCTACTGTCCGGGTAGGACACTTAGATCTTCGACACAACATCTGTTAGTGGTGCCAAAATTAATTTTAGTACGGAAGGGAGGACGCTCCTTTCAGGTTGCTGTAAGCAGATTATGGAATTCTCTCCCTCCCTCCCTTAGAAGTGAACCTGAACTCCTTCGTTTTAGACGCCATCTTAAGACCTGGATGTTCCATCAATAATTTTCGCTGTGTAGAATTGGAAGTGTGCTGGATTTCTCCCTTATAGAGGTGCGACTTTAGCGCCGGGACACTCTTTTTGAGTAGCCGTGCGCTCTACAAAGCTCCCATAACATAACATAACAAATGGGGGCAGGAATGGCATCTGATTTCAAGGTCTGCTTGAGTGATCTTGCTAACTGTATGAAGATCAGCTGCCTGCAGCTGAATGCAGGAAAGACGGAGGTGATGTTAGTTGGCAAACAGCCCTCCATATGGTCACATTTGTGGTGGCTGGAGGAGCTGGGACCCACCCCGACTCCCAAGGCTAAGGTTAAGAACCAGGGAGTCTGGTTCGATAACACCCTATCTTTTTCAGAGCAGATATCGGCTATGGCCAGGGCCTGCTTTGGCAAGTTGAAAATGTTGTGGAAAATCCTGGACCTACTACCACTAGATGCCAAAAGAACCATGGTACAGGCCCTAATCACGTCACGCTTGGATTACTGCAACATCCCTTATCTAGGGGTGACCAAAAGAAATCCGAACTTGCTGCAGAGGGTTCAGAATGCTGGGGCCCAGCTGATACTGAATATCCCTAGGCGGACATCGGTGGGGGCTGCCTTGAGGGAATTGCACTGTCTCCCTATACAGGCCAGAGTCACCTTTAAGGCTTTGTGTTTTTGCCATAGGATCCTTAACGAGAAAGGGCCAAGATATCTGTGCCCCTTACTTACAGCCTATAGACCTGCTCGGAATTTGGGGTCGCTTGACACGGCCAAGCTGACTGTGCCTAAGGTTCGTAAGGTAATGTCTGGAGGTAGCTCCTTTAGCTTTCTCGCGACTAAGGCCTGGAATGACTTGCCTGTGGAACTAAGGACCTGCCCATCCGAGACAAGGTTTCGGAAAAAATTGAAAACCTGGCTCTTTCAATCTCTCCTTGGGGGTCGATAGCAGGCCTGTTGGTATCCTTGAGCCTGGTGGCTAAGGGGTAGGAGGGTTTGGTCTAGTTGCTGTGGTTTATGGTGTCCTAGAGCGGGGGCACTCCGTTGGAGTTGCCAGGCGCTCTACAAGCTTAAGAATAATAATAATATTTAACATTATACTGCACATTCCTGTCCTTTCCTTGGAGCCCTTTTAGCGTCCCAGCACCAATGCATGCACCCTTGTGCCGTAGTGCAAGGGTTCCTGCATTGTAGGCAGGACTGTTTTTGTGCAGGAAGGGGCACATTTCTGCAACAAAAAAAATCCTCAGAGGCAATTTCCTCTTTATATGTGTGCAGCACACCTAAAAAGAGGAAAAGAGGAAAAGTAACAATATTTCCTCTATTTGCAATTTGACTTATTCCCAGGTTTACCAGTGTTGGTTAATCTGAGAATGCGCCAAAATCCATGGTTGGATGCATGGGAACAACAACGCTCACCCATAGACCACCTCCCTGGGACAGATTCCCGCAATGCAGCGATGTGCGCTGCATTGTGTTACTCTAGATTTATCAAGCTGCACAAGGTGGCTTTGTGTGGCTTGATAAATTTTACTTTAGTGTTATGTTGCCTTCGCACCCCCTCTGCATGGCGCTAGGGTGATGCAACACATTGATGAATATGCTCCTGAGTCTGTGTGCACTGTTCAGCACTGAAGATTTCTATATTTAACCTGGTTGTGCCATTTACAAACACACACACTGCCAGGACACACACTTATCATGTGCACACTGTATAGCACTTCATCCTTCATGTATTGTACTTCACACAAGCAGACATACACCCAGCACATGTTCTTTTTGCACACGCACTGTACAGCACTACCTCTCTTATGTAATGTATTCCTCACAGGCATACATACACCCAGTACATGCACTAACCATGCATGCACTGCAAAATATTGCTCTATCCCTGTACTGTACCCTTCTAAGGTACACATACAACCAGCACAGTCACTACTCCCTCACTGTGCAGCACTTCACACCTGCCTGATGTAGGTCATGGTTTGAGTTAAGCATACAGCAGCAGAACTTTTAAAAAGGTGAGTTAGTCTGTAGGCCTCACTCCAGTGGCATAGGATAAAAAGGCTATGTTCACTACTACTGATCACTACACGGTATGCTGCCACCACTGCCTGGTGCTGCTCAACTCCTGATAAAGTTGGTAATCTTCCACCACTATGAGGGTAACAATTAGGCACCCCTCCCGTTCCAAAAAGACCACAATCCATGAGACAGGCCTATGTCACGGCACACACGCATGATCCGTGTTTGCCTATGACAAAAATAGCAGGATTAGGGATCCAGACAACAAAGCTCGATCATGGAGGGTATCCTGGAGCCATTTTTGGAGGCCTGTGAGTGGATGAGAGGGCCCCTCTTTCATTGTAGGATGGAGCATTGCAGTGGCGGAGTTTTGTATATGCAAAACGCTCCAATTTGGATAACCAAAACCTATCCTTCATCTCCTTGAATGAGAGTATTTGTTGGCTTCAAAAGGGTGACCACCATTAGAGACTTCTTTTACCTCCACACATTGAAGGCCAAGCCTTCTTTAGCTGGAGAGAAATCCGATTTATATAAGATAGATGAAGGGAAGGATGTGAACCTTGGCCTTAAGGCAACCCTTGCTAAAGTCATCCTTGTGACGGGAGAAGAATAAAGCCCCAGCTTCTTTGCATTTACAAAGCCATGGGACTTGCCACAGTGGGGCTGTTGCAATTAGCTGTCCACAAAGCACCATTGTGTAGCAGTTGCCTTCTTCCCTCATTCATCTATATATCTGAGTTGGGCTGCCTGAAGATAGGATGAAATGTGTGGATGTGCTAACCCTCCTTGTTTGACTGATCGGTAGAGGGTTTTACGAGTGATGCAAGGTAGTTTGTTTTGACAGATGTATGCATTTATCAGGGTTTCGAGCTGCTTGATAATTGTAGGAGGGAGTGGGAGTATGATTTTCTGAACTAGGCAGAGGAACTGGGGTACAATTCTAATTGTGCCAACCTCTAGTCATCTTAGCCAATAGAATTGTTTGGTATACCATCTCTTACAGTCCTGTAAGATGTCTTTTAGTAACCTGAAGTACTTTAGGGTCACTATTTGAGATGTAGTGCGGGCTAGGGTGATCCCTAAGTAGGTTATCGAGTCTTCACCAGGGAATAAGTATGAGCATATTCAGTACTGACTCTTGGTGTGAAAAAGTGTTTAATAGGAGTGCCTCTGACTTGGCAACGTCAATTTGAAAATTGGATTACACCTGTGATCTTTAGAGCTCCTTGACCACCTGAGGCATTGAGATCAGGGAGTCCGAAAGGGAGAGTATTATGTAATCTGCAAACATTGTGAGCATAAATGTGTCTTTGCCGATAGTTGTAACCTTGATGGCCTCACTCTTTCTGATTGCGTTGCAAATGGTTTGAGGGTAAGAGCATAGATGAGAGGTGAAAGAGGGCATTCCTGCCTGGTACCTCATTCTATGGAGATTGGGAGGAATGCTGTGCTGTTTATCTTTATTCTAGCTGTAGGGTGGTGATAATTTGCCATGCCCCAGTCTAGAAAATGGTGATGAGGCCCAGTCACTGAAGAAATCCCATCATATATGTTCAGTCAACTCTGTCAAGTGCCTTTTCTGCATCAAGGAACAAGAGTGCTGGAGCGGGTAGTACAACATTTTGTATACCCCCCCCCCCCATTCTGCATGTTTTTATTAATCCAAATAATCAATTAATTGTAATATTATTAATCTGTTTGAAGTGATAACTCACCAACTATATTAACAAGAGAAATACACGTGGGAATTGCACTTTGCATGGCTATATTAATTGTGAATTAACTAGTGTACGCATATTAATAGTAGAAAATTAGAATATTATATGTTATATGTTGCTTTAAGTGATGGATTTGTGATTTGTGCTTTATTTAGTAAGTATAAACCGCTCTGAGTGTTGCTTCTGCTAGATAAATACACACACATAAGGGTATTAGTAAGGGGATAACATTTTATTAGTAAATTCCATCTTTTAATTACGTTTTTGTGTTTCTTTCGCTTAAGTTGACCATTTCGGCCTAGACAAGATGGCTGAACGAGACGTTAAACGTCACTGCCTTGACAACACAAGGTTCTGGGTGAAGTGCGCATGCGTCACCGCCAGCAACAGTGGCCTGGACCTGACCCCGGGAGAACATGTACCCTCCAAGGTCATTCCGGGAACCCGTCCAAGACTAAGAGACAATGCTCAATTTAAAAGCCGGAACCAGCAAGTTTGATGACTTCATCTTTCAACACCCTGAGAACTGCTCATTGCCAGTCGAAATTGACCAATAAGAACTCTCTAAACTCAATCTTGATACAATTTTGTTAGTATTTTCATAATAAAAGTAGGTAGGGAATTAGGGTAGGATCGCTCGCTCTATCTCGACGCTACGCTATCAGCTTGCTCTTTTTGACAAACTCGATTTCCTGACGTTATGCTGACGGAGAGGACGGTGACACTGCTGGACAGCTGTTATCCTGAATCTATGAGAGACTGAATTGCGGCCTAAACTTTGCTGAATAAATTCTCTTTGACTGACTGACTTAGAGGACGACGTTAGCCAGAATAGGTAAATATGATGCTCTGAAATCCTGATGATGATTTTAACATTCCCTTCAATTTTTCTTAGATAAAGAATAATTGATTAATTGACAAATGTGTTGTGCCGATTATTTTAAGAAGAAGATTAAGAGAAAAGTAATAGAGCAAAGGTAGACGAGTAAATCATCAAGTACCAACTCATCTAAATGATCTATCTCCGTATGGGAGGGATATCTTAGGTTTAATGTCAATGTGTTTAAGGTGAGGTAAAGGTATTCCTCTCATGTCAGCGTTGTGAAACGTATTTTCCCTCAGAAAACAGGTCAACCGAGTGTAAGTATATTGGTGTTATAGGCCCCACCAATGAATGTATGTGAGCAAATTGAATGTCGAGGTAGTTGGTCTATGCCTAAGGGGACATTTGACGTTCAGCGCTGCATCAAGAGCAGCACATTTTTGTGTTATATTTGCATGTTTTTAATTATGTGGAATAATTTTTGCATGTTGCCTCCACACTGGTGTCCTAGAAATAAAACCTGCTTGGTCTATATCTATTAAGTTAGGGAGAAGACAGCCTAGCCTTTGCACTAGAATACCAGTGAAAAGCTTCAGTTCAATATTTAGGAGGGATATGGGTCGGCAAGATGTGCAAAGAGATAGGTCTTTCTACAGCTTGGGTATGACCACCACTGCTGTATTCCACATTGTGTTGGGCAGCTCTCCCAATTCAGCGATGTCATTGAAATGTCTTGTTAGCATCAGGGACATCTGAGCACAGGAGAGCTTAAAATGTGGCTGTATATCCATCCAGACCCAAAGACTTCCCAGCCTTGAGTTTTGAGATAGCCGTCACAACCTCCTCTTTTGAGATGAGTTGGGAGACTGAAGCTGGGCGCACTCTGCAGTGTATAGCTGTTGGTAAAAAGTGAAAAACATTTCTGTTATACGTGATTCATTTTGGACAGCAGTCTTTTGATATCCTCTCTCTGTTGACCTTGGGCTACAGGTGCACAGGCAGGTGCTTCCCTGTCTAATTGGCAGAGTAGTAATAGTGATGCTTTGTGTGAAATAGGGCGTATTCCACATTGTCTCAATCCAGGGCTTTCTGATGGGCTCTAGTGGTGCAAGTCATACTATATTTTCCACTGCATGGGGCTTGTGTGTGGTGGTTAGCCACCTGTTGAAAAGCCAGTTCTAGTTCCTGCCTCTTGTCGAGATGTCTCTTTTTTTATCTGGCAGCAAGTATTATCAATATGTCCTTAAGCCTCAAGGGGCTCACAACAGGTGATAGATGTTGCCTCTGGGATGTCATTCTCTTGTAAGAATCTTGTGATCTCGTCAGTGAGTGTAACCCTGTTTACCGGGTCACTCAGTAAGTATTCATTGAGTCTCCAAGTTGAGTGTCTGGGGGAAGATGCGTGTCGGGTAAGCATCATCAGTACTGGGGCATGGTCAGAGAGGGCCACCTGGCCCACCTCAATGTGCTCCAAGATGTTACTAGACAAGAGGAAATTATCTATGCATGCGTACGACTTATGTGCCACTGAGTAGAAAGCATACTGTCTAATTCATGTGTACTCCTCCCAGCACCCCTGTAGCCCAATCTCCTGCAACTACACTTTGAAGTGCTCTGTCGCTGCACCTGTGGTGTCATATCGCAGGGTGTCTAGTCCACTGAGTTATCCATCACTTGGTTTGAATCGCCCCAATCACTAGATCCTCCTGAACTTAGCGAGGGCATCTGAGATCAAGGTTTGGAGAAAAGTCCATTGGTGGGCATTTGGGTTGTACAGATTGAAAATGTTGTAAACTGGGTTCCCATTTGAAGAAAAAACCCCAAGGTCCTGCCGTTATTGTCTGGATTGACAGCAATCACTTCCCCTACAAATGATCAGCTACAGAGATTCACCACCCCTGATTGTCCCGTTTTCGCAGTAGCAAAGAGTTCCGTGAGGAAAAGCCTGGATTTCAATCTATAGGTGTCTTTCACTAGGAGGTGGGTCTCTTGCAGGAGACGAATATCTGCCTTGGTGGCTTTGAGGAGGTTGAGTATTGCTAACCATTTGGTTTGAGTCATGAGACCTGTAGCATTAAGTGAGACTAGCTTAATAATGTGTGTTCAACATAGAAATCTCTATGAATGCTTTAGGTATTCTATGAGGATCAAGTATTATGTCTGGGAAGCCCATTGGTTTCTTTTGCTCATTAGTGACCCTCTGTGTCTCTTTGTATGACCAGTTGTCACGCCCTCCCCAACCGCCAACTCAGAACAACAACAGCAAGATGAAAATGTTTGATGATGTCGAAGAGATGGGCAGAAACAGAAGCGAGGAGGCCGGATATGTGTTATATTTGGGGTTGTTTATGGCAAACACAATCTTAATTGAAACAAACTCAAAATTGTTCACTGATGAGGTTTCAGTCACTTCATTCTTTTGATTCTTCTCTCTCTCTTTTCCAGGTGTTTCGGCTTTATGATGGGGTCCAGCGGGGCTTGTGAAGAGGAGCAGAAGAACAGAGAGGAGGGATAAGTCACTGGGGATGTTCTTGGAATACAGCGTAAATACCGTCACCACACCCGGGTGAAAAAGTAAAATAAAATCAGACAATTTGTCTATTCTTATGGTGCCTGGTTCCTGGCTTTTCTATCAGTGCCCGGATTCCCTTAGAATCTCCTTCCCTTTTGGCTGATATACTCTCTTTTTATATCAGGGTTGGATGGACTCATGAATGATACCCATATATATAAAATAAAAAGAAATAAAGGAACTGTGGAAGGGAGGTTTCGGGATATGGAATATGGGCAGGAAAGAGGAATGGAGGAGAACAAGGGAGGGGATAACAGAATGGATGAGAGCAGAACGTGAGGAGGAAAGAAAGAGAAGGGAAAAGGAAAAAAGAAAAAAAACACGCTAGTCCCCAACCTCTCTCCCCGCCAGCCCAAGGGGGCTCCCCTTTCAGCCATTTACCGCCTCTCCTGAGTTGCGGCGGCTCCTGCGCATCCGCTCCGGTGTGCCACCACTCCTCGCACCACTCGTCTGGGGATCCCTCGGTTTCGTCGTCTGCTTCCTGCGCTCCTCCGCTTTCTCAGGTCGTCTCTGGTTCCTCTGGAGTCGTTGCATGCGCGCCTCCTCCGTCCGACGAGTCTCTCCCCTGCTTCCTTCCTGGTTCCTTTTCTCCTCCCCCGGGCTCTCTTGATTGACTCCTCTTTCGTCCTTCCTTTTCCTGTGGGGAGGAACAACAGTCCGTCTTCACTGTTAGTTTCTTTTTCCAGCCCCTGTGGACGTCATCGGGACCAGACAGTAACGCGGACCATAGCGGTGTGTTCGCAGGTAAGTCGGAGGCTTGGGGGGGAGCGGGGGCGTCCTCTCACATCCCCCTTCCCTAACTTTCTTGTCTGTAAGAAAGCGATCAAGGGATTATCTTGACAAGTAATCTGCGTTTGTTTGTTCTTTTCCTTTTCTATGTCGGATAGTGAAATGGAAGGGTAGTAGTGTTAGAAACCACCTTAGTATTCTGTTGTTGTGTCCTTTGTTTCACGCTAACCATTCTAACGGGTCATGGTCGGAATAAAGTAGAAATTCTCGACCCTCCAGGTAGTAGCGCAGTGATTCAATGGTCCATTTGATGGCCAGTGCTTCCTTTTCTATGACTGCGTATTTTGCTTCTCGGGGAAAAAGCTTGGGAGGCATCAGTCTGCAATAAGAATGTTTTTTGATAGTTGGGGCTCAACAAAAAGGGTTTTGATGTGATGATCTTCTTTAGTTGGTGGAAGGCCCGTATTTCTATAGGGGATGGTTGGAGAAGCAATTTCTCAGTCCGCACATTCTTTTTTAGGAGATCGGTCAGGGTGGCAGCTATATGAGAGAAGTTTGGGATGAACCGTCTATAGTACCCTAGTAAACCCAAAAAGGCTTGGAGATCTTTTCTGGTCTTAGGGAATTGTATTTGGGAAATAGCGGCTACCTTTTCTTCTTGGGGTTTGATGTACCCCTCTCCGAGAAAATACCCCAAGTATTTCACGGACCTGGCAGCTAGATGGCTTTTGGCGGGGTTGATGGCCAGACCACTGTCGTCTAAGGTTTGAACCACTTTAGTTAAATGTTCAAGATGCTCCGTCCAAGAGGAACTATAGATGATTATGTCGTCTATATATGTGGCAGCAAAGGCGTCACAGGGTCTCAGCACCACATTCATGAGTCATTGAAACGTTGCTGGGGCCCGTGCAACCCGAAGAAGAGCACTTTAAACTGGAACAATCTCCCCGGCGTAGAGAAAGCGGTTTTCTCTCGATCCTGTTCTCTTAAGGGGTCCTGCCAGTACCCTTGGCAGAGGTCCAACGTGCTAATGTACTGCACTTTGCCTAATCTCTCTATCACCTCATTAACCCTTGGGAGGGGGTAGGTAACGAACCGGGATATTTTGTTGACTTCCCAAAAATCAATACAGCGGCGGATGGAACCATCCGGCTTTGGAACGATCACTATGGGGGAGTTCCACTCACTTTTTGATGATTCTATGACACCTAGTAGCAGCATTTGTTGGATTTCTTTCTCTATCGCTTCCCACCGGGATTCAGGGATATGATAAGGGAGTAACCTCACTTTCTTCCCTGGAAGGGTATGGATTTCGTGCTCTATGAGGGAGGTTTTTCCTGGCGTCAGGGAGAACACTTTTTGTAAAGGGTATAGGCGGTCCCTTAGTTCCTGTTTCTGGGGATCAGGCAGGTCCGCATCAATGCTTTGTTCGGCTAGGGATACAGTAGTCCACATTAAGACAGGATTAGACCCGTCCCATTTCATTAATAGGTTAATGTGGAATATTTGAGTAGGATGTCTGACTGGATCCATTTCTAGTTTATAGGTTACCGGGGTTACCTTTTCTATGACCCTCTAAGGCCCCTGCCACTGTCCTATCAGTTTGTGTTTGAGGTGGGCTTCATAAGGAGCACCATGTCCCCCACAGTCAGGGATCTTTCTTGGACCTTTTTGTCATATTGGTTCTTCTAGGATATTTGGGCTTGTTCGAGGTTGGTTCTTACTATGGGGTCTATTAGGATGGCGGGCGGATGGCTGCCGCCGGTCCAGCAGCAGTCATCCGCCCGCCATTGAAACCCGGAAAATCGCCGGTCCGATTAGCATCGCGGTCGTGACCGCCGCGGTGTAATTTTCCACCCGCCACTTTTCCGCCGGTTGCAGTCCGCCCGCTTGCCTGGCCGGCAGAGCTGGACCGCTACAATTGTTGTGGATCGAGGCCAAGCACTGCTGGCATGATTATGATGCCGGTGGTAGCCAGCCTTTCCGCTGTGGTGGAACCGCCATGGAAAGGCATGCAGTGACATGTTCCGGGGGCCCATTGCAGGCCCCCAATGTTTTGGGGGGGTGTGGGTGCACTGGGGAGTACCCATGGTACCCCCCTACATGTCCCTGTACCAGTTGGCATGCACTGTGCAGTGCCTGCCACGCAGTGCAGGGATATGCAGGACATGCTCTTTTTGACATCGCGGCGGTGCTGCTGGCAGCAGCGACCGCCGCAATGTTCATCGCCAGAATCCGATCGCTGCAGTCGGATTTCGACTGCGGAGCACCCTAATTGGACCGGCGGTTATGCCGCGGTCCTTGCGGGCGGTCTTTTCCCGCTAGCATGGCGGTCAGGGAGATTTTCCGACCACCATCCTAATGGGCCCCTATGTGTCTTATTTCGTTTAACTGGGTCTGTGGAATGGTGACGTAATCAATGAAGGTTCTGGACTCATCCTTCTCTTCTTCCCACCCCTCCTTGGCCATATCTAGTAAAGTGCAGGGTTGCCTCCCGTACAGGAGTTCGAAGGGGGAGTATCCCAGGCTCTTTTGCTGACCCCAACGGATGGCAAATAGGGCCAAGGGAAGCATGTCTTCCCATTTCCGTGCATCTAAGTTTAACAGCTTTTCAGGGTAGTTTTCAATGTTGTGTTGTACCGTTCTACTAGGCCATCTGTCTGTGGATGATAAGCGGCAGTGCAAATCTGTTTAATCTGAAGCTGCTGGCAGACCTGTCGCATCAGTTTAGATGTAAACGGGGTACCCAGCTCTGTGATGATTTATTTTGTGAAACCTACTCAAGAGAAGATGGAAATCATGGCCTTGGCCACCTAGGGTGTGTTGGGGTGTCTTAGGGCCACAGCCGCATGGACCCGGGTGGCATTGTCTACCAAGACTAACACGTAGCGATACCCACTGCGGGAGGGAAGGAGTGGTCCAAGAATGTCCATCCCTACCCTAGTGAAGGGTTCGTCTATTACTGGTAATGGTTGTAGAGGGGCATGGGGCAGGATGTACCAACTGTTTTTCTGACAAACAGGACATTCTTTGCAGTACTTCTAAACCTGTTGCTAAATCCCTGGTCAATAAAACCTGTCTAAGATTGCTTTTTCTGTTTTTTCGGCCCCAAAATGTCCCCCTACTAGATGGCTGTGTGCCAAAAACAGTACTTTTTCTCTGAATGGTTGGGGAACTAAGAGTTGGATTGGCATAGATTTTCCCTTTTTCCTATAAAGTAACTCATGTTGGATAAAAAACTGGGGACCTACTTGATGGGGATCTTCCTTTTCTGAGGCTTGATTTCATGCTTCTCGGAGTGTGGGGTCTTCTCGTTGGGTTGAGTGGAAATTTCTGCCGTGTTCCCGCAGTTCATATCCGGAATCGGTTAAAACAGTATGGGTCCAGTTCTTCTCTGCTCTCCTCTGTTTGTGGCTCTTGTGGGTTTTTCCTTCGTTCCATTCAGGGTTAGGTATCTGTGAAAAGGGCGCTGTTTTCATCCAGTGGTCATTTTCTTTGTGGTCCTCACTGAGCAAGCTGTCCATGTGGGGGTAGTCATTGCCCAAAACTAAGGATTCGGGAAGGCTTTGTTCGGAAATGACCTTATGTAATTTCTCCTGTTCTTCTTCCGCAACGGCTAGGAATTTGGCCATAATCCTTTCAAGTCTCTCCTGACCGTCTGCCATCTTGGTTACAACGGCCTCCATTTCCCCCGATCCCACTACTGACACCACCTGTCGGAGGGATGGGCAGAAACAGAAGCGAGGAGGACGGATATGTGTTATATTTGGGGTTGTTTATTGCAAACACAATCTTAATTTAAACTAACTCAAAATTGTTCACTGACGAGGTTTCAGTCACTTCATTCTTTTGATTCTTCTATCTCTCTTTTCAGGTGTTCTGGCTTTCTGATGGGATCCCGCGGAGCTTGTGAAGAGGAGCAGAAGAACAGAGAGGAGGGGTAAGTCACTGGGGATGTTCTTGGAATACAGCGTAAATACTGTCACCACACCCGGGTGAAAAAGTAAAATAAAATCAGACAATTTGTCTATTCTTATGGTGCCTAGTTCCTGGCTTTTCTATCAGTGCCTGGATTCCTCTAGAGTCTCTTTCCCTTTTGGTTGATATACTCTCTTTTTATATCAGGGTTTGATGGACTCATGAATGACACCCATATATATAAAATAAAAAGACATAAAGGAACGATCTATTTTCTGGACTATGGAATGAGGATGAGAAAAGAGGAAGGGAGGTTTCGGGCTATGGAATATGGGCGGGAAAGAGGAATGGAGGGGAACAGGGGAGGGGATAACAGAATGGGCGAGAGCAGAACATGAGGAGGAAAGAAAAAGAAGGGAAAAGGAAAAAAAAAACTCACACTAGTCCCCAACCTCTCTCCCCACCAACCCAAGGGTGCTCCCCTTTAAGCCACGTACAGCCTCTGCCGCAACTCTCCTGAGTGGCGGCGGCTCCTGCACATCCACTCCAGGGTGCCACCACTCCTCGCACCACTCATCTGGGGATCCCTCGGTTTTGTCGTCTGCTTCCTGCACTCCTCCGCTCTCTCGGGTCATCTCTGGTTCTTCTGGGGTCATTACATGCACGCCTCCGCCATCCGACGAGTCTCTCCCCTGCTTCCTTCCTGGTTCCTTTTCTCCTCACCAGGGCTCTCTTGAGCGGCTCCTCTTTCATCCTTCCTTTTCCTGTGAGGAGGAACAACAGTCCGTCTTCACTGTTAATTTCTTTTTCCAGGCTCTGTAGACGTCATCGGGACCACGCAGTAACGCGGACCATAGTGGTGTGTTCGCAGGTAAGTCGGAGACTTGGAGGGGAGCGGGGGCGTCCTCTCACAATGATCAACATCTGGCATTGTTGTCTCCAGTCAGGATCTCAGGTCCTGTCCCCTCCTTCCATCCCTCAAGAGAGTACTCCCAACGCCCTGGTGGTTCTCAATTTCTTACAAGAACCAGGATCAGAATGCTCTGCTTCTATGTGGGAGACTCCTCTGATCCACTGCTCCTTTCACTGGGTGGGCGTTATTTTCCACAGTTTCTCTATAAGAGGGCTTCTTGTTTCACCATTTCCGCTTCCGCAAGTGGAGGCGAATTGTTCTTTTGATGTTACCTAACTGTGCGCCTGGTTCGTTCTGTATCTGACCTACTTGTTAGTCTGGGGTCTCCAACGTGTAGCTCGGGAGCTACTGGGAGCTCACCAGCACCTTGAAAGTAGCTCTCAGAGTTGAAGACAAGCCAAGACAATCTCAGAGAGTCTATGCATATTAAAGAGGGCAGCACTGCTCATCTCAAAACACTTGGCGTGAAGCCAACCAAACCAATAGCAGAGCCTTATAATAACACTCAAATACAAACAGAGTTTGGTTACAGGGTCTGCCACATGACTGTCTGTATCCACTCTAAATCTAAATCACAAGGAGATTGGACATGTTATACACCCTGCTCTATCAGTCGCAGCACATATGTGAACAATGCACTATCAAATAATGACAGTAGTAATCAGTGCAGACCAACCAAAGTGTGGGACTGTAGGAGCCACAGAGGAAATTTGTTAGGAGCATGATCAACCCAAGAGCTGAGAGGAGCAGAGTATGGATCCAGAGCAAAGAAAAAATAAGAGCCTCATCTGCATTCATTTATGTGTCTGTCTGTCTGACATGATATCCCTCCCTAATAAACAGTGTTGCTTACTGTAAGCTACGCCTAGAGTCAAGGACCATCAAATGTTTATGCTGGCCCGCATTATAAGGGTTTTATCTTTGGTGCAATTGGGTCCGTTCACGGCATAATAGTGCCCATAGTGTAATAATGGTCATCCTTGACTAGTCCCGGTATTATTTAGTGTAGTTTTCCCATACCAGCTGCCATCATTGACATATTAAGAGCATGACTGGCCTACTTTTATCCACCCCTTGCAGAATGATGTATGTTTCTCACATAATAATGGCCATAACTAATATGCGTTTGGCATGCTGGATGTTATGGCATCCAGCTTTGGTACGTTGGCGCTGGTAAAATGGTGGCCATTATTCACACAACATAGGCATCCTTGGTGCTACGGTGAGCATCCATTACCTATGATTGCAATATCTGGGCACTTTAAGCAGAATCTGTCTATGTGAGGCATTTTACATGATAGTATTGATATTTATGGATTGTGTGTTTTCTAAAGATGAAAACTGATATTTTAATGGCAAATATGTTATTTTAGAAAAGGTTTTTATTCTGGAAACTGAGTTTGGTTGCCCAAAATGGAAAATGATATTTGATAGAAATAAATATGTGTATTTTCAAAAACTAATATGCTGGCGAAGACAAATTATTTTAATTCTAAAACACATTTAAATTGATAGCCGAATGATCATTCAAGCTGAGTTGGGGGGGGTGGGGGGGGATTTACTGCTTTAGTTCTGTCCTCTGTGCCGCAGAGCATTTGATAATTTGAATGTAACTTCATTAGTGAGGTGGTGGCATTTAATAGTGAGATATATTTTCCTGTCATTTCTGCTGGTAACCTTGTTTGGAATGCTTGGGTGATCACTACTGATAATCCTGCTAAGAGTGGTCATAGTGTAATGTTAACACATGTTGCCACTATTTTACTGTGATAACATATTCTAGTAGCTCAGCAGAACGTTCCTTGAGCAGAAGTAGCTCCCAACACAGAAAAGGTTGGAGACCCCAGGTCTAATCCTAAGGTGATGCTCACCCTCACTAAATTACTGTATTCCAAATCCTTTATTAATAAGTTGTCGGTGGGTGGTTATGACCTGTGGAAAGACACAGTAGATCTTAAATCTGTTTGGGGTTCTAGATCCTGGCAGGTGAGGAGCACAGAAGCTTTACATCGTGCGTGCTTCAGCCCAACTCAGATTACATTTTTAAATGATACGGTCTATCAGACTACTTGTTTTGGATTGGCTACTTCGAAGCAACTGAATGCCCCTACGATTCCTGCTCTGGCTACATACCAGAACTGCAGCAGTCATACTGATTATTCCATCGACGACTTGCAATCATGGTTTACAAATGATACCTTTAATATTTCAAGTCTAGACCCCCTAGGTTGGTTGGTTTGGCAGACCAGTTTGGATGCTTGCCAACTCCATTTCCCTGACAAAGCCCCTGGCTACACACAGGATAGGCCTGATCCATGTTTTTCTTACTCCCATTCGGTTAACACCTATTCTGTGGGAAAGGTATGTCAAAATTGGTTACAACGTTCAACACTCATCGGTGAAGCAACATTTGTCGTTATTATCAGGTGACATTGATTTGACAGATTTCAAAAAAGGGCCTGCTGGTCCTAGATCAAAAAGATTTATTTACGAAGCTTACAATGAAATTTGGAAGCTGTCTCAAATTGAAGCTGCTTCACGTTTAAGGGCAATAGACCAGGCTAATCTAGAAAAGGTACTTGCAGTTGTTGATAACAGTATTAACACACTTTCTTCCCGCATTTACACATTGGATAATATTGTTTCATCTGTTGTTGATATTGTACAGGATGATGTGTCTGTTATGTATCATGGTCAAAATTAATTGCGTTCAGTTATGCAGTTTGCATGGACTTTATAAACCTTGAAGATGGGGAAAGTTCCATGGGATTATTTGAATGCATCATCTTTATTTTTGCCTTTTAACTTGACAGACAAACAGCAGTTTATGTCCATGAAAGATGCTACATACACTCTTCTACATATTGATTTAGTTAGATCTTTTACCATTCTCTGTGGCCGAAACAGACTCTGCTGTCTGGCTCATCCATGGGGTAATAGCCCTGCCGTTTTCGTTGTTTAAATTTTGCTCATGCATGAAGCATTATCCACTAGGTCGCTTCGAACCCTTAGGCAGTGCATTCCTTCATGGAGTGTGGTCATTACCGTTCACTTACAGATGCCTACGGGATGCCAAAGAGGTTAACCTTACTGGGGAATCATGCGATTCATCAATAGGTCATTCTTGAGTTTGCAAAAATATACAGTTGCATGGAGCTTGTAACCTTACAGCCCCAAATCTTGCATGTGTTTTGAAGGGTAATCCAGTGCCAGCAATTACACCTACTTATACTCCGCTTGCAAACAGTAGTTATCTGGTTTTAAATAATGAGGAATGCTGCGGCATGCTTGCCGGCATCCCTTACATTGTGACAGTCTCACAACGTGTGGTTTGCTGTAAAAATTAGCTTTTTCCACCCCCACACAGGAGGCTCGATAACTCGACTTGGCCTTCCATTCCGACCTCGAAGGCAGACTTCAATAAGTTGAGCAGAATAAGAGCACTATTATCCCAAAAAGAAGTTTTGCTCACATCTGCCCGTGAGACATTCGTCCTTCATGTGGCTAACACCCGGACAGAGGTACAAGCCCTTCTTAATACTGACCTCCCACTGCATTTCGGTGCACTAGTTCATACAATTTTCAATGCCTCTCACACTATGGGCTTTGCCCATTTTTTTAAAGTTGTGGGATCTGGCCTTGTGACTTCTTTTCAAACTATTTTTGGTGTGATACCGGCATTTATTCATTCTTTTTTTTCCAGCATCTTCAGTGGGTTGCCCCTGTTACTTGCCTTAGCTGCTGGAGTTCTGCTGTTGATTTGTCTACTGCGAAATGGCTGCTCCTCCTGTGGCCCTACACAGCCCAGACCGGCAGCAGATGCTTTGTAACCGTATGCTTGAATGCTACGGTACTCTGCCCCTGGCTACACTCAGCGTGGCTTATGGATTATCCTTTCGTTTCGCATACTACACTTGCGAGCAAACCAATTTTCACCTGCTTGGAATGTTCATTTGAGTGGGCATTGGATCTTTGCCTCTCCAATACGGTATCTCCTGCACCCAATTTTGATCTGCTAATGAGTCCCTTAGTGTCCCATGAGCAAGATTGTTCCAGTGTTGGGATTTTGGCCCGCGCAGCTGCGCTTGGAGTTTTGGCACAATGGGATATCTGTGCAGCTGCACAGGATTTCCTCCAACGGAGTTATATCGAGTATCACGCAAGTTGTCCTGTGATGGTGCTGGAGGCACCCATTATTAAAGAACATATATGTTCATTCTGTTTACTTAATTGGATGGCGTCTCTTTTTTCTGATGATAACAATGACTTCCTCTTGGAAACTGTTGCAATTTACTGCTCACACACTGTGAAGGATTAACTTGGCTGGCGCTCATCATCAGACGGAGATTTTTTTTATTATTTTGTGTGTGTTACCTTTTTACAAGATTATTTATTTTTCTCTCAGGCTTTTATACAAGATTTCAAATTAACTCTCTTTTGCCTAAATTTGAGCTCACATCGATATGGATGCTTTTGATTCTTGCTCACACTTCTTGAACTCTGTGTTCTTCATGAACTTCTGTTCGATGGCCTGACCAGGGGAGGGTGTAGTGAGGACATGGGATTAACTGCAGGCATTGCTAAACTTAGCGGAAGTTAGTAGATGCTTGGCCGCCATTTTGCCGCTTTTGCACGCGTTACTAAATGGCACTGTTCTCGTAAATACTCTGCTTGCGCTTATTCACATGTGAACTGTCTACCTTTCACACATCTAGCTGTACACTGTGCTCCTCATCTGCACAGCGTGTTCAAGGTCGAAAAACAATGTACGCTGTTGATTCACTTTGGTCAGTCTCACGCACATAGACTTAACATAGAACACAGCTGCTCTGCTGAAACTCGGGTGCTTTTAATATGGCATTGTATGCGTGTAGAGGCACTTGGAGAAAATCATTCCAAGAAGAAGAGCTGTGTTTGTCTGGAGATGTAAATCCTTGCATCTAGACTTGGAGGTATTGGGTCCCCCTAACAAAGCCTAGAGGTCTTCTATAATTATAATAAACTAGCTCTTAGCACGGGGAGGGTGGTAAGGCGCTGTAGTCCTGTTTCCACTGACATTATAATATGGTTCCCACGTTCGTGCTTTATGGAATTGTAACAATGCTGATTATATTGTTCTTATGCATTTTGCTGCTAGTATTGGCTCATGTACTGCATTATAGAGCACGTTAGTTAAAATAAACATTTTAAACTATACAGTGTCTCTGTTTACTCATGTTGTGGACAAGTATGAGTGTTTGAATGAAAAAGTGTTCTTGTTCCCGCGATTCCTGAGAGGGTCGGAGTGACATGTTCTAGGATGTCTAATCATTGGTAGCTTCGCTGTAGTACGGAGAACGAATGAGACACTATAGTTAGTCGGATTGGGGTTCTGGGCACCACGTTGGTTTTTTGGCAGAGCTCCCTTTGAGACATGTGCCATCTGGACATTTGCGGCCAATGCAGCCCCCTCAAGGGCGGTCTTTCTCAACTTCTCTTGGACCAGTTTGGCAGTGTCTCTCTGGGCCTGCTCCTGCTTTTAACTGTCCCTCTCCTGTCTTTTCCGGTAATAGTGTAGTATGTAGGCCTGTGTTTCCCACCAAGGTTTGGTGTCTAGCCCTACTACGCCATCTAGTCCGGTCTGGATCTCAGTGGGTAGTCCCCTTTTGAGGATGTTGTAGAAGAATGCAACCTGGGGTCCTGTGTCGATCCAATGTTGTCCGGGCTCTTGCCCCCATTGTTCTCTCTAGGTATTCAATTGCGTTCTTCCCAGGATTCCTGCTCTCTGCCATCAGTCCTCCTATGTCTGGGCTGTCAGAGAATAACTCCCGCAGGGCTGTCTAGATCTGGTGCCTGAATTAGTTAAATGCAGCCTCGTCATGCTCGGTGTTAATAAGCATGACTGTGGGGATTAGGTTCAGGAGAACACCGTGACGGTCTCTTCCCCGATGAGGCTGCTAACCAGACTTTTGATGTCACCTATAGCTACATTCACACCCCCTGTGTTCTTCCAAAAGCATGAAATCCATTTTCCTGTTCTGTCCATCAATGAGGACAGTTTGATCCTGAGCCCTTCTTTGTCCATCTGTGTCCAAGATATGTAGGTGGTCCTGCTGCACCTTTCTGCAGGAGCGGACAAATTCTGGCGCAGAGCGGCTCTGTTGGTTTCTCCCCAACGTAGTGCTCCCAGGGTCTCAGGCATCCCTGCATGTAAGGGTAGTTCGATCTTGGACCCCTCCCCCATGCCGAATGCCATACTCCCCAAAGGCCATGTTCTCGGGTACCAAGGATCCCTTCTCTGGCCAGGGACAATCTTAAAAGCCTCACCCTCTTCTCTGGACACTATCTTTCTAGGGGTTGGTCTGCCTGGCTGGCTCTCCTCATATGCATGGAGCGGTACCATGCTGTTCCTTCCGTGTCTCAATTGTTTTCCAGTCCAGCTATCCTGACCACTTAGTTCCTGGTCGGCCCCTCTCCTGCACCAACAGCCAGGCAATATGTGTGCTTCTGTTAGGGACCCTCCTTCTGACTCATCCCTAGCCTTATTACTATGTGGGGCCTAAAGCATAGCCCCCGTTCCCTCTGGGGAAGGAGGAGTTGTTCCCCCTCCCTGCTGGGCTTCCGAGGCAAGAGCTCTCTCTTTTTCTATCCTTAACTCATGCCTCTCCTCTACTTTCCACCTGGGCTGCCTCCATGGCTCAGTGCTGCTTTTCTAGGCAATGCCTTGGCCTCAAACGCACTCTCTTCCTCCGCACCATAGGCATACCTTGGGGGAGTATAGTCTGTGGCTCCTCCTTCAGACTTGGATTTTGGAGGACTGGAGCCCCTGTCTTACTCTCCACTGGTGGAATAACCTTCCAGGAGGGCCACAAACTTCCCTCTCATCTTAGGGTGACCTGAGGGGTGGTCAGGAGCATGTGCTTCCCATTGAGCTCGTACCTGATATGCCACGACTGAGGGGTGGAGGTCATATTCTGGGCAGACTGCGTCTGGGGTGATTAGTTCTGTGATTTCCCCCCCCCACTGCCCCGGGGGAGGTCCACTAGCCCCCTCGACGGGTGGATTGGTGTAATCCATCGCAGGGGCAGCAGGGCTGGCCGGCATCAGCGAGAGCTATCCCTTCTGGTGCACGATGGGGGAAGTGCAAATGCCTCACTTGGGAACTTGGGAGAGTCTTGTGGGACGGAGTCACCTCAATAATGGCTTATATTTGTAGTAGGACCTCCCGTTTAGCCCTTTTCTGTCCTGCATATCTGGTCTGCATGTGAGTCTTTGTGTGTTTTATGATGCTGGTATCAAATATTTCCCCCGATGCCAGGGAAATACGTGTTCTTTAATATGGGCGTGCCACTCATAGCACTGTTTCTCTAGCTTCCTAGCCTGGGTGGCCACCTCACTTGCATGTTGTCTAGTGAAGTCTCTATGATGGATTGGGAAACTTATTAAAGAATTTCGCAAGTTGTTTTGATTGCCTCAAGATTTTTTAAATTAGAAATACTACTCTTATCGTAGGGAACTGTGTACACAGGGTGGTAATGAAAACAAACTGGCGTCACTGCTTATGAGCTTGTGACGTCACACAACTGTTATAGGACTTATTGCATAGTCTTTTATTTGTACAATCAGCAAATCAAAAAAAAACACGCAGTTAACATAACATCTTCTTTTTTTCCGCAGGGCCTTTTGAGTTCCTGTCCACCGGTGCCGTCGACAGAAAGAAAAAAAAAAAACAGGTTAAGTCACTAATCTTCTTAGAACTGTATACTACTGGATGGGTTAGTGTGGTGGTCCCTTCTCTTTCTTCCTGGGGTTTTTGTGTGATTAGTAAGAAGTGGGGCAGGGAGCCCTTAGTTAAAGGACCAGCGCTCCTCGAGAATATTTAACAAACACCAAAACCAAAAGAAAAAAAAGAAAAGAGTCAGCTACAGACCCCAACAATCTGGAGTAATTAGGCAAGAAAGAAGCACTGGGGTTAGAGGTTAAGTATTTTTGTCTCCAACTTTTGATCAGTCAACACCGCCTCACAGTGACTTATAGTCTGTTTGGCCCTCAGCCCGCACACCTTCCCCTCCGTAGTTTGCCCGCTCTCTTAAGGGCTTGACATAGGAGCCGTGCACACACCTGGTGAAGCTACGTCCCTCCTGGGACGTGGCAAGGATTAGGAGCCAACTGGTAGACAGGGGATGTTGACTCTCCCTCCGGCATCCTCTCAGTCTTCCCCATATCTGGCTCACCTTGGATTCCCTTCTCCGGCTGTTTGGATTCTTCCTGATCCATCTTCCGAGCGGCTTCTTCCTTTGACTTCCCACAATGCGTTCTTCCATTCTATCCTCCTTCCTCCAATGATGCTGGCCGCCCGTTGTTTTTTTCTCACGTGCAGAAGCTCTGCAGAGGTCCTTGGCCCCTCCCCTCAGCCTGACTTCCTGTCTTTACTGAGCAGGCCAGGAAAGCATAGTCTGCTCCAACTTCTGGGTTCCCAGGTTCGTGACATTTCCCCATCCCAGGAGTTTCCTGGTCGGGAAAAAGGGGAAAGCGTGACAGGCAATCTGTCCCCGTTAGGTCTTTCCCGGATTTATGTTACACTTCAAACTGAAATGATTGAAGGAAAGGAAACAACCTAAGAACTCTGGGGTTATTTCCCTTATTCCAGCTTAACCAGGTCAAGGGTGCATGATCAGTATAGAGTATAAAAGGTTTACCCTCAAGACGATAACGGAGCTTATCAACTGCCCACTTGATGGCTAAACATTCTTTCTCTATAGTGGAATATGCAGTTTCTCTGGGAAACAGTTTCCTACTAATATACAGAATGGGTTTTTCGATGTCCTCACAGTCTGTTTGTGAAAGATAGCTCCTATACCCACGTAGTAGGCATCTGTTTGCAGGATAAAGGTTTTCTCAAAGTCGGGGGAGGTTAAAAAGTTTGGAATGCTTTCACTGCTCCCTCTGATGGGATTGGACACTTGCGGTGGGAGTTCCCTTTTTTAAAAGATCGATCAGAGGTGCAGCTATTGTAGAGTATTTGGGTATAAACCTTTGATAATACCCTACCAACCCCAATAAGGCCCTTACCGCTTTTTTATTGGTTGGGAAAGGAACTTCAGTGATTGCTTTAATTTTTTCGGTTTGGGTCTTTATAAGTCCATTTCCTAAAAGATATCCTAGCTATTTTACCTTCTTAAAGCATACTTTCCACTTCTTAGCATTATATGTATGTTAGCCATTGTTAGCTCATTCAGGATTTTTGTCAGATGTTCTAGATAATCTTCCCAAGTACGACTAAATATAATGATATCATCGAGCTAAGCAGAAGAGTACTCATGGTGGCTTTCAAGGATTAAATTCATTAATCATTGGAAAGTGGCTGGGGCTCTGTGGAGCCCAAAGGGAAGTACAGTGAAGTGAAACAAACCAAAAGGAGTGGAAATGATGGCTTTATCTTTATCTTTTGCTTTTAAGAGGACTTGCCAATAACCTTTTGTGAGGTCTATTGTAGTAATATATTTAGAGTCCCTCAGTCTCTCAATAAGTTCATCAACTCTGGGAAGGGGGCATGCATCCAGTTTGGCAATTTTATTGACAGCTTGGAAGTCAATGCAGAATCTTATACTCCCATCACGGGTTTTGGAACCAGTACTTTGGAAGAGGACCAGCTACTTTGTGAAGGTTCCATAACGTTCATTTTCAACATCTGTTCTATCTCATTACACGCAGCTTGACGTCTTGCTGATGGAATCCGATAAGGTTTCAGTTTTATTACCTTCTCCTCTGGAGTAGGTGGAGAATGTTTGGTTAGGTAGGTCCTCCCGGGTATATCAGAAAAAATAAAAGTTGTAGTGTTTTCCTCAACACTTCTTTTTGTTCTTTAGACGGGTCATCGTTAATGTGTAACTGTTCTAAGGTGGAATTGGTATTACTTTCAGGTTGTGCCATATGTATTCGTTTTGGTAGGGGTCCTAGCCATTTCTTTAGGAGGTTAGTGTGAATAAATCTGTTCTCTATGGGCTCCCATCTTCAATTTATATGAGAGGTTTGCAACCTTTTCATTGATTCTAAAGGGGCCTTTCCATTCAGATTTCATTTTATGAGAAGTGCTTGGAAATAGGACGAAAACCCAGTCGCCTGGTTGATATATTTTTTACTTCTTCCCCTTGTCCTATATTTGTGTTTGTTTTATTTGGCTCTTTTCTAAATTTTGAGTCTCCAGTTCTCAGAGTTTCCCGATACGGGCCTTTAATTGCTGAGTATATTCTAAAAGGTTATCTGCCTCAGGTTTTATGTACTTCTTTCATGCCTCTCGGGTTATGTCCAGGAGTGTTCAGGGTTTTCGTCCGTATAGTAATTTGAAAGGAGAAAACCCCAAGATGCTTTGCACCTGACTCCTTAATACAAAGAGGACTAAGGAGAGCATTTGGTCCCAGTTATTTCCTTCACCTGATAGCATTTTCTTAAGGATGAGCTGAGAGATCCATTGTATCTCTCAACTACCCCATCGGTCTGTGGGTGGTATACTGAGATTCTGATATGTTTGATGTTTAATTGCTTACATAGCTGGGCCAAAGGGTCGTGATACAAAGGGGGTACCATGATATGTGAGGATTTCTTTCTGGAACCCAACCCGAGAAAAAAATTCAATATGAGTCTGATCAATGGTCTTAGTGTCTGGGCTACAGAGAGAAAAGGCTTCTGGGTATCGAGTAACATAATCCACCAAAACAAAAGCATATTGATATCCTTTCGGGGATTTTGGTAAGGGGCTTATTAAACCCATCGCAATTCTTTCATATGGGGTGTCTATTATAGGCAGAGGTTGGAGAGGTGCTTTAGGGGGATGGTATGGATTTTTTTCTGACACACATCACATTCCTGACAATATTTTTTTATGTGTGTGAAGATACCGGCCAATAAAAGTTTTGAATTTCTTTGGTTGTTTTCTCGGGTCCAGAATGCCCTCCTAGTAAATGTGAGTGGGCATAAAACATAATCTGGTCTTGAAACTATTTAGGTACTAGTAACTGAGGGGAGGAGTCAGTGGGTCCTGGTATCGGTATAGGAGCCCATTTTGTATCTGGAAATGGGGAAAAGCTTGGGTTGTCTAGTTGGATCTTTCCCAAATAGAACGTAGAAGTGTATCGTTCATTTGAGTGAAACAAAAACTACGGTCTATCATCCAAGGGCTCTGAGGCCAATAAGGCATTTTTCAGTTTTGAACCCTTGACTTGAACTTTGGACTCCTTTACCCAAGTAAGCCTCTAATAGAACAAGTCTACAAAGTGTGGGTTATCAGTTCCTATGATAACATCTTCCGGTAGATTAGGAAGAACACCAACTTCCACCTCTGCTTTTTGTTTATATGTGGAAACAGTTAGCCTTGCTATGGGATATATTTTGATGTCCCCATGTACACATTCAATCTGTACAAATTTCCCAGGTATGATTTGGGAGGGTAGGCCAATTCTCTGTGTACAACTGATTGCTTACAACCAGAGTCTAACAAAGTGGTTGTCCACTTCTGATTGAGCTGAACACTTACAAAAAAACAGGCCCCATTTCCTGAGTGAAATAAACAGAGTTTGGAGAATAGTTGACTTCTATTGGTTCTTCTGTGGTCCTTTTCTTCATACAAAAAAGGGCTATGTGGCCCCATTCCCCACACTCAAAACATTGGGGCCCAGAGGAAACCTGAAGCTCCGGTCTTGTCTGGGACGTCCTCCTGATTTCACCGGATGCCGGACGCCTTATTAGGTTTTTTGTCGGCCTGAGAGTTTGATGGTTTAGAGGTGCTCTTCGCATTCCTGTCAGACTCTAAAGAAGAAAGGTGAGGTAGGACTTGTGAAAAAGTAGTAGCCATTTCAACAGCTTGTTTACTACTAAGCCCTGAATGCTGGCATAGCCACCATTGTGTTTGATGGGGCAGAGCCTCTAAAAACTGTTATAAAAATATTTTGTCCATTATCTCCTCCTTAGTATGGTCATGAGGTTTCAACCACTTCTTAGCTGCTGTTTTCAATTTAAAATAGGATCTTAAGCGGTACCCTCCTTCGTCCAGACCAGCTCTGTCTAATATCACTCTTTTCACCTCTTCATAGGTGGCTTCTCCTTGGGGATTAGCTGTTTGGTACGCACCATGGGCATCACCTGTCAACAAAAGTGCCAGGTAAAAGGGCCATCTCTTCATAGGCCAGGCACTTGCCCTTACAGTTTGTTCGAAGGTAACCAAAAAAGCATCAAGATCATCTCCTGGTAGAAGTGTCTGCAATGTTTTCATAGGGGAGCTAACTGGAGGTCCCCTATGGCCCATTAACCCAGACATCACCTGTAAGTGTTACTGGGCCAATTTAATCAATTGCTCTGTTTGTGTCTTTAGTGCGTCGATGAATAACTCCCGATCAGCCTTTGCTGAAGACATTTGACGTTCTAAAGCCCATTCCAGTTTACGCTGTCCTTGGACAAGGTGTTAAATCAAGGCATTCGTTATTTATCAATGGAAGGAAAGTGCCCGCATTCTCCACCACTTGTGAGCCAGTTTTGAATGGTTGACGCCACACAACTGTTATAGGCCTTGTTGCAGTCTTTTATTTGTACAATCAGCAAATCAAAAAATAAAATAAACCACGCTGTTAACATAACATCTTCTTTTCCTCTGCAGGGCCTTTAGAGTTCCTGTCCACTGGTATCCTCGACAGAAAGAAGAGAAGAAAAAAACAGGTAAGTCACTAATCTTCTTAGAACTGTATACTACCGGATGGGTTAGCATGGTGGTCCCTTCTCTTTCTCCCTGGGGTTTTTGTGGGATTAGTAGGAAGAGGTTGGAGGGAATGCCCTTGAATAGGGGACCCATGCTCGTAGAGAATAATTAACAAACACCAAAACCAAAAGAAAAAAAAGAAAAGAGTCGACAACAGACCCCTACAGCCTGGAGTAATGAGGCAAGAAAGAAGCAATGGGGTTAGAGGTTAGACACTTTTCTCTCCAAATTTTGGGCAGACAACCCCGCCTCACTGCGACTATAGTCTGTTCAGTCTGCACATCTTCCCCTGTAGTTTACCCTCTCTCTTAGGGGCTCTACTTAGGAGCCATGCACGCACCTGGTAAAGCCATGTACCTCCTGGGACGTGGCGAGGATCAGGAGCCAACGGGTAGACAGGGGACGTTGACTCTCCCTCCGGCATCCTTGCAGTCTTCCCCAAATTTAGCTCTCCTTGGTTTCCCTTCTCCGGCTGTTTGGATTCTTCGGGATCCATCTTCCGAGTGGCTTCTTCCTCTGACTTCATGCAACACGGTCTTCCATTCTCTTCTCTTTCCTCCAACAACACTGGTCGCCCGTCGCTTTCTTCTCGCGTCCAGACTTCCTGTCTTTACAGAGCAGGCCAGGAAAGCTTAGTCGACTCCAACTTCTGGGTTCCCAGGTTTGTGATAGAGCTCTATAAAAATAGTAACAACCTGTAACAAAATGCAATTGTTACATACAAAGGTCCCGTGCACACGTCAGGTAAATTGGTTCAATGTCTTCAATTTTGCTTTAACACGAAATATGTATTGTTGATTCACGTTGTTTTGAACCAATTTACCTGACGTGTGCACTGGACCTTTGTATGTATTGTTCAGGGTGAGGCCCTCCCCCACTCTTTTTTCAGAGGTTTTGGGTTCCCCCTGACCTGGTAGCACCGTTTTCATTTGGTAACAATCACCTATTTCACCCCTACCTGTCAAGTGCGCCATTCTTCCTGTATACTAAAAACCCTACGCAGAAACCTTAATAAAATGCAATTGTTATTTCAGAACAGTATGAGTTGATTTGTAGCAGTAAACTAGCAAACATGAAATTCTGATTTGGGAGAAAATGGTTATTATTTGATAAAGCATAGACTCACTAACATGACATAACATTGAAACATGAAGCAAAATTGCTAAATTATAACAGCACCACAACATCAATAAATGCATAAATGGAAAAAATCTAAAAGAGACTAAAAGAGAAAAGGTTGACAGAAGAAATTATTATTTTCTCCAAAAAAACTTAGCTCTCTCCTGGCACCTACAGCCCAAGGAGAGGGATGCTCCATGTAACACACAGAGTTCAAGGAGCTCGTTAGTTTGTCAATATCAGCTCAGAGGACAAAAATAGCAACGATTTGTGTGGAGAAAAAGGAATACCTGACAATTATCAGGCCTCTGGGGCCAGACACAACCTGCACCTTATTCCCCAAGGTTCAAATTTTTCTCTAATGTCCGAATTACATCATATGTCACACCCTGGGGTATTGCGAACTGACTGCCTAAAACCCCGCGGTCAAAGCGAATAACACCCTCACTTCTTTCAGATATTACCAGTGTAAAAAAACAATAGCGCAAAAAAACTCTTTGAGACTAAAAATGAAGACAAAGTTGCTGGCTGTATATCATACCCAGAGCCTATGCGTACCTATGTACCATGCCCAGTGGTCTAGGCGGCCCCTATCTGACAACCAGAGACAAGTGTACCTCTGTATCACGCCCAGTGGTCCAGGCGGCCCCTATCAGAAACCCATAGACAAACGTACCTCTGTATCACGCCCAGTGTTTCAGGCCGCTCCTAACTTACACCCAGAGACAAGCGTACCCTGTGTCCCACACAGTGGTCCAAAAACTGTGGCCACCTTTACCTTCTCTAACAGAAGACAAAATTGATCTACGTGCTTGTCCTAGTTTGCCACACAACACCTACTGGGGCTAAGGATCAGATGTAGTCTCTTACTCTGTGACGGCAGCCTCCAGATGGACCTCCGCCCCACGGATTCAGCGGAGCTTCTAGTAAATGATGGCGTCTGCTCACCAATCTTGTAGCGCAGATGTGAATCCATTCGGGCAGGGGTCCATGTCCTTCGGCAGCAGTCAGGCTCAATAAAACAATCACTCCAATCTGGCTTGCCAATATGTTGCTCAGATATGAATTTACCTTAAAGACAGCAAAACAGGAATAAATTGGTTTAATTAAACGCAGCATCTGGAAGAGTATTAACAGAGTTGCATCTGAAGAAAGTCTCCCGCTATACAAAGGTTCGACCCTCAATATATGCATCTTGTGAGGTACAATAAAACAATTATGCATTCTTGGAAAAACATCTTAGTCATACACAATAAGTATAGTCATCTGATAAGGGGACACAGGTGGCTCTCAACCTCAGAGAGAGCTAGCGTGGGCCAGTGTGTACGAGTCCAGATGTCTGGTATGGGGAGCACGTGATCATACATGTGGTGTGCATGTTGTGTCCTGATTGGATGAGTGTTCATACCTACATGTGGCATCTAGCTTTGTGGTATTTTGGGGAATGCGCGACTCTGGCCAAAGGTGTTTTATTGGGGCCAATTTCCCCAGACCTGTCTGTGGTGCAACTCTCTATCTGATCAGGGTTTTCCCTTGGTGGCATTTGTCTTTGGGCTAAGGGAGACCCCACCTGTGACCTGCCTTTCAATAGGCGTGGGTTGGGGTCGCAGGGCCTGTCTGACAACGTATCTCTGACTCTGGGTTGATGGAGAGGTCACCATAGGTAAATCTGACAGCAATGATACAAGTTTGTTAGAACTTCTAAAAATAATGTGGCGGTCATTGATATTGTTTTTACCGACATCCTCAGTATGGTTTGTACATTTGTTATAGCGTACTTCGATATTGTCTTTACTGATATTGACACTGTTATGCGTGCCTGGATCGTGGCATACACTGACATTTTTCTACTAGTGTCAACATTGTTTTACATGCATAGATTAGGGCATACATTGACATTGTTTCTACTGGTATTGACACTGTTATGCGGGCATAGTTAATGACATACTTTTACATTGCATTTCTTGGTATTGACATTTTTATGCGTGCATAGTTTATGGCAAATGTTGACATTGCATTTATTGGTACTGCCGGTGGAGAGCCTGGATATATCATGGTGTACATTGACTTCGTACTCACCCATACTAACACTGCCATCGAGGCAGTCAGAGACAGATGTGCGGTGGCAACGGTGGTGGCAGTGCTCCTGTGGTCTTCCGTTCTACAAACCGCCAACATCGTAATACAGCGAGCAGACCGCCAACTAGGTGGCGGGGTTTCCGACTCAGTTTCAACGGCGGTTCCCTTACTGCCAAACTCGTAATCAGGACCTAAATTTGAAGGTAAAACTTCTGACCAGGTCAAACCTGCCATTTGTAGTCGACCCCCGCACCATCACAGTCAGCCTAATCTCACACCTAGGCCTTCGTCTATCATGCCTAGTTGTCCGCAGTTTGCACTTAAGAAGCTATTTTGAACTTTAAACTCTATATCTCCTTATCTCTTGTTGCCCTTATTGGATTTTTTTATTTTGGTGACATTTTATTTATTAAAATGTACTCTGTTTTTCTAAATTGGTTTGGGAATTATTTTGTGTTGTTCTTTGAATTTGTTACTGTTGTGGTACTGCATAAATACTGTACAAATTGCGTCAAAGTCAAGCCTCTATGCCTTATGCCATAGCTAAGAGGGGTTTAGCTCAGGTTAATTTAATTTCTTTAGTGATTCAGCCTAACAAGGATTGTGGTTATTACTTAAGGTGATTCATCACCCCACTTGCCTAAAACCCTCAATTTCTTAAATTGTTGCTTTCAATAATGTTGAGATTACAAAGTTTTCTATTTTGGCAGAATGTTTGGCTACCAATAATGGAGGGCCAGTAACTGACATTTAAAAAGTAATGCTTGCTATTTGCACAATGGTTATTCAGAATAGTCTTGCTTTAGATATGCTTTTGGAACAAGAAGGTTGTGTGTTTCGTGTGATTAAGGTCCAGCAATGGTGTACTATGTGCCAAATAACATCATGAGTATTAAAAGGTATATTGATAACATGACTAATATTTCAAAGACGTTTATTCTTTGGAAGAAACTGGTGGGTGGGAAACAGTTTGTGAGTGGTCAAGAGAAATTGGTAAAGGATTTGGTAAAATGGGTGAATGGATTTGTGTGATTGTGGAGGTTCACTAAAAAGAATGTTAACTGGACTAACTGTATTAAATCTGATAATAACGAGTATAGCATTAATATTGAAGCTTTTGGGAGTTATTTGCTCTAAAGGAGGCTTAAATGTGGTTTTGTGAGATGAAGAAAATAACTAGACAAAGGAAGGAGGAGAAAAAAACTTGATGATTTCAAACCCAGAGTGTACAATTGTGAGGAATGTGGTGTATTATATGGTGCAGTTGTGAGACCTCACCGTGAAATACACTCATGAAACTGCCTTGGGTCCAGTCAGGCTTGTTTGTAAAACCTCTGTTCGAGGCATATAAGCTGCAGATCACACACTAGGATAGTAGATCGCCATCTGGTGTTGGGCTCGGATGCTTGCAGGATGTTGTTGTCTTTGGAAGAAGTCTTCGTGGTCACGAGATAGGTGACTCCTTCCTTGGACGACAGTGCGCATGGGCATCAACTCCATCGTTAGATTGGTTTTTTCCGCCATTGGGTTCGGATGCAACTTTTCCGCTCCGGTTGGAAATTCCAATTCCAAGCTTCTCGAAGTGTAACATTTTCACAAAAACCATCGAACACCTTCATCTTCGACATCGATTTAATTGGCTCGATTCCGGACGTCGATGCGGGCCGCTGGGCCTATCCACGCCGTAAGGCCTACGGCTCATGGAAAGGACGCCTTTCAAAAAATGCCCCCAGTGTGGAGCAAAATTTCCACACAGTGACCATCACAAAGTCTGCAACCTGTGGCTATCACCTGAACACGACGAGTCCAGCTGTCCAGCCTGCGCATCCTTTCGATCCAAAAAGACCATTCGAGATCGAAGGGCTCGAAGATACATCAAGGCACAGAGACCAGCTCCGGAACCAGAGGACATCTTTGATGAAGGCCCCGATGTCCCAGAAGAAGATTCCGAGGATCTCCAAATCATCTCCGAAGCAGAGGACTCAGACGACCCCATCACTCCTGGGCAACATGTGAGTACTACTGCCCCTGCCCCAACCCCTCCAAAACCAAAGGCATTGGTCAAGACTTCGCCTGTCGGCCCCAGTCGAGACTGAAAACATCCTTCAGAAGCCTCGCCTCCGGGCTCGGATCCGAAGAAACACAAGACTTCCGGTAGCTCAGGACTGAGCAAACCGCATGTCATTGTCCCACCGGCACCTTCGGCACCGAAGCCAAAAGACCACTCGGCACCGAAATCGGCTATGACGCCTTCGGCCCCGAAAACGCCAAGGCCGATAGATAAACCGGCACCGAAGGTTCCCAAGCCTAAAGATCCAGTCTCGGCTCTGAAACCATCATCGGCACCGAAACAAACGGCTAAGGACTCTGATACACCTCCTAAAGCCAAAACCTACACGGATCAGCCAAAACCTCGCTCGGAACCGAAAAAATCGGCACCAAAAACTGTTCCCGAGGAACAAGAACTTTTTCACCCGGATCCCATCGATCCAAGGCAGAAAAAGATTTATATTAACCCAAAAACTGGACATGTCACAGCTGTGTCATGTAAAAAACGGAAACTGGACACACCACCTGCCCCAGTTCCTGTACACAGGAAGGACTCTGCAACATCGCCTATGCCCCCTTCCTCTCCTATACTGCCTTCTAACCCACCTCCTCTGCCTACACCACCCTTACCTATACCTTCTCCATCACATACACCTCCTCCAGATGATGATGAAGATGACCTAGGGGGTGGGAGTGATCCTAATGACCCGTTCACGGATCCAGATACCTCACCACTTGATGATTGTGCATGCCCTCTTCCAACAGACATGCCAGAACCGCAGCCATATCCCTCCAAACCATCTCCTCCAGATGATCATCTAGGGTTTGGCCAATTATTAAATAGAGCTACACTTTACCACGGCGTCACAATGCACTCCGACGCACCAGAGGAAGACTTCCTCTTAGACACTTTTGAACAATCTCAAAAGTCCGTACAAATCCTGCCTATGATCAAAGGAGTCATTAAGCACGCCCCTGAGATATTTAAAGACCCCGTCCGTGCCAGGGTTCTTAACGCTAGAATAGAAAAGAAATATAGGCCTGCCCCTCAAGATCCTAATTACATCAAAGGACAGCTACCTTTGGATTCTTTGGTCATTTCCAATGCTAGGAAACGCGCCAACTCCCAAACCACAGGAGATACACCACCCCCGACAAAGAATCCAAACTGCTAGAAGCCTCTGGCAAGAGAGTAGCAGCACAAGCCGCCAATCATTGGCGTATTGCCAACACCCAAGCCCTATTAGCACGATATGACAGGGCACACTACGACCAGTTAGAGAATCTCTTATAACATCTGCCTGAACAGTATAAAACCCAGGCAAATGACCTTATCCAGGAGGGAAAGCTTATTTCAAATGCGTCAACTAAATGTGCGCTTGACGCCGCAGACACCGCCTCTAGAGCAATTAACACCAGTGTGCTCCATAGACGACATGCTTGGCTACGCATTTCAGGCTTTAAGCCAGAGGTACAAACTACCATACTTAGTCAGCCATTCAACCAGGAACAGCTATTTGGACCAGCAGTAGACACTGCCCTTGAAAAAATTAAAAAAGACACAGAGACTGCTAAGTCCATGGGAGCATTACAGTCTCCACAACCATGTGGCTCCTTTCAGCGCTCCTTCTACAGAGGAGCCTCAAAAAATATGGGCGCAGACACCTCATCTACATTCAAAGCCACTACACAAACATCCCCCAGTAGAGGATATTTTAGAGGCGGATACAGAGGAAACAACAACAAGGGACGAGGTTGAGGTAATAACAACTCTCGCACCTCCCCTGCCACAAAACAGTGACTTTCCTCCGCTCCCCCCAGAACATTCCACTCCAGTCGGGGGCAGACTAACACAGTTCCTACCTGTCTGGAACTCCATTACAACAGACAAGTGGGTAAGACAAATTATCCAGTATGGTTACTGCCTGGAACTCACAACTACCCCCCCACATATACGACCCAAACAGCGTTCAATGTCACCAGACCATCTTACGCTCTTCAAACAAGAGGTTCTCTCATTGCTCCAAAAACACGCAATAGAACCAGTTCCCTTAGAACATCAAGGGACAGGGGTATACTCACTCTACTTCATAATCCCCCAAAAGGACGGGACTCTAAGACCAATACTCGACCTCAGACCCCTAAATCTGTATATACACTCAGATTATTTCCATATGATCACTCTTCAACAAGTACTCCCACTGCTGCAACAAGGCGATTTCCTTGCCACACTAGATCTCAAGGACGCCTACTTCCACATTCCCATACATCCTGCTCACAGGAAGTATCTAAGGTTTGTGGTGGAAGGACAACACTACCAGTTCACAGTCCTTCCATTCGGGGTAACAACCACGCCCAGAGTATTCACAAAATGTCTGGCAGTAGTAGCAGCACATCTCAGAAGACAACAAATTCATGTCTTCCCGTATCTAGACAACTGGCTAATAAAAGCCAAGTCATTCAACAAATGTGTTCTACACACTCACCAAACCATCCAAATCTTACACAACTTGGGGTTCACAATCAACTATCCCAAGTCTCATCTCCAACCCTCTCATATACACCAGTATCTAGGAGCCACCATAAACACCTCCACAGCCCTAGCATATCCCAGCCCAGCCAGGATAGCCAATATACAAGCTCTTATCACAAAATTTCAAATCCAACACTCTCTTCCATCAAGAGTGTTCATCCAACTGATAGGCATGATGGTGTCATGCATCTTTATTGTGCCTTATGCAAGACTTTAAATGCGTCCCTTGCAAGAATGTCTAGCACGCAGCCGCGGCCCGTGGAGGGAGTTCCATGGGGCGGAAAGGCGGGGCGGGGCGGGGGAGGGGCAGGGTGGGGGGTTCAAAAAACCGGAATATGGATAATTGCAGGTAAGTAAACAATAAAATAAATAAAACGAATTTCATAGCACGCGCTGCATCGCATTTTGCGATGCAGGGCGCTCAACGAAATTTGTTTTATTTATTTTATTGTTTACTTACCGGCAATTATCCATATTCTGGTTTTTAGAACCCCCGCCCCGCCTTTCCGCCCCACGGAACTCCCTCCACGGGCCGCGGCTGCTAGCACGTCAGTGGAACCAGGCTCACGGACAACTCACAGATCTGGTGTTGGTGGACAGCCACACACATCGCTCTCTAAAATGGTGGAACATAACAAACTTGGCCAAAGGGCGGCTGTTCCTAGAGCCTCTTCCACAGGTAGTGCTGACAACAGACGCATCACTCACAGGATGGGGTGCTCATCTCCTCGGACACACCACTCAGGGCAAATGGACCACTCAACAGAAAGTGCTCCATATCAATTACCTGGAACTGCTAGCAGTATTCCTAGCACTAAAATCATTCCAGCTACATGTCCAGAACAAAACTGTCCTCATCCGGACGGACAACATGACAGCCATGTATTACATACAAAAGCAAGGAGGCACACATTCTATACAGCTGTCCCAGCTCGCACAGAACATTTGGAGATGGGCCATTCCTCAGAACGTATACCTACTTGCAGAACACATTCCAGGCGTTCACAATCAAATTGCCGATCTGTTAAGTCGACAAACACAACAGATCCACGAATGGGAACTACATCCCCAAGTCCTACTGCCCTTTTTCAAACAATGGGGTCAACCAGACATAGATCTGTTCGCCACACATGAAAACGCAAAATGCCCAACCTTCGCCGCCAGGTTTCCCCACCCGGAGTCAAAGGGCAATGCGATATGGATGAACTGGTCAGGCAGATTTGAGTACGCTTTTTTGCCTCTCCCACTCATTCCATGAGTGATACGCAAGCTCAGGCAGCAGTCTCTCAAACTGATCCTAGTAGCTCCCACATGGGCACGCCAGTCGTGGTTCACAACACTGCTGGAACTCTCTAGTTCCACATCAAAAACTGCATCTCTCCCCGTCCTTAATAACCCAGAACCATGGAGAGATCAGACACCCAGATCCAAGTCAACTGAATCTGGCGATCTGGCTCCTGAAGTCCTAGAGTTCGGTTACCTTAACCTGCCGCCAGACTGCATGAACATTATAAAAGAAGCCACAAGACCTACTACTAGAGCTTGCTATGCTGCAAAATGGAAAAGATTTGCCATTTACTGCACTAACAATGATATACACCCACTGGATGAATCCATCCAGAACATCATTTGCTACTTACTACACTTGCAAAGATGTAATTTAGCATACTCATCCATACGTCTCCACCTAGCAGCATTAGCAGCCTACTTTCAAAATTGACAGCACTTGTCACTCTTTAGAGTCCCTGCGATCAAAGCCTTCATGGAAGGACTTAAAAGAATTATTCCTCCCAGATTACCACCCTCTCCAGTGTGGAATCTAAACATAGTTCTTACTAGGCTCATGGGACCGCCATTTGAACCTCTCCATAAATGCGAACTACAGTTCCTCACATGGAAAGTAGCTTTCCTTATCGCTATCACATCCCTCAGAAGGTTCAGTGAAATCCAGGCTTTAACCATACAAGAACCATTCTTACAATTACACCGTAAAAAAGTGGTTCTTAGGACAAGTCCGAAATTCCTTCCAAAAGTCATATCTCCTTTTCATCTTAACCAATCAGTAGAGTTACCAGTGTTCTTCCCAAACCCAGACTCGGTAGCTGAAAGAGCTCTTCATACCTTAGATGTTAAAAGAGCCCTTCTTTACTACATTGACAGAAAATGTACTCTGTTTGGTTACTCTGTACTAGTTAACGGGGCCAGCAAGTTATCCACAGTAAAAACGTCAATTTAGGGTTTTACTGTTAGGACATGTACAAATATATGCCTTACTTAAGAGTATACAGCTTACTGCATTAGAGCTCGAAAGGCCTTCCCTAGGGGATACTTACATAGATTGTTAAGGGAGGTGTGGGCTTTTCCATTGGTTTAAATGGCTGTAGTGCTAGACGCACTCCTATGGTTTGACACCACATGATGACCTTTGACGACCATGATTTTAATTGACTTTTGGTGTTTCACTTTACCCTAGCCTAAATGTTCGTCCTGCATATGTCTTTTTAATCTTGCAGTTTTAAAGTGGGAGTATCACAGAGTAGAACAGCTTGCCAAGAACAAAACGGGTGGCATGTACATTTCAATGCATGAGAGAGAGAGAGAGAGAGAGAGAGAGAGAGAGAGAGACAGAGAGAGAGAGAGGGAGAGAGAGAGAGAGAGAGAGAGAGGCGTGGAATGTACTTTTTGGTCTTAAAGTGCAGTGTTATGAGCAGTGGTGCTCAAATGTGCATTATGTTGTACACTCCAGAGATGAAGTGTGTGATGCTATAGGCAGTGGTGCACAAATGTGCATTGTGTTGTACATTGGGAAGTATTAAGAAGTTCTTACTATTGGCTTTGACATGCCCTCATGTTATCTTGAATCCTGACTCTGTTTTGTTTGAGCATTTTGCACGCACAGACAGGCCCCCAGAGTGCTCAAGTTGTTTGGGTTAATCACTTTCAAGGTTGCTTTGTTTTTGGAGAGGAGGTTGTTGAATGTACCAAAGGCTGTCGTAAGCTTTGTTAAGATAAAGGCTGGAACACGTGAGAATGTAGAAGGAATGTGGGAACCCCTTTTGCCCTAGAATGCTTGCATGGAAGGTGACCAATTCCAGTAACATTCCTTGGCGTGGAAGAAAAGACTCTCGAACCTTCCAAAGGAGTGGTTCCCAAACTATGGTCCGGGGACCCCTGGGGGTCCCTAAAGCCTCCTTAGGAGGTCCGTGACTACTTTGAAAATCAAATATTATTAACAGATTAACAAAGTGTATATACATATATATATATATTTTTTTTCCCACCAATGTGCCCTGAAGCATTTAGAAGCGCACACGACATCACTCTGCCACCGGCATTAAAGATGCAGCCTGCCTTACTGCTCCACTGTTTGATTAGGCTGCCAACACGTTTCGAGGTTCCACGACCCCTTCTTCCTGGGTGGGCTGAACAAACATCATTTGACACTCGCATTAATTATATTTCCGGTTTTATTTCCATTCCGCCCCCAGTGGGCGTAAGCTCAGTGCAATTACTACTAAAATGCCTGATGGGACATGAAGTCCTAATGCAAGAATAAGTATTACTTTGGTAAGTTCAAATGTTCCGTTTGTATTCATTAATGTTCATTATTTCCTATAGTAGGCTTTGTCCCAGAAAGCAAGCTCAATCTGCATATCGAGTGATGTGCTGATCCAGATTTGAACAGTTGAAGACGGCAGCCTCGCTCAGTTGGTGACCAATTTTCCTCCCAGCTGGTCGAGGGTGCAGCTTCCCACGGCCGGGCCGCCGTGCAGTAATTTTTCCACCAATGTGTCCTGAAGCATTTAGAAGCGCACACGACATCACTCTGCCACCGGCATTAAAGATGCAGTCTGCCTTACTGCTCCACTGTTTGATTAGGCTGTCAACGCGTTTCAAGGTTCCACGACCCCTTCTTCCTGGGCTGAACAAACGTCATTTGACACTCGCATTAATTATATTTGCGGTTTTATTTCCATTCCGCCCCCAGTGGGCGTAAGCTCAGTGCAATTACTACTAAAATGCCAGATGGGACATGAAGTCCTAATGCAAGAATAAGTATTACTTTGGTAAGTTCAAATGTTCAGTTTGTATTCATTAATGTTCATTATTTCCTATAGTAGGCTGTGTCCCAGAAAGCAGGCTCAATCTGCATATCGAGTGATGTGCTGATCCAGATTTGAACAGTTCAAGACGGCAGCCTCGCTCAGCTGGTGACCAATTTTCCTCCCAGCTGGTCGATGGTGCAGCTCCCCACGGCCAGGCCGCCGTGCAGTAATTTTTCCACCAATGTGCCCTGAAGCATTTAGAAGTGCACACGACATCACTCTGCCACCGGCATTAAAGATGCAGCCTGCCTTACTGCTCCACTGTTTGATTAGGCTGCCAACGCGTTTCGAGGTTCCACGACCCCTTCTTCCTTGGCTGAACAAACGTCATTTGACACTCGCATTAATTATATTTCCGGTTTTATTTCCATTCCGCCCCCAGTGGGCGTAAACTCAGTGCAATTACTACTAAAATGCCTGATGGGACATGAAGTTCTAATGCAAGAATAAGTATTACTTTGGTAAGTTCAAATGTTCTGTTTGTATTCATTAATGTTCATTATTTCCTATAGTAGGCAGTGTCCCAGAAAGCAGGCTCAATCTGCATATCGAGTGATGTGCTGATCCAGATTGATTTGAACAGTTCAAGACGGCAGCCTGCCTTACTGCTCCACTGTTTGATTAGGCTGCCAATGCGTTTCGAGGTTCCACGACCCGACCCCTTCTTCCTGGGCTGAACAAACGTCATTTGACACTCGCATTAATTATATTTCCGGTTTTAATTCCATTCCGCCCCCAGTGGGCGTAAGCTAAGTGCAATTACTTCAGGGCACATTGGTGGGAAAAAAATAATTAAAAAAAATATATATATATATATATATATTCACTTAAAAAACCATAGGTTTCACACATGTTATAGTTAGCTGGACATTTCACTCGTGAAAAACCATTGAAATTCCCCCGTTATAGTTAGTGCAGGCAACTATAACTCACGCGACCGCAATCCTCTGCTGATGACGTCAGATATTACATCACTGTATTTAGACACTTATTTACCCATGTCTTCTTCCATTAATTTTTAGCTATACATATATTACAAATATTTTTTTTTCAGAAAGACACATATGTCATCAGTGATGTAATATCTGACGTCATCAGCAGAGGATTGCGGTCGCGTGAGTTATAGTTGCCTGCACTAACTATAACGGGGGAATTTCAATGGTTTTTCACGAGTGAAATGTCCAGCTAACTATAACATGTGTGAAACCTATGGTTTTTTAAGTGAATTTGCAAGGTTTTTTAAATGCTAATTCCTAACTATAACGTGTGTGAAACCTATGGTTTTTTCAGTGAATTTGTACGTTTTTTTTAAATGCTAAGTTATGTATTTTTTTTTTTTTAAGGTTTTTCCCCGTACGCACACGCTACGCGTACTCCGCGATTTTTCGCAAAAAAATTAAAGGAAATTTTGGCCCTTGGCCCACCTATTTTGAAAATTTCGCGAGGATTCGTCAACCGGCGCAAAAGTTATTCCAAATAGAATGTTGCGGATTTCCTATGGAAACACGGTCCTAACTATAACTATCTACTGGCGACCGCCAGTAGATAATATATATATATATATATATATATATATATATATATATTGTTTATCCAAACGACCTCCGTTTAGAGACGCACTCGAAACCAGCCCATTGACGGCACCATGCTCCTCTTTGTGTCGGATGTTTAAAATCAAGCCTTACGCGTTTCGGAGCGTTGTTGCTCCTTGGTCACAGGCAATTCCAAATGTGAGCGCAAACAGGCAAGGAGGCATTTTGACCAGCACGTGATTTATTTGGCCCTCTGGTGGGCGGCAGATGAATTAGCCATTATTGCATGCTGGTACACGTAGTAGTACTGTTCTGTAGTAGATTACTTGCCACCTCGCATCTAGTTATTCCTCTTAGTGAGTTTTGCGGTCACATTTACATTTTTGGTAGTGTTCATAGCCCTCCAGTGGGCTTCCGATTCAAAGAGTCGCCATATTGAGTGTTTTTGTTCCTTATGGCTGGTAACACTAGCTGGAGACTTCGCTAAGTTCTGCGTCTCCATGGTCCCCGTATTATCCACAGGCGGTGCAGTCTCCGCGGCTCGGTCTGCCGCATATCAAATTGTTTATCCAAACGACCTCCGTTTAGAGACGCACTCGAAACCAGCCCATTGACGGCACCATGCTCCTCTTTGTGTCGGATGTTTAAAATCAAGCCTTACGCGTTTCGGAGCGTTGTTGCTCCTTGGTCACAGGCAATTCCAAATTTGAGCGCAAACAGGCAAGGAGGCATTTTGACCAGCACGTGATTTATTTGGCCCTCTGGTGGGCGGCAGATGAATTAGCCATTATTGCATGCTGGTACACGTAGTAGTACTGTTCTGTAGTAGATTACTTGCCACCTCGCATCTAGTTATTCCTCTTAGTGAGTTTTGCGGTCACATTTACATTTTTGGTAGTGTTCATAGCCCTCCAGTGGGCTTCCTATTCAAAGAGTCGCCATATTGAGTGTTGGTCCATCTATGTCTTCTCTGTTCTGAGGGAAAACCTTCTAGATCCAAAAACCTCTAGAGAAGACATAGATGGACCAATTAGGTTCATCACTGCATATTCTAACCAATCATGGCAGGTTAGAAATTGTTTGAAAAAATACTGGCATGTTTTGAACATAGACCCAGTTCTGAAAAAAGCAGTGGGAAGCCAACCAAAGATTACGTTTAGGAAATGTCTAGCTTTGAAAGATCTTCTTTGCAGCAGCACTGTGAGAGAGGAAAGCAAGAATCAGAGAGAAATAAAGGGATTTTACACTTTCAGCTCATGCAAAGCATGTAAGAATAGTGTGAATCGGAAAGAAATCCCTTTATGTAAAAGTCATAAACCTTACGTGATTCAAAAGCATTTGTCATGTAAATCTGATTATTGTGTATATGCTCTTTGTTGTCCCTGCCCACTTGTTTACATCGGAAGTACCATTCATCAGGTAAAAAAACGAGTTCTTGAACACACCAGGGCAATCATTAATGAGGACAAACAATATCCTATTGCAAGGCATTTCAAAGAATTACATGGAAAAAATGTCAATGTCCTACAATTTTGTGCCCTAGACAGAATTCTCAAATCAGAAAGGGGTGGAGACAGAGTGAGGGAATTGCGACAACTGGAGTCGAGATTGCTTATTAAGTATGATACCGTCCAACCACTGGGTTTGAATAAAGATGAAGAAATGTCGGTTCATTTAGGTTAATTTAATCATGTGATAGTGCTGCATTTTTGGAGAACTCATATTGTATTATATTGATGAGAAGCCATTAGTTTGTTTTTTAACTTTGCACATACACCATAGGGATTGCACAATTTTGTATTTTTGTAGGAGTCCAGACTGTCAGCATACTATTTAAGAAGATGGATTTACAGATGCACAATGATTTAGTTGGATTTAAATTATGTATTTTGGAAACACTGCCACTGATAACCTTGGGCCCACTGGGGCTGAACTTTATGTAACAGAAACGGCCCACTGGGGCTTGATTCAAGAAAGTGATGTGTATTATGTGATAACAAATTGGGTATTTTGAGATAAATCAATTTTTGTTTATAAGGATTATGGAGGATCAATGCCCACTTGGGCAGGATTGAACAATATTTGTAATTTGCAAGACAAAATACAAGCCATGTACATGTCGATTAATGTTACGACATTTAATGTCAAGAAATTGAACAACAATGGCCATTGAACAGTGATATAAGTACATTTACATATTTTGACCATTCTAAGATGGATGCCAAAGTAGAACGTTTTCGATACTGAGTTGGGGCAGGTAGTCCTACTTTTATGTTTTGTTTACTCACTATATGTTTCACTGTCTACAAACTACTGATTACCCGTGACCAAGGTGCGGCTGCACCGAAACGCGTCGGGCGTTGGTTTGTCATTTTGTAAATAAAACCCACGCATATGGAGTTGGGCTCGAGATTGCTTTTTTGACCACGGAAAAGCTCAATTTGTGTAAATTCAAGGAGGATCGCTACCTCGCTCGAGCCCGCCACCGTGAAAGCGGCAGGGAGATCAGCGAATCATTTGGTGGATATATATATATATATATACATTATCTACTGGCGGTCGCCAGTAGATAGTTATAGTTAGGATCGTGTTTCCATAGGAAATCCGCAACATTCTATTTGGAATAACTTTGGCGCCGATTGACGAATCCTCGCGAAATTTTCAAAATAGGTGGGGCGCTCCGCTCGGCTCCTTCCCTGAAAGTCTCGGGGGGATTTGTCAAGCGGGGGCTGAGAAAAAGGGGGGGTCCCAAAACGCGTTTTCCCCATGCATTTTTCCATAGGGACCTTTAGTCCAAGGTACAGCTCGAACGGCTGAACAGAATTATTTGAAATTTGGCAAAGAGAAAGTCCTCAGGTCAGGGATGTGCCTTTTGAATATCTGGAGTCAATCTGTTCAGTAGTTCCTAAGAAAATTGCAGTTAAAAGTACATACATATCTATAGCCGCGCACCGTACGCGTACCGTATGCGTACCGTACGCGCACGCTGCCGTGCGCGAGCGTAATTCTGATTGGTGGTTACATGACAGTAAACATTCCAGTCGGTCGAAATCAGGAAGTATCGGCCGCCATTTTGTGTGTCTAGCAAAGAAAAACAAAGGTGAAGAACGTGAAAAGGGGGCAAGGTAGAGAGTAGCAGACCCCCTAGCCTTTGTCAGGGGGTCCAAGAAGGACCCAGAAGTGTGAAAAATACATTTTTTTTTTTTTTTTTAAATCGCGGGGTACGCGTACTGTGCGCGTACAGTACGCGTATGGCGGTAAAAAAAAAAAAAAAACATAGAATTAAAAATCAAAATTAAATGTTTAGATGTTAGGTGGCTCTAAAAAGAGCCGTTGTGTTTATGAAGTGTTTTTTTGGTACCTACAAGTAAGTACCGATGCAGAGTCTAAAGTTCAAGAGGAAGACTCTGTTCCCTTCATCATTGAAATGTACACCGTCACCTCTATAAATGTCTTGCATGTTGTAACGCAAGTTGTTGTGGTATATAGAACCCATACCATAGTCTCTGAGGGAAGCAGAAACAGACTTATTGACGTGCTTTCTTGCTTTGTCAATCTGCGGACAAAATTGGTTGGACCAGAGTCTAAAGTTCAAGAGGAAGACTCTGTTCCCTTCATCATTGAAATGTACACCGTCACCTCTATAAATGTCTTGCATGTTGTAACGCAAGTTGTTGTGGTACATAGAACCCATACCATAGTCTCTGAGGAAAGCAGAAACAGACTTATTGACGTGCTTTCTTGCTTTGTCAATCTGCGGACAAAATTGGTTGGACCAGTTCCACTTTTGCCTTTGGCATATATTAAAATATACAAAGGCAGTTTGTGGAAAAAGTGACATCAATTGCACCAAGGTGTCCTTAACAAGCATTTCCAGACCTACCCCAGGTAAAGTGCCTAGGTCATTTCCACCACAGTGCACAATAATAAGGTTAGGCTGTGGGAGATGTAGAAAGGTTTTCACCAAAGGCATTAATTGGTGCCACTTTAATCCTCTCTGACCAATCCATTTAATGTCTACATTTGGCAAAGCAAGGTCTTTCACAATACCTCTTTTTCTGCAAACTTTTCACTCCAGAAGACATAGCTATGACCTACAATCCACACTGTGAACATCTTTCAAGGAGATCTGGATGCACTCAGAAGGTGTCTTTCAGTAGAATGGCAATATGAAAAGAAAGATAGTTGTAAAATGGAGGCTAACATACTTTTTTTTTTTTTTTAAAGAACTGATTGGCTGATTCAAACCATTTTACAGTTAAAACTAGGCTGTATGTTTAGATTTTTACAAGCATGTTTTGTATTGGTTCAGAAAAATGTGTACCCACAGAACATTACTTTGGATTTGCTGTTAGGTTTGAAAAGTCAAGCACTCTTGCTCTAAGGATTAGAAACATTGTGTGTTGAACTTATGACCTCTCTGCTCACACCAGTGTTCCATGACCTGTTGCTATGGTAGCAGGCAGAAGTCATGTTGGGGGAAGGGATCATTTGGAAAGGGTTGAAATTTCCAACCAATAGAAATGTGTGTTTCCATTTGAAAAAAATGTGGGAAGCACTGTGATTTGGAGTTAACATGTATATGTGTGAAAAAAGAGAGGGAAACATTGCCATTAACTGGTTGTGGTGAGAGGAGAGAGGTGTACAGCTCAGAGATTGTTGCTGTGATAATCTGCTGTTTGAGTGCCACATTTCTTTCTCAACTAACTACTTTTAAAGGTGAGTTATGAATTTGAGAGGGAATGTATGTGGTGCATTTTGATATAAATAATAGAAATGTGATTCTTCTTTTAAAGTTGTGTTTCACATTTTGTGTTTTGGGAGATATTTAACTGTCTTGAACTTGTAAGATATTATTGAGTATGTCTTCACCATAAGTTAAGGTGTACTGGTATTACCCAGGAATACTGTTTTCTGCCTAGAATCACACCATGAGACAGTGTGCATTCAGGAATTGTTATCAGAGATTTAATTTGTGTTGCTCTTGGTCTGTTAGCCTTGCACTCGCAGGAAAGGGGCAGTTTGTTTTCTTGAACTGTGATGGTTAGCATTCAGCAGTAATCACTTTCTCACAAACGAGAGGCAAATGCTAACACATTTGAAATTAACATGGAACATTTTCCTTCCACTTTTAAAGTTGTGTTTTATATTTTATGATAAGGAAGATATTTAAGTGCCTTGAACTTGTAAGATATTATGGAGTATGTCTTCTCTAGAAGTTAAGGTGTACTGGTATCACCCAGGAATACTGTTTTCTGCCTAGAATCACATCATGAGTCTGTGTGCACAAAGGAATTGTTGTCAGAGATTTAATTTGTGTTGGTCTGGTTCTGTAAGAATGGCATTCGTAGTAAAGGGGCAGCTTGTTTTTTAGAAGTGTGATGGTTTGTATTCAGCATAAAAAAGCTGTTTGGGCATGTGCTCTTTTCTATTTCTGAAAAATATAATGAAAATGTGTCAGACTGTTAGAGTAATTATCACTTGCTCTACCACAGTAGTAAGTGTGCTTTCAAATTGCAAATCAAATTTCGTTTTCTGCCTAGAATCACACCATGAGTCTGTGCGCACACAGGAATTGTTGTCAGAGATTCAATTCGTGTTACTCTGGTTCTTTTAGAATTGCATTCGTAGGAAAGGGGCAGCTTGTTTTCTTGAACTGAGATGGCTAGCATTCAGCCCAAATTAATATGTCACAAATGAGAGGGCAATGCTAACACATTTGAAATCAACATGGTAGATTTTCCTTCCACTCCTGCAATGGGTCATGTAGTTTGTACATGTTCAAAAGTCCTATTAACCCTTACCACACATGTAGTGTTACATACATGTCTCCAGTGTTTATGCAGTTGTGCAAGCGTCGATGCAGATCTCTTTTGCACCTGACAGTAGACAGTCTCCAGAAGCACACTCTTAGCAGAGAGCAAGCTGTTTCTCATGTACAGTCATGCTTACTATTCAGCGCTGTGTGGTGTTTCAGATAGCAGTGAGTAACGCTAATACATTGAACATCACCAAAGCTCATTCCCTTTGCTAGAGTGTAGTACGTCATTCAGGTTGCACATGTTCATGGTCTCAAAAAGCTGTTTGGGCATGTGCTCTTTTCTGTTTCTGAAAAATATAATGAAAATGTGTCAGACTGTTAGAGTAATTATCACTTGCTCTACCACAGTAGTAAGTGTGCTTTCAAATTGCAAATCAAATTTCCGTTTTCTGCCTAGAATCACACCATGAGTCTGTGCGCACACAGGAATTGTTGTCAGAGATTCAATTCGTGTTACTCTGGTTCTTTTAGAATTGCATTCGTAGGAAAGGGGAAGCTTGTTTTCTTGAACTGTGATGGCTAGCATTCAGCCCAAATTAATATGTCACAAATGAGAGGGCAATGCTAACACATTTGAAATCAACATGGTAGATTTTCCTTCCACTCCTGCAATGGGTCATGTAGTTTGTACATGTTCAAAAGTCCTATTAACCCTTACCACACATGTAGTGTTACATACATGTCTCCAGTGTTTATGCAGTTGTGCAAGCGTCCATGCAGATCTCTTTTGCACCTGACAGTAGACAGTCTCCAGAAGTACACTCTTAGCAGAGAGCAAGCTGTTTCTCATGTGCAGTCATGCTTACTATTCAGCGCTGTGTGGTGTTTCCGATAGCAGTGAGTAACGCTAATACATTGAACATCACCAAGGCTCATTTCCTTTGCTAGAGTGTAGTATGTCATTCAGGTTGCACATGTTCATGGTCTCAAAAAGCTGTTTGAGCATGTGCTCTTTTCTATTTCTGAAAAATATAATGAAAATGTGTCAGACTGTTAGAGTAATTATCACTTGCTCTACCACAGTAGTAAGTGTGCTTTCAAATTGCAAATCAAATTTCGTTTTCTGCCTAGAATCACACCATGAGTCTGTGCGCACACAGGAATTGTTGTCAGAGATTCAATTCGTGTTACTCTGGTTCTTTTAGAATTGCATTCGTAGGAAAGGGGAAGCTTTAATTTGTGTTGGTTTTATTGTGTTTTTCACCTGTAGGAAAGGGGTAGATAGTATTATAAGATTTGAAAAGCTAAAAAGAAATATAGTAATAAATTTAAATTACATAAAGGTATTTTTTTTTTAGTTTCTTTCAGGTACTGCTGACCAACAGTGAAATAAATTAAAGATGCCTATAAAATCAAGAAAGAGAAAAGAACAGAAAAAACATTTATATTTGAAGACAACTGGAGGACCCAAATTAGTTGAAGATCCTCATGTTGGAAAAAAGAAAAAGTCTTCTGGTAAGCAAACTAAGATATTTTTTTAAAATATCTTCAAAAAAAGAACACATTTGAAAAATGTCCCCACTGCAAATAGTGTTTCAAGTAGAAAACAACAGTACAAAAGTGAGAAATTACAAAATGCTAATGTACAATCAGAAGCAATAAAGATTGACTTAAAAAGAAAAATAGCATTTAAAGACATTCGTAGAAAAATGTTTCAGAGAAGAGTGATGTCCAATTTGCTAAAGGATGTGAAAAAATATAAGAAGAAAGCGAAATTTTATAAGCGAAAGAAAGATATTGAATCAATTGTAGCTAAGGCTTTAGATTTGAAAAGAAAACTATTCATTTTAATTTTGAACATGATCCGTACATTAGATAAAATGGTCAATGTAATGAAGTCACAAAGCAAAACGAAAAGAGTAGTGAAAAGAAATAACTTTTGTAAAGTGTTTTTAGGAGAATGGATGCATAGTTCAAGTACTGAACCATTTTTTAATGAAGAGAGTTATCTTCAAAGTAATAGTTTGCTGCATGCAGTTGACACCAGAGGTCGAGCTTATGAAGTGAAAGATGGTTGTGTAATGGAAAAGGAGAAAATGGTTCCAAGAAATGAGGAAGAAGTGATAGCTGATGAGGTTATGGGGAGACGTCCTAAAGCCCCAGTGTACACTTGGAATTGTAGTAGTATTTGTACTGTACGACAAGAATCTATTGATAAATTACGTGAGTTTCTAAGAGAATATAGTAAAAAAAGTGTTAAACAGAAGATTAAGGAGCTTCAAAGACTAGATCCATGTAGAGTGAGAGAGAATACTGGTTTGCAAGGACATTCTCTGGCTTGTCTTTCTGGGAAAGTTTGCCAAAGTGTTTTTCACCATTTTAGGATGCTGGCAGTTCATCATACTGAAATGAGAAAGTTTGTGAGAAGATTGTATTTTGCTAAAAGTCCAGCACAAAAGTTAAATGAGTTGAATAGGGCTCTGTTCCGTGGATCTGTATCAGATGTAGAGAAGGTTACTGATGAAATTCAGTTTTGTTACTTTGGTCCGGAACAAGAAAGTGCAGGTAATGACACAGTTATTGAAGAAAATGTGGAAGAGAATGTAGAACCCACTGTTAGTAAAAATTTTGAAGATCAAATGACAAAATTTACTATCATCTCTAATGAAAGACCAAATATTACTTGTATTTGTTGCCGGAGAAGCCATTACAAAATTCAAACAAGAAATGTTGATCTGTATAAAAAAAGTGAAAATGAAGATAATTATAAGTGGAAGGATTTTGCAACATATATATTTCTGGAAAATAGTTTTGATTTGGGTGAAGATCAGCGTATTTGTCAATACTGTTATAACAAGTTAGAAGAAAATAGAATGCCAGCCAGAGCTGTACATAATAATTTAGAATTGGTTGATATTCCTGCAGAACTTTCCGATTTAAATACGTATGAGTCTATACTCATTCAATGTGTCCATCCGTTTCAGACCACAGTGCGTATGGAGCCAAAAACAGGTAAATTACCTCCTTCGGATTTACAAAGAGGTATAAAAGGAAGAGTTGTCTATTTGCCATTGGATTTGAAAAAAAATATGGAAACAATTGATGCAGATAGATTGGAAACTGAACCATTAGTTATTCTGGTTAATGGAGTACCAACAAAGAATAAGAAAATTTGGCAGGAGCTGGTAGATGTACGAAAAGTACAAAGAGCAAATTTATATTTGAAAAGAAATAATAAATGGTATGAAACAATTTATATGGATGAAGATGAAGAAGTTTTACTACCAGACTCAGGAATACCAGCTGGGCAAATTGAAAAAGTGGATAAGTCAAAAGAAGAAGAAATTTATGAACATTTCAGCATACATCCTCTTCATTCAAAAGAAGTTATGGCAAACACTATTGATCTGTTTCAGATGAAAAAAGCAAAAGGAACTCCCGTGAGTGTATGGGAGGAGAGCTTGGAAGCTCGATGTTTTCCCCAGCTGTTTCCTACAGGAAAAGGTGGACGATATGATGAACGCCCAGTACAGATTCCTGCTTCTGAGTATCGGACTACAAGATTATATGCAGAAGATCCAAGATTTCGTCAAAGTATTCCTTATTTGTTCCATCTTTTATTTGAAAGTGACTTGTCAGCACTATCTTATGCAGTAAATCACATTTTGAAAACTGGAGTACATCTACATAATGTGTCTGCAAAGGATTTTATGAACAAAGTGCAACAGCGAGATGATCATTCGGAATCTCAATTGATTAATCTAATGGCTTGTCAGCGTGGGACAAATGAATATTGGTACCGACGCCATGGAGAATTGAAATGTATGTTACGGAATTTAGGAACTCCTACATGGTTTCTCACCCTAAGCTGTGCTGAGTACGCTTGGGATGATCTTCTGGATTTTCTTCGAGAGGCAAATTCAAATATTGAAAACATCCAATACAAGACAGCAGGAGAATTGTGCTCATTGGATCCGGTTAATGTTTGCAGATATTTCAATCATAGATTTGAGGCTATGATGTCCTTCATCTGCAATTAAAAAAATCCACCTCTTGGAGAAGTTGTGGATTTCTTTTGGAGAAAAGTGTACCAAGCAAGAGGTGCTCCTCATATTTATATGCTGTTGTGGATCAAGGATGCCCCAAAATTTGGAACAGATTCTGATGATGCAGTTTTAAGTTTCATCGAAGAATATGCAACATGTGCTATACCTAAAAGCACAGAAGAGAAAAACTTAAAAGAGCAAGTTTTACGTTTCCAAAGTCATCGGTGTGGAAAATACTGTCGACGAAAGTATAAGAGTAAAGAAAAATTCTACACAAAATGTCGATTTGGATTTCCACGACCTGTTCTTTCAAAAGGAAGAGTCAACAGTTTTATGTCGGCTGTGCGACATACTATTACAAGAAAATCTCCCAAAAATACGTACAACCTAAGAAGACAAGAAGAGTCAAAATATATAAATGACTACAACCCAGTCATTTTATCCATGTGGAATGCTAACATGGATATACAGTATGTTGCTGACAATTCTATTGATGTTGCTCGGTATGTCACATCTTACATCACTAAATCTGAGAAAACGGAATTGAAGGAAATGTGGGAAGCGATTTCTCACGAGAAGACTGTCAGTAAGAAGCTATACAGTTTCAGTTTAAAGATGTTATCGCATCGAGAAATTGGATCCTACGAATGCTCAGATAGGTTATCATCTGCAAGTCTGTACTCCAAATCCAGAAGAATAATTTGGGTAAGTTTAGGCCTTGCAGGAATGCGAAATCGGGTACTGAAAACTGTTGGAGAAATTGAATATTTGGCAGAGAACGACCCAGAAAGTACAGATATTTTGAAATCAAACATGTTGGACACATATTACCCAAAAAGAAGTCGTCATCTTGAGAACATGTGTCTCTATGAAGTGCTGCAGAACTACATTTTTACACGGAAAGCCACAGAAGACATCAACAATGGAAAATATAAAGTCATTGGTGAGGAAGGATGTTTGGTGAAGCAAACAAAAGGAAGTTTGATTAATCACAGGAAGCTGAGTTGCGACACTCCTGACAAAAAGGAATTTTACTACTTAGCACTTTTACAGCTGTTTAAACCATAGCGTTCAGAGGATGAATTACTTGGAGATTTTCACAGCTATGAAGATTCCTTTAATGCATGTAAAGATACGATTGAATGCAGTACTTTCACAAATTATGTACAAATGTTAAATGAAGAAATTGAACAGGAAGCTACAATTGCAGCTGAAGTAGCTAGAGACAGTTCTCAAGACAGCCAAAGTTCTGGAACGCTCAGTCAAGATCCCCTAGGACAACCAATCGTAGAAAATGAAGCTGCAATAGCAATGACTGAAGTGGAAACAGCTATGAATCAAGCTCAGGAAGATTTAATAGACTTACCAAATTTGGAACAGCAACTGAATGAAGAACAAAAACAAATTTATGAAGAAGTCACAAAAGAAATTGATCATGGATTACTACATGAAAAGAAAGAGTGCTCATGCACATCATTTGAACCAATCAGGATGTATGTGAGTGGACAAGCTGGAACTGGAAAAAGTTTCTTAATTAAAGTCATCCGAAGCTACCTACAGCAAAAAACAGATTCAACTTTGTCTTGTGTTGTTACTGCTCCAACTGGGTTAGCAGCATATAACATAAAAGGAATTACCTTACATCGCTTGCTAATGTTACCAGTGGAGCATGAGAACAAAATAGAATATCACAAGCTAATAGGAGAAGCATGCTTCGAAGTTTCAAGAGTGTTGAAGAAGATGCAAGTTCTCATTATTGATGAGGTAAGCATGGTATCAAACTTAATGCTTGCCTTTGTGCATTTAAGAATGCAGCAAATTCTAAAGAGAGACTATGACGTGTTATTTGGTGGAAAACATGTTATAGTTTTTGGGGATCTTCTGCAGCTCACTCCAGTTAAAGGACAACCAGTGTTTAATACTGTGACACATGAAGACACGAAGAAGTCATTAGGAAGTATTGGTAATGCGAATATTTGGTCATTCTTTGAGTACAAAGGACTCACTACCAATATGAGGCAAGCAAACGATGAAGATTATGCAAGTATTCTGAAAGATATCAGAATTGGACTACTCACAGAAGTTGACAGAGAAGCATTACAGAGTCGGTTGCTACATAATTTATTTCCAAGTGAAGAAATAGTTGCAGAGAAAATATACCAGAACATTGCAGAAAAAAATACTGTAATCTGCTTAATGCCAACACTACGTGAATGCTCGATATTCAATGAGGAACTTTTGAAATTGGAAAAGGAAGAGATTAAGAAAATGGAAGCAGTGGACAAAATTCAGCATGAAGGAATTACTATTACATTAACAGGCAAATTGAAAAATAAATTGGATTCTCTAGAGAAGAACATTTCGAAAACAGCTGGATTAGAAAAAAATCTTTATGTTTGTATGAACTGTCGAGTATTTTTAAGAAGAAATTTGGATGTAGAAAAAGGTTTTGTGAATGGAGCTATGGGTAAAGTTGTGGGTTTTGTGAAATACCAGAAAAAAGATGGGATTGAATTTTTAAAAATAAAATTTGATCAGATTGAAGAGGTTAAAGACATTAGTCGTTGTTCAGTCCGTTTTTTGCTTGTAAAAGACTTATATGTACGTAGGAAGCAGTTTCCGTTTTCTCTAGCTTATGCTGTAACTATTCATAAATCTCAAGGATTAACTGTAGATAGTGCTTTCGTAAACATTGGTTCTACTGTGTTCAAAGAAGGTATGGCATATGTTGCTTTGTCACGAGTGAAAACATTATCTGGTTTATTCATGATAGACTTTGATGACTCAAAAGTTAGTGCTGATGCAAATTGTGTAAAGGAGTATAATAGATTAAGAAGAACCTATGCTCCTCATTTAGGTCAGTATCCTGTGTTTGAAAAACGTGTTGTTTCTCGGAAAAGGAGAATTGAGAATATCTGTAATGAGGATGTACAGAAGAGAAAACAAAAGGAGAGTGATGTGATTGCAAGCAAAAAGAAAAAGGACAGTGTTCAAGAGGTTGTTCGTTGTCATTTTGAAAATAGCTCTGGTGTCAACTGCTACGCTAATGTAGTGCTGAATGTTGTATTTTATCTTGAAAGTTTGCAAGAGCAGATAATACTAAATCATGAAAAAAGATTCTGTTCTCTGCTGAGTTTTCTTTTTGAGAAGCTGAGTAATGATAAAACTAAAATAGAAAGTGCTTCTGATGTTAGAAAACTTTTAGATGTATGTTCAGGAAGTACACAGTTTACTCAAAATGTCCAGCAAGATGCACAGGAATTCTTGATGTATATCCTTATGGTACTGGAAGAAGAAGGGGTAGAAATAGAAAATATGTTTGGTCTCTCTTATAAATGGGAACATAGTTGTGAAAACTGTTTCAACACATGCAGCTCTAATGTTGATTCAGAAAGGTTTATATATTTAACATTACCAGAGACTAAATCAGTGACTTTTAGTAAATTAGTTAAAGATGCCAATCACAACATGGAATGTTGTAAATTTAAATCAGACATGTTTTCAACGTTATTTTTAAAGAAATATGGACAGTATGTAATTTTAATGATGCAACGTTGTAGAGCTGATGGTTCAAAATTGGACACTTTAATAAAGAAGTTTACAGGACATCAATTATCAATATCTGGAAAAACTTTTGTTGCAGTTGCAATAATTTTCCATGAGGGACCTTCTATAACTTCTGGTCATTACACAGTTTATCTTAAATGTGAAAAAGGCTGGACACTGTGTAATGATTCTCAATTGATTTTCAAGCAACGTTTGCCTGCAGAATTACTAAATTCCTATTTAATTTTTCTGAAACCAAAATTTTAGATACAAATTGCAACATCTGAACAAATCATTTTTGCGACTTTATTGGATTACCATTGGATATTTCATCAAAAAAGAATTTAAAAATTACCATTTGGCCTCATGGAAAGTCTCTTGTGGACTTCTTTGACAGATATTATTTTGGTGTATGTGCTTAAGCAACAAGATTTACAGACGATATTTATTGCAAATATTTATTGTTTTTAGATGATGTTTTTATTAAATATGTTACATTTATATAAAGGTATGTTTTACTGAGAAGAGATTCTGGGCTTTTTTTAAACAATCTTTCAGATTGTTAATTTTTTTGCCCGTTGTTAAGTGATGAATGCAATGTGTTTCACGATTTACAGTGTAATTCAATATATTCTGAAAACAGCAAAAAAAAGGGCAAAAAATTGTTCTTTTAAATAAGAAAATATGTGTACTGTATTCTAAAATGTATTGTTAAATATTAATACTTTTTTTTTTTTTTTACAGATTGAGAAAGAAAATTTAGGAAAATTAATACTTTTTTCTGGCAATTAAAAAAAAACATTTATTGATAATTAAGTTATTTTGTTGGTCAGGCAAGTTTGAAATATCTGTATTTATCACACATTTACTTTCATACTCCCTTTTTTTCACTTCTCCTCACTCTGCTTTTCTCATTTCCCTTGTTGTCCCTCAAGTACATTGAAGGGTGAAATAAATACTTTTTTTTTTTTTTTTTTAAATGGGTGCACACGGTAAAAATTTGAGATGTCATCAGTGATGTCATGAGGGATGTCACTGACCATGTCATGAGTGATGTAATATGTGACGTCATCAGCAGTGGATTGCGGGCGCGCGAGTTATAGTTAGCTGAACTAACTATAACGGGGGAATTTCAATGGTTTTGTACGAGTGAAATGTCCAGCTAACTATAACATGTGTGAAACCTCAGTTTTTTTCAGTGAATTTGCAAGGTTTTTTAAATGCTAATTCCTAACTATAACGTGTGTGAAACCTATGGTTTTTTCAGTGAATATATATAAATATATATATATATATATATATATACACAAAAAAGAAGCAGAGAACTCTGGGTAGTTCTCAAGTTTAGGTGGAAAGCAGCTCCTGTATAGAGCACTCTCAACACCAGCGACACTCTAGATCTGCTCACCTCAAATGTCTGCTTTTCTGTCAAAGTCTTTAAGCATAGGAGTAGCACAGTGCTAACCATGTAGAGATAGAAATGGACAAAGCCTTTTGCCATTCCTACAGCAAAGTCTTTAAGCATAGGACTAGCACAGCGCTGTTCTTGCCGAGCTGTAAAATGACAAAAGCCATTCACCACTCCAGGCACAGTATTACAGCTTTGCATTGGTAAAATACCAACCAAGCCAACCTGAAATGAGTAAAAGCAACCCCTGACATAGTGTTTCGCTCTAATTAGAGCTCTTCGGAGAGGTATAGCTTTGTCCAGACACAAGGGAGCACCCAGTATAAGTAAAAAAAATACCCTTTCAGGCATAGAGTGACAAATAAATTATACAAAAAAGAAGCAGAGAACTCTGGGTAGTTCTCAAGTTTCGGTGGAAAGCAGCTCCTGTATAGAGCACTCTCAACACCAGCGACACTCTAGATCTGCTCACCTCAAATGTCTGCTTTTCTATCAAAGTCTTTAAGCATAGGATTAGCACAGTGCTATCCATGCCGAGATAGAAATGGACAAAGTCTTTTGCCACTTCTACAGCAAAGTTTTTAAGCATAGGACTAGCACAGTGCTGTCCTTGCCGAGCTGTAAAATGAAAAATATATATATATACAGAGACAGAATTTCACCGTCGTCGCAGCCACACGCCCTGGGTGCCTCCTGTACGCAGTGGTGAGCCGCGTTACATAAAGTTTCGCAGTCGAAGACAAGATTAGTGTCAGCCTACACAAGCAGGAGCACCCTAAACCAAGTCAGTGAAAAAATATGTCTATTCCATATAAAACGCCCCCTCCAGCGCTGACAGACGCGTTTCGCCGCTCTGGCTTTGTCAATGTCAGCGTCTTTCGTAAAGTACCACCATTTTAAAGTTAAAAAAAAACGAACTAGGTACAAGTCCCCTCAGGGCCTGAATAATGACGAAGAATTATGGGCCCATTTGGAATGAGGTCCATGTAATTATTTGAATAGTTAGGAAATTAGTGACATCTTGAACTATAGATCTTCTGTACCCTGACTTTTAATGATCATTCGCTAAACTAAGGTACTTTTAAATGTTATACTACACAGTTATTCAAGTGGGACAAGATGGTATGCTGGCTGTCATTTTAGGTATCCTCTTTTCATATGTAAACTTGATTATATTTATTTTTTGATAAATTATTGACTGTTTTTGACTTTGTATATTTCTGGGTTTTGCCTTTTTCTTTCATTTTTTTGCCTTATATTATAGACATGTGTCTTGACAAGGAAATAATGTGTGCTCCAATACAATACTGTACATTCAAATTTGAGCGGAGAATGACTTAGCCTCCTCTCTTTTATTCTCCATTTACACAAGAGTTCCTCTGGTCTTGGACTTTGAATGCCCATTCAGGGCTTAATAGGTTTGGTACAATAGTCCCATTTTCTATAAATTAGTGAAGCATATACATTAACTAAGATGGCTCCACATATGATATTGATTTTTTTTTTTTTTGAAATCTGTTTTTATTGTTTTAAAGTAAACAAAAACATTCTTTGGCATGTGACACAACAGGTAAGCAAAGAGTTGAGAGCATAGGCAGGGGAGCGCCCCGCAACAGAACCCCCAACCACTGCGCCAGGACGTGCAACCAGTCTTGCGTGCGAGCGCCGCCCTCAGCGGTGCCAACCACAGTCTCGCTGACAGTCTCGTATTGGGCGCAACAGGAGTAACAGCAGTAACCGTGCCGCAACTGGGTTCCGTGACTATGCGTGGACGCTACCCGCCGCTCCCAGACAATAAAGAACAGGCAAAATGCCCACCAGGCCCAAAGAGTATACAAAACAGAACCCCCAACAATGGCAGCATAAACCGTACAGACAGGCCCAATACCCTCCCGACTGTCGTCTAGTCCCCCCGCCCCTCCACCCCCCCCTGTGAACCCCCGTGTGTGTGTGTGTATGCGCGCTCCGGGTGCGATCGGCACTATGCAAGTGTGGTCGTCGTGGCGCCAGGGGAGGCAGGAAATAGCCGGGGCATGTCAGCACTGCAGGGGGGCCTCCCCGGTTCCACCCCCGCCCGCGCCAGCGCCGTCCGCTGCCCCCTGCAACTCCTCATCGCTCTCCGCACCCAGATGCCTAAGCTTCCCCAGCAGCTGCTTCCAGTCCACATATGATATTGATACTTAAAAATAGTGACGAAAAACATAAATGTAAGAAGAAAAAGAAGAAAAAAATTAGTTTTCTCTTCTAACACTATTTAAAGTATAAATGAATATCTATGAGATTGGGAACTTAGTTGCCTTGTTCCATGTACATTGAGGACGAATAAAATGTTTATTTACTTCTTTAATAATGCTGCATTACATGTTAAGATGGCCGACACGAAAACATAAGTATTCAGTATGTATTGTGCCGTCTTCTATGTTTACCATTTTCTTTCACCTGCACTTGAACATTTTTTTACTTTAAAATGGTGGTACTTTACGAAAGACACTTACATTGACAAAGCCAGGGCCGCAAAACGCATCTGTCACCGCTGGAGGGGGAGTTTTATATGGAATAAATATATTTATTCACGGACTTGGTTTGAGCGTGCTCCTGCTCCTGCTTGTATATATATATGTATGTATGTATATATATATAAAACAATGCTAAATGTACAATTGGACATTTTAAAACACTGTAAATGTGAAGGAATTTGAAACTAGAGGCTAAAAAGTACATTAGTACCCTCAGATTGATTTGTGGGAGCAGTGCAAGTGTGCATCAAACTGAACATAGTATGGATGATAAGTGGCCTCAATTGAATTGAGAAAACCTCCAACCATTCTATTAAATTACATTTTGATTTCTTTTTTTATTTATATGTGTTTTCTATTTAAATAAAATGTGTAATTTGTGTATTTGTTTGATGAATGCCTTTTTCTGTATTTTTGAGTATTGTTTTGCGGTTCAGATCGTCAACATTGCTTAGGCCGGGGTTTATGGCTTACAGTAATGACTCAGGGGTCCCCAGATTCGAATAATGATTCAGTTGGGGTCCCCGGGTTCCAGTAATGATTAAATAGGGGTCCCCAGAAGTCAAAGGTTTGTCTCCTGACTTTGGCTGTGAGTCTCCCAGTCTGGAGTGGGTCAGAATGAAGGTTGCACCAGGTGAAGTGTTTGATTTTTGATTAGTGCCATTGTGATGCGTGGCTGTTTATGGTTGCATATTCAGTTTCCAGTGGCTATAATCATTCAGGTGTTTTCTTTGTGATGTGTGAGGAAGTCAGAGTGCACATCAAAGTAATCATTAAGGGGCCGATTCCGTCCGTAAAATGTACCGACCGACACGGACCGGGAATGGAGACCGACCGACACGGATCGGTGCCATACGACCCGCACAATATGATGCAACGCGTGTGAATTGCAACCTACTCGTACGGAACACGAGTCGCATGACCGAATCGTACGCAAATCAGTGATTCGCCCGTAAAATGACCGGGAATCGTACCGACCGACACGCATCAGGAATTGACGCGACCAAAACGCACAAGCACCTTGTTTGCGCACAAAGGACGATATTCAGAACAGGTACTATGATGTGCGCAGGAGGGTCAAGAAGCTCATCGACAGGGAACACACCCTGAGCAGGCAGACTGGCGGTGGTCCTCCTGCCAAACCAACGCACTTCAGGTCCTAGGAGGAGAAGGTACGGGCCATCCTACCACCGGAGAGCATACATGGATTAACAGGAATACCAGAGCCTGGTGAGTACACAACCAATTTCCCCAAATTTGTGGGGCAAAACACATATAGCACTGTCAAGGGGACTGTCAGACCAAATACTGCCAGCAAAGCCATTGCAACGGAAAGGCAAGTATCCTGTGACGTGTATGTCAGTTACACAAACACAATACCTGCCATCCCACAGTAATATGGAACTACGTCCTAACATGTACAAACTTAAAGACTAATACTGCAAGGCATGGCCATAAATAACCAACAAACTCTGTCATCCATTTTGCCACCACTGTCACACCACCTCACAGGAAAGCTGAGTCAAAATGAAGGAAGGTTTGGCTGCTGGAAATGTGCATGTAGCAGAAAGCATGATGGGAGTGGCATTCACAGCCACCAGTCGCCCACCCACATGTCCCAGCAAGCTCACACTGAACCATGCTCACCTCACAGGAAGTGCAAAAGTACTGCCAAGATGGCTGACACTAGGCCCCCTGCTGTGGGGAGTATAAGGTTCTAACTGACAACAGGACACCAATGCCTGACAGCCTGAAAGGTAACTACTACTCCCTGCGATAGAAGCATGCTGCATGGTGGGATGTCTGGACTGGGGAGGAGGACTGCCAGCTCTGACTACATCTACCAGCAGGCACTTGCACACACACACCCCCTTAACACAAACTACACCCAACCCACCTGGTCTAATGCATTCCCTCAGAATCCATTTAAATATCCCACAAAGATATACCACACTGGGTTCTACTGTGTGAAGGACATGGGCTTGTCGGGACTTGAGTGCAAACAAACACCAGGACATCACTGCCTGCCAACTTGTCAGCACAGGCACACCACCACATAGGGAAAAAGATTCACAGGAAGGAAGCTCAGGTATTGTGGGAAGGTGGGTGGAGCCAAAAGCATTGTGGGAGTTGCAGTCACAGCCAACAGTCCCCCACCCACATGTCCCAGCAAGCTCCCACTGAACCATGCTCACCTCACAGGGAGTGCAAAAGTACAGCCAAGATGGCTGACACTAGGCCCTGCTGTGGGGAGCACAAGGCCCTGCTGTGCCTTGAGCTCAAACTGACAACAGGACACAACTGCCTGACAGCCTGAATGTAAATTGTGACTCCCTGCAATGGAAGCATGACACATGGGGGATTAGCTGGCCTCTGTGGGTGAAGAAGGTCCTGCAATGACTCCAAATGCTATCAATGCCGCCTCAAAGCACACCTTCTCAGCCAGAACAAAGTGCACCCTTGGGACCAGTCACTCCAAAAGTAAATGCCTTGGCAAGATGGCTGACACATGGTCATGATGTATGAATTGGCTGCAAGTCACACCTATGCACTGGCCAACTCAAACACATCTACACTCACAGCCATTGGAACTGTAGGTATCCTCCCACTCTCTGGAGATGCAGTGTCCCTGTGGTGTCCCCTTACCTGGCTGTGAAGGTGTGTCTCGTAGATGACAATTGGGAAGATGTAGACATAGTACATAGCACCAAGCACACACAATGTCACCTATACATCATTGACAGTGGACACCTGACAGTGACTAGAATGGACACACACATATAGCTGACACTGTAGCATGGTGTCAGTCACAAAATGTGCCGTTGTGAGCTGCATTTCAATTCCACATCGGTCTGCGTTGTACGCATCATTCACACAACACATCATTCACTGACATGGACACTCAAAACACAATGACTAACATGAACTGCATCGGAGGAGGCATGCAACTCACAGCAGCAGAACTGTAACACACACACACCTCTGCCCATCACTGTCACGAGCATGTAAAAGCAAGAGAGTGCTTCTGTGCCCAATCTCACTCACCATGGAGGAAATTGACAAGATAGAAGACGTTAGCACTTACAAAAGTCAGCACCAACTTCATTAGCTACGCTAACCCCATCACTTGTATGAAATGAGATGGGAACTAGGAACACAGACAACAAATCAGTATCTCACATTGGATCAGCACCAACATGACCATATCTCCCTGTGCGCCCACAACATCTGTTGCCACAACATCCGCAACAGCCACAGGGAGGGAGGAAGACTCTGGTGGAGAGTCCTCGGCACTGCATCAGCCTGCACATGAGGGTCCCCTGAGAAAGAAGAGGGGTCGTCCGAAGAAGAGATGCTGATGGCCATGCATATCCCACATGTACCCAACACCTGGTCTTGATATCGTCCTTTGTGTGCAAACCATTTAACCTTGTCGACTTACATCCGAATCCACCACTTGACATGGAGGGTCAAAGTTGTGACAATGCACCAAATAACTGTGGATTCTACTCTGGACATTTAAAATCCCAAGACTACCAACTCACCTGTGAACTTTGGATTACCATCACATTGAACAGCACTTCAAATTCCGTTCACCATCCTTACACATGTTTGGAAATAAAATCACAATCACACAATACTTGCTTCTGTCGTGATTTATACTTGGTTTGTGCCATGGCGATGATGATCTGCTAAGCAACACTGTGCATGCAAACTACTACAGCCATGTGAACACCATTATGTGAGTCATGGGAATGTGACACATATGAGGGAGACACACCACTATGGCACCACAACACATACTCACCATGGACATCTAACTCATCGTCAACAATGATGTTAACAGGAAATACAGTGGAATGCACATACACAACACCAATCCTGGGTCAGTGGCAAGCAGTCCACAGGTACAGGGTGTGAATGACTGTCGGATGTGTGGACACACATGGAGCACATCCCAAAGTGAAGCACAGGTTTATTAACTATTCACAATGTGAGAATTCCACAACTGATGCAAGTTAACCTCAGGTGACAGTGAGCAAAAATTAAACAAGTGGTGAACAATGAAAGTCCAGGGGTGTGTTGCACATCATTGGTTGGGACAACGAGTACTTGCACACTGGAACAAGGATCTGTGTCTTGGGGTTCAGACCGCACCATACAGCATCCAAAGTACCCTGTGAAGGACAGACAGAAAACACAATCAAAAACACAGATTTACAGCAGACAACAACAATATACATGCCCAAAACAAAACACTAGCTACCTAGACACAACGTAACAATCAGGTAAACACTGTTTGGGAGTACAGACTACCAGAAAGGACACATCATAGCAAGCATCCTGACATGTAGCATACAGCCACACTCAAACAGCACCAGTGCACCACCAACATTTGTCAGGCAACACAATACTTTGACAACACATACCTGTATACTGACATTCATGTGAAGAAGTTCTGGATCAGCTGGCTCCGAACATCACCATCACCCTCATCATCACTGGCATCATGCCCCAGGCCAGGATCCCACGGCTGGCGGAGGTTGGTCATCGTCATCCTGGATGAGAGGCAACCGCTTCCTCACTGCCAGGTCGTGTAGCATGCAGCACACTATGATGATCCTGCACACCTTCGCAGGTGCATATGGGTGGGCCCCTCTTGTTTTGTCCAGGCAGCGGAATCTGCTTTTCAGGAGGCCAAATGTCCGCTCGATCACTCTCCTGGTCTGACCATGTGCCTCATTGTAGCGCGTCTCCGCCAGTGTCGCAGGGTTCCTGAGGGGTGCTAGAACCACGGCATGTTGGGGTATCTGGAGTCACCTACATAGAGACAATTGCACATTAGTTGAGTGTGAAAATAGGGTGCTAATCAACCTTAGAAAACACACACAATACTAAACAGTCAGTACACGCCGACAAGCCAGGACTGCTGGTACTGCATCTGTGACATCATCGTTGTGATGCGACTACTCCTCATTATGTAAGCGTTGTGCGCTGAGCCCAGGAACCGTGCACACACATGGGAAATGGTCATGTCCGCCAAACAAACTACCAGAGTATTTATAGTGTGGAAATGCTTCCTGTTCTGGTATGTCTGCTCATGGGCCTGGGGTGGTACCAAAGCCACATGTGTCCTATCAATGGAGCCAATGACATGTGGAATCCTGCCCAGGGCATAGAAGTCCCCCTTGATGTCAGCGAGTCGTTGTGCTTTGGGGGAATGGATGTACTGGTTGAGGAAATGCAACATCGCCTCCAACACATCTCGAAGCACACGGCTGAACATAGTCTGTGACATCCCACCAGCAGTAGCAACAGTGTGCTGTAAAGTACCAGTGGCAAAAAAGTGTAGGGCTGCCATCACCTTCACCTTGGGGGTCAGCGCTGTAGGGTATGTCCGGCCAGGTTGTAAGTGTGGGGCCAACTGCTCCGACACAAGGACATGATGTATGTGCTGTTGGGTATGGGCACACATGTCAGATACATGCCCATCATCTGACCTCTCAGCTCTACAGGTCCACACAACAAGGTTCATGTTGTGCTGTGAGCAATCAATGGGCTCTGTCACAGTACATCAGTACGAGTGTCACATACCAGACACACACCACAGTGACTAGTGAGGACAGATGTCTACCCCACATCACAGGTTTTTGACAGACACACACAGGGACCTTGTGTCGCAACAAGGACACCATCATGATGTAGCGTCTCATATGCACAACACAACGCACACATGACACACACATGTAGTGCCCCCTGATTTCTTGCCAGCTCACACATGGGTGTCTGTGACACACAGACGCAACATCAACTCACATTGACAATATACATGGATGTTGTGACCGTTTGACATTGAGCACATGAGTCATCTCTGCATGGAAATGCACACATACAGTGGATGAACATCACATATGTGGCACTGTGACACCCTGTGAGACACATACCATTCCACCGAAGAGTCAGGGTGTATGTCACATGACATACACAATGTACACCGGGAACTGTGTACATGCCTCATGCACTAAAATGTACTGTTGTCAACCACAGTGGTTATGTGTCCAGGCCACAATTGTATCTGTCCCCATGACACCTTGGCCTGCCTGGGAGTGGGTGCCACTAAGTGAAACATACCAAATCACATGTTTACCCACATACACACACAGGCAATGCAGCCTGACATGCTCTTTGAGATACTGTGTCACAGACTGTATTGTTGTTGGTGTGACCATGGGTCCATGGCAAGCTTTGGTGTGTGGCATGCCTTGCACATTGACTTCAATGGGGACTGACGCGGGTGACCAATTCGAAAGACGTGCCGGACACCTAGGGAAGGAGCCGCAAGCACGCCTTGCACATATTCTTCAATGGGGACTGACGCGGGTGACCAATTCGAAAGACGCGTCGGACACCTAGGGAAGGAGTCGCACGCACGCCTTGCATGCACGCCTTGCACATTGACTTCAATGGGGACTGACGCGGGTGACCAATTCGAAAGACGCGTCGGACACCTAGGGAAGGAGCCGCAAGCACACCTTGCACATTGACTTCAATGGGGACTGACGCGGGTGACCAATTCGAAAGACGCGTCAGACACCTAGGGAAGGAGTCGCACGCACGCCTTGCACACACGCCTTGCACATTGACTTCAATGGGGACTGACACGGATTCGATCCTGGTACGAATCTGGTTCTTGAAAATCCGTTGGCTGCCTGCAACAATGTATCAGACTCGTTAGTGCAATGCTTTTTAATTTTTCAAACGATGCAGAAGGCATGTACGAGGCGTGCAATGCGATGGATTGGCCAGATTCATAGGATGCAAACGTGTCGGACCTATCGCTTTTGACGCATGGGACTAAATCTGCCTCTGTAGCACAGATATAAGGCTGTCTGTTCCCCTGGGAGCTCACTTGCCTGCACTACATGCTCAAGATTGACATCTCTGCTACCACTGCTGCTGTCTCTGCATCCTCTGGCTCCAAGAATGGCACGTACTGTGGAGAGGGCCCCAGCCTTCACAGAGCAGAAGAACAAGGCCCTGCTGGACAGCCTCCTTCCACAGTACAGCAAGCTGTATGGGAAACCAGGGGAGCAGGTGAGTGTGCACTTCACATCACTTTTTAGATCTCGCCTGAGCCAGCGCATGCGCTGCTCTGGCGAGACATTTAGTAAGTGGCTTCTCGAAGTGCTACCAAAGCGGCCACCAGCTTGCGGTCACGTGCACAAGCGTGCGCGCAACGCTCCGCCTCTCCAATAACTGCTGCACTCTCCCAGTTTTGTTCTCTTGTCTCCTATACCACTGTTCCCTTCCCTGCAGTTTCTGCTCTTTCATGCTTCGCCCCTTGCCGTCCTCTTTTTCCCTCCCCTCCCGTCTCTGCTCCTATCGTTACTTCCCTGGTGACCGGTCTTATCTACTCTCCTCCCTTTCAATTTCCAGTCACCTTGTCTTATACCCTTCTTTTTTCTCCTACCTCTTTGAGTCCCCTTAGTATATGTTCACACACGCCTGCCATTTATAAACGTCGTACCATCTTTCTCTGCTCCCACTGTTTCCCTAAACTCGTACTTTATATTGTCTCGACAGCCTCCCTGTATCTTTTCCCCTCCCTTTGAGTTCCCCTTACCTTCGTTCACTTATCTTGCCCTCCTCTGGCACTCCCGTTTGCCTGCTCATATTGCTTCCTCCCCAAATGTCTTTGCTCCTCGCTCTTAATTCATGTGTTTTTGTTTCCTCTCCCCCCTGTCTTGCTCCCACTCACTACCATCTCTACTCTTCGTTGTGGCGAGGGCCCTTGCTCACAGGGGCCCATGAATTAGGACTGGCCCACTGATAAACATCACGCGTGCTTTCTGCTTTCTACCGTACTCTGACCCAGAGTGAGCCGAGGCTCTTTATTTATCACGTGGGGCTGCGTGCTACGTCATCTGGACGTCATGTGGCCGGGTGGCTCACTACACCCGTCTTTACTCCCACCTCTTCACCCCGCTTGTTTTCCTTGCACTCCTCTCTTCCATCTCGGCTTCCAGCCTGCTCTACCCTCCCCGATGACGGCTCCTCCTGTTCGCTCCATCCTGTCAGCGCTCATCTCCCTGCTGCCATTATTCCTCCATACGCTTAGCACCTCTCTTCTTCCTCCGCCTGTCTGCTTCTGCTTCCCGCTGTTCCTCCCTCTATTTCACTTCCTCGCTGGCACTGTCTCTGGGAGCCCTTTGGTACAATTTTCTGTCTCCTTGGGAGACATATGCTGTTGTACTTCCACAGAGGGACAGCTGGTTGGAACCTGCAGGGAGCTCTCAACATGGGAGGGAGGTGCGATTGCCTGCTTTCTTCTTTTTGGCTTCTTAATTTTGCTTAGAATCTCCCGTTCCCTTACTTCGGGGTTAGAACTTGAAAGGCACAGATGTAGTAAGGAAGCCGTGCAATTTTTGAACATTGTCAAATATATTCTCTCTTGTTTTCTGGAAGAAAAAAAAAAGTCTGTTGACTTTCGAACATTAATTCTCAAATGAAATGTAGGCTAAAAGGCTCACAAGCAATTTAATGATGTAGAACTGAAGCTAGAGACATGTACCATGCCTGTTCATGTCTGCTAGTACCACCTCAGTACTGACCTGCTGCTTCGCTGGTAGTCTTCCAGCTACAAAGACAACTTTACCGACTTCTTAACAACGCTGAAAGGCCACGTTATTGGCAAATACTACGCAGTACAAAACCGCATAAGATAACACAGTGTGTCACTGTACAGGGGTGTCTAAATTAAGGATTCCCGTTAAGGTTCTTTCATTAGTCATAAATGTCTTCTAAACCACCTTATTCTGCTCTTAATGAAACCTAAGCCCATCTCCTTACGCTAGTGCGACTATTGGGGCCAATACAAACTTCAATCGTCCTTTCCGAACCCTCTCACTCATACGCCACAAAGATTAGATACTATTGGGAATTCCTGTAGTAGCATTTTGGACATAGCACACCCTAGTCTGGTATTATTGCAATATTCATATAGTAATATAAGTGATGGATCATGCTATGATACAGAAATACTGCTGCAGTTGCATCATAGATGAATTTAGGTAACAATTCACACTCCTGACAAGGCAACGAAGCACATAAGCAAACAGCACACTACCCCATGAGGGAGTTCTCACTTGGGAAAGTCTTGAAATTGCCTGTGAGGTAGCCTTTTGGTGTGAATGGTGCTCGTATCTTGTCTTACGTTGCTGTATCTACAGACGTAATCGGAGGAGGAGGTGTTGATACTGCTGGTCTTTGTAGATCCACCTGTAAAAGAGACTTGTCCATAAACTATGCTATTGCTTGAAATCATGAACTCCACTTCCGACGCCCTTCTAAACAACTGCAACAATTTTTGGGGATTCTATATGAGCATCCATACTCCAATTGGAATATGCAAGTGCAATCCAAAGCCATCATCACCCTAGTACTTGAAAGACCTTGCTAACAATAAACAATCCATCTGCAAACAGGAAAGAAAATGGAGGAAAAACAGAACTTTAAGTCCCTCCGTGTAACATGCCGACACCACATCACACCAGCCTCTGCAGTTCTATACCAACAATATCAATGAAGGCACCAACTGAAGCAGAATGCTGTACGAGACAATCAATGTATTAAACACCTGATGGGCCTACCTATTCCTCACGCAACAGATAGATAAGATAGATACATTGTTATTGTTTCAAGTTATTTAAAACCATCCCAAGAAAAACAAGCATTGGCATAGCAAATAGGTCTCGCCTTTGGGACCTTATAAGTATTTAGTTATGCAGCACAATATCCTTGGTGCAATAACAGCAACTGTTGCATGGCTAAAAACTTGCCAATGCTTGTTCATTGTATATGTTGTCTGACTGGCACTAATGGCATTGTGTTCACCAGTGTCTAGCATGCTTACTGAGTAGATGTTACCCCCAAAGTGTGTGGGTACCTGTAGTGGACAGGTACTGTGCATGAAAAGTGCATTTTCACATGGTTGCAATACTCAGGCAATGTTTCCATGTTGAAAATGCAGGACAACTGTCAATCACCATAGTTGCACTACCTGTGTACATTATATGCCCTTGCGAGAAAGGCATGCATATCCAACTGTGTGATGCACAAAAATGTGGCATGTGTGGTAATGGATTTTTTTTGATCCTTGTCATCCTCACAGGTTGATGCCCATTAGAAGCAGGAGATCTGGCTGACCATTGCCCGGCCTGTTCGTTCTGTAGGGGTCTACAGACGCCGCATCCGCAACTGCCAGAAGATGTGGCAGGACCTTCGTGGCTGGACCCAGAGGATTGCCAGAGTCCAGCTGAAGCTATCGCCTCCCCGCAGAAGGGGCGGACGACGGACACTGACCCCCCACATGCTCCGGATTCTGGCGGTGGTCTTCCCGGAACTGGATGGGCAGTTAAAGGCCAGACAGCAGCAAGGAGTGGGTAAGTGTATGCTTTTTCTGTGTACTATGTATCACATGCTCTTTGCACTCCTTCATCCTGGTTACACTCCCACAGATCTCCTGTCTGCTTGTACAGGAGTCATGTGCCCAAATTAGGTCATGGCCCATCCTCATCTGATACACATTTGTGCCCCTTTCAGTCTGTGACTTGTGTAACTTGGGTTGTGTGTCCCTGCTGTTGTCCAAACTTAAGGTTGTAAACAGCATCTGCTACCGGTGCATTGTTTTGTCTTCATGCGTGAGGATAATGATTTCCATGTGGCTGCACATTGCCAGAAATCAGACATGTACTCTGTGTAGGCAATTGATATGTGTTCCAATTGATGTTTTGGCACACCATATGTGCCAGGGGTATTTACCACACAGTCATGCAGCAGGTACGGCAATGTAGGGGCATCAGAAGAATGTACATCATGTGTTTCACACATGCATGAACACATGCCTGGTGTCCAGAGTAATCCCATGTTGCACATGTTCCTGGACAGGTATGCCTACTCCGGACATGAAGTACACTCTGTTCTTCTACTCCTGTGTGTCAGCCTACATTTAGTGCATTGTGAAATGTGCCTTGTGTCATTGTGGAGTGGCCAAGCCTCTTAGACTCCTGTGGTGTTGGTCATTTGTAAGGGAACATGTTTCCTTTGGACCAGGCACCGCACCCCCCTGGCCCTGTCTTCCCTGCTGCCCTGAGTGTGGAGTCTGTGGACTTACTGAAGCAGCTCCATGTAGGGCAGACAGCGATGCTGAGTGTCCTCCATTCCCACACCACTCTGTTGACTCAACTGGTGTCCTTCATGGAGGGCATCTCATCAAACATGTCTGCCCTACATCGGACCATTCAGTCCATGGCCTCCACACAGACGGCAGCAGTGTCCCTCCTCCAACAGTCCCTCACCCCTCCTACCTCTGCCACATCAACAGTCCCCACTACCCTACCTGTCCAATGCACACACACACACCGGCACGGGCACGCACAACAACAGACCCAAGTAGCACACAGCCACGCAAGTCAAAATCATAAGCCACAGGCACGCACACTCCCGGGACTGATGGCACACACAGGGGATGGGTCACAGACGCACAAACAGGCATCCACAAGCACTCCACAGACCTCAGATGCCTCTCCCTCCAAAACCCCTTCCCCTGCCTCACCTGCAATCCCCCTTTCCAAGCAGCTCTTCCTCTGTGACCTTGACCTCTTCCCCACCGATCCATCTGCTCCGACGCACAAGGGGAATAGGAAGTCACTATGCACAGGGGGGAGGTCCCCTGCCACACAGACACCCTCACCCAGGCGCACGGACACTGAGGCCCCCATCCGGAAGTCCCCCCGGAGCAGGAAGAGCAAGACCCCCCAATCCCGCCGCTCAAAGTCACAGTCTCCATCCTGCAGCCCCAAGGCCACCACTCCACAGGTCCCCCCACCACACCCTGCCCCTGGTTCCCCCACACACAGATACTGCATCCCCAAAATGCTTAGACCATGTCCCCCCCCCCCCCCTATCCTGCCCACCTCACCTGAGCCCCATGATGACTCTCATTTGGAGTTTGGCACTGCAGTGGAGACCCTGTCCCAACCATCTGACCCCACCCTGCAGTGGTGCCGGTAACAACCCCATCTGACTTGAGCCCTGCAGTGGTGACAGCACCCACCACATTGGACTTGGGCCCTGGCGTGGTGATGGCGCCCGCTGTATCAGACACCTCCACTGCAGTTGCCAGTGACACTCCAGCACCCACCTGCCCTCCTCTGCCCCATTCTGCTGTTCCCTGATCCTCTCCCTGCAGTGCCTGGCCTACCCCTGTGTATGCCCCTCCAATGGGAGATGTTCCCTGCCCGTAGCAGTGCAGGCAAGCAATGGGTGACAACTCATCACATCTCACCCTGGGAGGACTCCTGAAATGGACTGGACATTGGCCTTTTGACATTGTGGACTAAACAGTTTCAAAGAGGTATGTGCCCATTAAAGCCAATTTTTGTTATTCAGTGTTGTTGCATCAAATGTACATGAGGTTGATGATGAGTGTCATGGACTTGCTGTTGTACAGGTGTTTTAAAGGTATAACAGAATGATTTGTTGATGTGATGTACTTCATGTGGTCCATGGAATATGTGTACTTTTCTGATATGTATCCATGACATCCTTAGCTGCAATTTCAGGGTGTAATGATGGCAAAATGTTGTGACCAGGATTTTCTCTTTGGGTTTGCTACTTCACATCTTTTGCATACACTGTTGCACATATGTTGTGCTTACATTTGGGCACATAGTAAGATTCCCTGACTCGTACCATCTCCACTGGACAGGCATGTTTGTGCATCCATGTTACACAAGTCATCTGTGTCATCTGTCCAACTTGCTCTACATGTGTATTGCGTATTTGCAGATGACTGAAGGAAGACTCCCTTACACAGGCTGCTGTGACCAGAGCTTTTCTTGTGTTGTAATTGTTGGCTCACTGGGCAAGTGTTGTGCTGGCATGACAGAAGCCTGCACAGACATCATTTGGCACAGCTGACCTTCCCCAGGAGTGGAGTCCCCTCATGGCATTGTGTCATTCCGTGACATTGCCTGGGCACATGGTGTGTGTTGTGTGAGCATGTCTGTGTGTGTTCACCTCCCTTTTTTAGATGCAGTCTGTGTTCCAGACAGATGTACCTGTTTTGTGGACTTGCTAAGTTGGCCCTGCCTTTTCTGGGATGTAGGTGCATGACAAACTACTGGTCATTAGGGTGTCATCCCTGGCTGTTTCAGTTGTAAACTCCAGGGATGTTGTCTAACGCACGTGGGACACATTCTGGATTCCCATTATGTGTTACCAACATCATGTTGTTTTCCCTATGTGGTATCTGTCAGTGAGAGGCTCACTTGTATGTGTGTGTGACTACTCCCTTGCATCAGGGTCATTACTGCTATGTTGGAAGGTGTCAACATTTGTTCGCTGTGGCTCTCCTTTGGTTCAACATTGGTGTAGGTGCGTGGCAGGGTTCCGAATGCATTGTGTAGTTTTCATGTTATGCCGATGTGCCGCATGCTGTGCAGTGTGGCAGACCTTCACAGGTGTTGTTGACAGCCCATGTGTGAGGATTTTTTGGTACCTTAGATCCCCCCACCACTCCTGGGATTGTCATGTGTGCATGCGCAATATCACCAGTCCCTTTGTGTCTAGCTGATGCACATTGTTGCAGATCAAGGTGTGTGGTGTTGAGGGTGGCCAAATGGGAGTTGTTTCATGTCTAGACCCCTGCCTACTTTTTGTCCATTGTTTGCAGGCCATGGCCAGTGATTTGTGTTTATGGAGGTGTGACGTGAGTTTGTTATTCAGGACACATGACCCAGGATGCACATCTGACTGTGTTACGCAGTATGGGGAAAACCTAGCTTTATCATCACCGTGGGATTGGCGTATAGGCTAATGTCACCACAAATTAGGGTACTAGAGGGTAGTGCTTTGTTGGGTCTGTCTCTTGCTGTGTTGGTTGCTGTTCCACCCAGCTTGTGTCACATGAATCCTTTTTGATCCCACTCATCTGACAATGCCTGCTTGCCCACAAAGGTGTGTCCAGTTAATTAGTTACTTTTGTATGGCACTGTGTACACATGTGTGTCATTGTAGTTCAGAGTTCAGCCCACCATCATGTGTTGTGTACTAGCCTGGAGACACTGAGACACACACACGTGTTGTGTATGATATGTAGTGTGGGGCTGCCTGTCTGTGCTTGTGCATCTGAGCCTCTGCATTGGTATGGCTTTAGCGTTCCATTGGGGGAATGTTGTTTGGGGGTTTGTCCCTAGTGTCCATGCGTCTTGTAGCTCATCATCCTGCACATTGATCACGTTTGGTATGTCCCATCCAGTCCCCTATGATGGTGGTTGGTAGTGGTGATGGGCACCCCCCCAGGTGTGGTGACTGCTGGTAGTGAGGACCATGCTACCCCTGTGGTATTGCTGTTGCTGGTGGAAGGGATGTCACCCCCATGTGTGTGTAGCATTTCGTGTGTGCGTGACGTTGGTTTGTGGGAGTGTCTGACTTACCATCTGCGATTTGCGCGTCTGTTCATGATCCGGTCATAGATATACCGTGCTGGGATGACCTGCGCGATGGGATTCATCGTTGGTTCGTCTTGTACTTGCTGATCGTTGCTCCGTCTCGTACACGTTGAGAGTTGGTCCGTATCGTACCTGTGGATCGTGTTGTGGCGCGAATCTGACCTGATATGCAGTTCTACCGGATGCTGTGACTGCTAGTGGCGACCCGTCCGGCGCGTAGGATTTGCGCATTGTACTTGTCCAGCCGGAAAATGCTGTGGGAACTGCTTCCGGGTGACTCGAATCGGCGTTGGAGGTACGGCTCATACGGGAAATGCTGCTGGAATCGCAGCCTACGTGTCGGATGGAATTGTGGCACTTTTGCGCATCGTACTTCGTTGTCCAGACGGACCGGCTCCCGGTACGAGTCGGTCGCAAGGTAAGGCTACGGACAGCTTTTGGAGGGCTGTCCGGCCTGGATCGACCCCTCAATGTATTTAGCATATATATCTTTCTGATTTCTTGCAGGATGTCCAGCATAACTTGCTTAATCTTGTGCTTATTATTATCCATGCATTTAACAGTTGCACCTGCCAAGTGTGTTACCATTGCTTGCATGTGTATGTATTTATATATATATATATATATATATATATATATATATATATATATATATATATATATATATATATATATATATATATATATATATATATATATATATTCACTGAAAAAACATAGGTTTCAGGCACGTTATAGTTAGACATTAGCATTTAAAAAACCTTAGAAATTCACTGAAAAAAACATAGGTTTTAGGGAAAGTTATAGTTAGTTGGACATTGCACTCATACAAAACCCATGAAATTCCCCCGTTATAGTTAGTTCAGCTAACTATAACTCGCGCCCCCGCAATGCACTGCTGATGACGTCATATATTACATCACTCATGACATGGTCAGTGACATCACTGATGGCATCACTGATGACATCTCAAATGACATCACTGATGACATCATCCATGTGAAAATTTCATGCATCTTCTCACACCCTAATATAACTTTTGATACACCCACTATAAATTACAGACTGCCTTTCTCAAAACCATTGACACTCCAACACCAATAACTACATAACCACTCACTGATTCTTACGTCTACACACACATCCACTCATTCACCTGTACAATAACTCATACTTACGGTCACTCAGTACAGGACTATCATATGCACTCATACACCTATATAGACACTCACACACCACCACTCATCCATAGAGGTACTCACACACCTAGTCAGTCATGCAAATAATGATTCACACTCCCATTTACTCACCTATACAATTATACACACACCAGCTCACTTACTCATACAAATACTAGCACATTCTTACATTCTTATACAATCACTGATACAAGCAAACACTCATCCATGCAACCACCCTCACAATCACACACTCTCACTTATAGCCATTTATATACTCTAACACACATATATACCGCCTTTCATATATGTAGTTACTTACACATGTACCAATGACATATACATTATCTCACTAACACACCCATACACACTCTCACCCACCCATACAGTCCATCACAGATGCACACTTCAATCTATGCACCCAGTGAATCCTCCACTCACACATCTATGCACAGAGTCACACACACCTCACCCACACAAACACTCAGACACCCATACAGATACTCAGACAACCAATCAATAACTCATATAGACACTTATGTAGTTATTCACAAACCCATGCAGTCGCTTACACACCAACAGACAGACGGATACAGAGATTCACACAGTTTAGTCACTAACCCATGCATTCAGTAAGATATGTTTAACCACTCACTTATAGAGTCAGTCACGCACATTGTAAAACATCCATTCAGACACTTATACATCCACTCATTCTTCAATATGCCTTTCCCTATATATATTAAACATATTTAAACTTTACAGAAACACACAGTCACTGGATGATGTCATCAGTGATGTCATTTGAGATGTCATCAGTGATGTCATGAGTGATGTCACTGACCATGTCATGAGTGATGTGATATGTGACGTCATCAGCAGTGCATTGCGGGGGCGCGAGTTATAGTTAGCTGAACTAACTATAACGGGGTAATTTCACGGGTTTTGTACGAGTGCAATGTCCAACTAACTATAACTTTCCCTAAAACCTATGTTTTTTTCAGTGAATTTCTAAGGTTTTTTAAACGCTAATTTCTAACTATAACGTGCCTGAAACCTATGTTTTTTTCACTGAATTTCAAAGGTTTTTTAAATGCTAATTTCTAACTATAACATGCCTGAAACCTATGTTTTTTTCAGTGAATTACAAAAAGGTTTTTCAAATGCTAGTTTCTAACTATGCCTACAGATGTAGGACATGTGAAGAAAGAAGAAAAAACGCACAGAAAGAAGCAAAGGAAATGCAGAAAGAAGCAACAGAAGAGCGCAAAGACGAAAAAAAGTGCAGGAAGAAGCAAGACATGTGCAGAAAGAACCAACAGAGGAGCAGAAAGAGGCCTTGGTCCAAAATCATCCTGTGCCCACAACTTTTTCAGACGGGTACTGGTGGTAACCGACTCTGACTAACCAGGCCTAGAGCCAGTGCTATGCTAAAAGACACTTCAAATACAGTGAAAACACCTACATACACTAGGGAACACTATGCGTTGGGGTACCCCTGTGATTAGCATGACCTCCTCTGTAAGTCCCTAGTACATAATAGGGCAGGGGAATTAAAGCTACCTCTTAAAATGCGCTACGGGGTGCGTTTGCACAGTGGTGAAAGGAGGGAGGGGGCCTGGGGTGACATGTGTGCAAACATGCCCTGTGGCCATTTTAAGTTGGGAGATTAACTCCCCTTCAATCCTGACGGTCCCTGGGATCCAACTAGCCAACCAGATACCTCCAGTAAGCGCCACAGAGTTGCATTGCAGAGAGGTGTAAAAAGGGGCAAGGCCAGGACCACCTCTCTGCAACTCTGCGCAGTGGCGCTTACTGGAAGCCCCTTGTGGGCTAGTTGGTCCCCAGGGCTCCTCAGGATTGAAGGGGAATTAATTCCCCAACTGAAAACGCGCCACAGGGCGTGTTTGCACATATGTCACTTCAGGCCCCGCCCTTCCTTCACCACTGTGCAAACGCGCCCCGTGGCACGTTTTAAGTTGAGGGATTAAGTCCCCTTGAATCCTGAGGGCCGCTGGGGTCCAGCTAGCCCACCAGGTACCTCCAGTAAGTGCCACAGAGCTACATTGCAGAGAGGTATAAAAAGGGGTGTGGCCTGGACCACCTCTCTGCAACGCAGCCCTGTGGCGCTTACTGGAGGTACCTAGTGGCCTAGTTGCCCCCCAGGGACACTCAGGATTGAAGAGGAATTAATTCCCCAACTTAAAACGCACCACAGGGTGTGTTTGCACACGTCGCCTCAGGCCCCGCCCCCTCCCTTCACCACTGTGCAAATGCGTCCCGTGGCGTGTTTTAAAATGGGGGATTAAGTCCCCTTCAATCCTGAGGGTCCCTGGCGTCCAACTAGCCCACCAGGTACCTCCAGTTAGCGCCACAGGGCTGCGTTGTAGAGAGGTGGTCTGAGGTCACGCCCCTTTATACACCTCTCTGCAGTGCAGCCCTGTGGCACTTACTGGCGGTACCTGGTGGGCTAGTTGGCCCACAGGGACCCTCAGGATTGAAGGGGAATCAATTCCCCACCTTAAAACGCGCCACAGGGTCTGTTTGTACACATGTCACATCAGGCCCCGCCCCCTCCCTTCACCACTGTGCAAACACGCCCTGTGGCACGTTTTAAGTTGGGGGATTAAGTCCCCTTGAATCCTAAGGGTCCCTGGGGTCCAACTAGCCCACCAGTACCTCCAGTAAGCGCCACAGAGCTGTGATGCAGAGAGGTGTAAAAAGGGGCGTGGCCTGGACAACCTCTCTGCAACCCAGCCCTGTGGGGCTTACTGGAGGTTCCTGGTGGGCTAGTTGGCCCCCAGGGACCCGCAGTATTGAAGGGGAATTAATTTCCCAACTTAAAACGCGCCACAGGGCGCGTTTGCAGAGTGTTGCTGGAGGGGGTGGGGCCTCTCTTGCGTGTTTTTCTTTTTTTAAATGTTTTAAGAAGGGGGGCTGTGTGGCCCTCCTTCCCTTTCTATTTTATGGGCCCAGGGCCTGACCCTTTTTGTTTGTTTTTTTTAAACAGAAGTGTGCCCCCCCCTCCCGAGGCCATACTTGGCCCCGGGGACCCCCTCCCCCGGGGCATGGCCAGTGGTTTTGTTTTAAAAAAAAACATTTTGGAGGGGGGCTGCTTGGCCCCCCTCCTGAGGCCATTTATGGCCCCGTGGACCCCATCCCCTGGGGCCTGCCTTTCCGTTTTTTTGTTTGTTTTTTTATTATGGGGGAGGGGGGCCACGTGGCCCCCCTCCCTGGCCACTTCTGGACCTGTGGACCCCATCCCCTGGGCCCTGGCCGCATCGTTGGGGACCGTGGTGGGGTTCCATATTCCCCCACGGTCCCGCCGGCTCCCCGCCTCCTGCGGGAGCCGGCATTGCTTTTCCACACGGGGAGCTGCTAAGATGCAGCTACCCATGTGGAAAAGCAATCTGGTTTGGTTTTTGGAAGAGAGAGCAGGTTCCCTGCTCTCTCTTCCAAAAACCAAACCAGAGTTTGCTATGACAGGGCGGGAGCCGCAAGGCTCCCGCCCTGTCTTAGCAAACTGCAGTGTCCCGGGGTGGAGCCCGCCCTGGGGGTTGGCGGTCCCCAGGCCATCATTGGCTCCTGGAAGTGGGCCACACGGCCCCCCTCTCAACATTGTGAAAGCCCCAGGGGGTGGTGGTCCCCGGGGCTCAGGGGTCCATTATGGACCCCTGCATTTAAAAAGTAGTGCCCCGGGGAGGTGGCTGTCCCTGGGGCGTGTGGGGGGCCGTGCCTCCGCTAATTAATAAATAAAAGCCCCGGGGGTGGCGGTCTCCGGGGCTTGGGGGGGGCTGTGTGCCGCCCCGCAAATATTCATGCTTTGCCCCGGGGTGGCTGTCCCTGGGGCAGTGTGGGGGGGATTGGGCCCCCCCACACATTTTTTCGCATGCCCCCGGGACCTGGCCGACCCGGGGGCTTTAATTAAACGAAGTGGGAGCCAGCGCTTCATTTTTATGTTTTTTTCGGCCGAAATTCACGCTGGGTGCGCGAATCTCGCCGATTTTTTTTTTTTATAATGCTTTTTTTGGCCCTGGGGGTCCTTGTAGGACCCCCTGAGCAGGCCTAGGGGGTCAGGGTGTTTCTACCCTGCCCCTTTTCTTGTTTTGCGCCTTTAGTTTTTTTTTTTTTTTTTTTTTTTGGAAACCTTTATTACAAAGTTCAAGAGATATACAAGTATGGGCCTACAACCTTCAGGCCGGCCGCTAATAGACAGTGAGACCATGAAACACATTCATAAACACAAGCAGCAAGCAGTAAAAAGTCCCACAGATCAAAAATATCATTTGCGGCCACATTGCCCAAACATCCCAAATGGCGGTTTCATTTTAAATGAGAAACGAAAAACAAACCCACAAGGCAACAAAAGTCTAGGCAACAGTATGTGCTCCCCTCGAGAGGGCTCTACCAACCTAAAAGAATAGGAGGGGGGGAAGGGCAGGGGCAGAGACAAAGTGGTCACGATAACACAGAGTCAAGAGAATGTGCAGACTAGGGAGACAGGGCCGCCGCCAAGTCGGGCGTCAGTGGCGGGGTACAGATCCCGCCGCGATAGGAGTTCCAGGGGCCCCACACCTTTACCCATTTCCCAGGCTTACCTCTCGCCACATACACAACCTTTTCTCGGAACATACACCAATCCATATTTTCCTTCCATACCGAAATCGTGGGTAACCTCTGGGAGCCCCACAATTGTGCTATGTCACGCTTGGCCACCATATATCCCAATGTCACCCACCACGTTTGCGTCACCGTGTAATCAGTCGGCTCCCACACATTCAACAGACACCTCCTAGCCTCGGGAAACAGCGCAACATGCGTGACCGCTTGCAACACCGCATGCACCCCACGCCAGAATCGAGTCACCTCCGGACATTCCCACAAAATGTGGAAGAAGGTCCCTAACATGCCACACCCACGCTTACACATCCCATCCACCGCATATCCCATACGCATCAGGCCCGGTCCCGTAACGTAAACCCTGTGGAGTATTTTGAGCTGGACGAAACGAAGGCGGGCCGGTATGGCCACCTCTTTCGGGGAGGCCACCGCAGATACCCAATCCTCGTCGTCCAGCTCCAATCCATCAGCGACCCATGCCTCACGGAGGGCGGCCAGCAGTCCCGAGCGATCGTTAATGAGCTTTTTATAGATCAATGAGATAGTGCCATCCGGTACATGCCCGTCAAGCACTCTATCTTCCAAGGGGTAGCACTCCGGGATGGACGCGACCTCCGGGAACACGGAAGACAACGCGTGGCGAACCTGTACATACCGGAAGTACTCCCTGTCATGCAACTGGTATTCCGCTTTCAGCACATCGAATGTTTTAAATCCCCCTTTCGTCCAAAGATCGCCCACCCTGCTGATGCCAATCGTGTCCCACTTCTCGAAGCCCTTCGTCGTCCACAAACAACCCAGTCGCTCAGAAGCATACAATGGCGTCGCCCGGGTCAACCGATCCTTCCACCCCATCGCCGAGTTTGCCGCATGCCACACCCGTACCGCGACCCGTGTCGGACCCGTCAAACGTGCGTCGAGCGATCTAGAGTAGAGCGCACGATTGTAGTCGCCACCCGGCAACAACAATTTGTCCATTTCAAAAGCCGGATTAAGGGCGGGCCCATAAAGCCCGTGGTTTATCGCAGCCAGCTGGGAGGCCCAGTAATAACGTTTGATGTCGGGGAGGGCGACCCCCCCATCGTACCACGGGAGCTTCAGCTTCGCGAGGGCGATCCGCGGCCTCCCATCCCAAAACAGTTGGCGTTGCAGACCCTCCACCTCCTGAAAGTAACTAGCCGGAACGACATCCATCGTGTTTTGTAAGGAATATAAAAACCGTGGCAACGACATCATCTTAAACAGCGCCGCCCGGCCGAGCGGCGAGAGCGGCAAGCGCCTCCAACGCGCCACATCCGCCTTCAAACGTTGGAGGGGGGAGTAGGTTCTGTGTGTATCGTGCCGCGGAGTCCAGGGTGATAAAAATACCCAGATACTTAAATCCCTGTTGAGCAACCTGGATAGGGCAACCCCGCGGGAGGATGGGAGCCTCCCCTGAGAGGACATATACACAGGACTTAGCCCAGTTGATGACTAGCCCCGAGTTCCGGCCAAAGGAACACAGCACATCCACTAACACAATCAACGATTCACGCGGGGAAGCAAGATACAAAAGAATATCGTCCGCGTAGAGAGAGACTCGATCCTCATACTCAGGAGTCCATCGGAGACCACGAAACGAAGGGTGCCACCGCAGCCACTCCGCCAGGGGCTCCAAGGCGAGCGCAAAGAGGAGAGGCGACAGCGGGCAACCCTGTCGCGTGCCTCTACCCAATTCGAAAGGAGCCGATACTCTACCATTCACCACCACCTGGGCCAGCGGTCCGGAAGACAACAATTTCACCCAGCCAATGAATCCCGGGCCAAACCCAAACTTCTCCAGCGTCGCCCAGATATATGGCCACTCAAGCGTGTCGAATGCCATAGTGGCGTCCAGGGACGCCAAAATGGCTGGCTCACGTATGAACGGAACCCTCGAGAGCACCCCATGCAAACGCCGCAGGTTAAGCGCGGTGTTGCGATGAGGGATAAAACCGGACTGGTCCTGATGGATCAGATCGCACACCACGCCGACCAGCCGATTAGCCAGCACCTTGGCCAGAATTTTCGGTTCCGCATTCAAAAGCGAAATGGGCCTGTAAGAAGTGACCCGATCACGCGGCCTCCCCTCCTTGTGAATAACCACAATAGTGGCTAGACGCTGGTCCAGCGGGAGGGAACCCGCCGCCCGGGCCGCGAGGAACATATCACGAAGGTGCGGCGCCAATGTATCCGGCCGCAATTTGTACAATTCAATGGGAAGGCCGTTAGGACCCATGGCCTTGCCAGAGGCGACTGAACGTATGGCCAGGGCGATCTCCTCAGATGTCGGAGTCGCGTCCATCAACGATTTATCCTCCTCCGAAAGGGAAGGCAAAGCAATATCTTTAAGCAAGTCGCGGGAATCCTCTTCCGAGTGAGAAGATACCGGAGAATACACCCCGCGGAAATACTCAGCGAAGCAATCAACAATTTCACCCGGATCAGTAACATACACACCCTCCACTCTCTCAACCAGCGGAACAACTCGACTCGCTCTCTCCTTTTTATCCAGCCACGCAATCAGTTTCCCAGCTTTATCACCCATATCATACAGACGCCCCTGCTGCTCCCTGCTCAGGCCCCTGGCCGCTTCGGTGACTAGGGCCTTGTAGTCCGCTTGTTTGATCCTAAGAGCATGCAGTTTGTCGTCCGTGACACCACAATCCAGGTCACCCTCCAACTCAGTTATCTCCGACTCGATACGGGTCACCTCCTCCCGCTCACACCTCTTGGAATGGGAAATGAGGGACAGGGCTTCCCCCCGGAGTACCGTTTTGAACGCCTCCCACAGAGAAACAGCAGACGACACTGATCCCACATTATCTCCAAAATATTGCTCAAGGGATTTAATCAAATCTGCGCGAATTGCGGGATTACGCAGGTACCAGGGGTTGATCGGGACCACCCTCCCCTCCATCCCCGGGACAATATCAAAGTGTAACAAGAGCGGGGAGTGGTCTGAAATACCCCGAGCAAGATGCCGCACCTTCCCGACCCTCCCCGCCTGTGCCGCTGGCATCAGAACATAATCAAGTCTCGAGAGACTACCGTGAGCCCCGGAATGAAAGGTGTATTGTACCTGCGCAGGATGTTTTAGCCGCCAACAATCCACCAGACCCAGGGTATCTAAGAGGCCAGACAACCAAGTTTGGGCCCGGGGGAGATCCCTGGATGGGTGACGATCCTCAGTTCCGGAGACCACAGCATTAAAATCCCCTCCAACCACTAGGATCCCCTCCGGCAGCCCAAGAAGAAGGCGCCCCAAATCAGCAAAAGTAGTCGTCTGCAACCCCGGCGGGACATAAACAGAAACCAAAACAACCACTTTACCCTCCCATCTACCCACCAGAGCCGTATATCGCCCCCTGTCATCATGGAGCACCTCGTCAACCTCCAACGGGAGCGAGGTTTTAACCATAATGCCCACACCCCTCGAACCAGAGGTGAAGCCCGAATGAGCCACAAGGCGATAGCGATAGCCCCGCCTATTCATAACACAGAAGGAATTACCAATAAGGTGTGTTTCTTGCAAGAACACAATATCAGGTGAAATCCGTTTTAAAAACTGCAGGACCACCCCCCGTTTTATCCTGTCCCCCAGTCCGTTAACATTCCAGGAAAGAAGTCTCAGTCCCCTACCCCCCATCACAGCCAAAACCAATCAGTCCCCTCCCAGAGAGCACCTTGAATAGAACACAACAATATGTCTGCCTTGTGGTACAAACAAACAATACCCAACCCAACATTCCAAACAAAACTCCCCCCTCCCTGCACCCCTGCATGAGCCCAAACAGCCCCCCCAACTTGCAGTGTGCCTGTCGCCCCTGCATGAACTAAACTACAAAGACCCCTAGAGGAGGAAAGAGAACCCCCTCGAGACACACCACCACCTCCAAGGGAGGGGGAGCAAAGCACGACAGTCAAGAAACCCTGAGCACAGCCGAAAAGTGGCATCATCAGGAATTAGCCCTAGTGTCAATACCGCTGGCCCGATCCAGTGGGCACTCTCCTCCCGCGGCACCCACACCATCTCGATCATGTCCCCTAGGCAAAGTGTCCAACCAGTCCCCGGCCGTCTCCGGACGGTCAAAGAAATGAGAGCGACCCTCGGACTCCACACGCAGCCTGGCCGGGAAAAGCATGGCGTATTTCAAGTTCATCTCTCGGAGCCGCCGCTTTACGCCCATGAAGCCCAGCCTCTGCTTCTGGACCGCTTGCGTAAAGTCAGGATAAAAGTTCACCTCCACGTTCTCCAGCTTAAACGGCCCCTGCACTCTAGAAGCTTGTAAAATCGCATCCCTGTCCCGAAAGTTGAAGATACGGGCAATAAGAGGCCGCGGGGGAGCTCCGACCTTCGGCTTGCCACCAGGAACTCTATGGGCCCTCTCCACCGCAAAGAATTTACTCAAACCTCGAGGCTGCAGACGATTAGAAATCAGACCCTCCGCAAAGAGATCCGCCGCCGAATCCTCCAGTCCCTCTGGCACCCCGATAATGCGAACGTTGTTCCTCCGGCCCGACTCTCGGAATCCTCCAGTCGCCGATCCGTGAGCGCACTGGCCTGCCGGAGCCGACGTACCTCTGTCTGGAGGGCCGCCACCTCAGTCGTGAGGCCCGACGCGGTGTGGGCCAAAGAATCCACCCTGTCATTTGTCTTGGAAAGATCTGCCCTAACAAGGTTAACATCGATGAGAACCGCGTCGAGTTTGTGCGCCAGGGTATCAAATTGTTGACCCACCGAGTTCTTCATCTCCGCTATGGCGCCCATGACGTCCTGCAAAGTCAGATCCGTTGGCAAATCCGGGGCATCCTCGGGGCACTTATGCGACCCGCCGGGAGAACCCTTCGGTAGGGTGTAGCGATCCATAATGTTGGCTTGAGTTGCAGCGCCACGCCGGGTCGATTTGGCCTTCGGCCTCTCTCCATCCTGCTTCGTCGCCATCGTCCTGTATCCCGTACACCCACGAGTCCTGCCGCGGAAAGCGAACAATCGAGGCCGAAGACCCCAGAGGTCGCCTCAGAAACGCGGAGCAGGTCCCCGGAGGGCAGGCAGGGTCCCCCAGCGAGGCAACCGACACACACAGAAGCGCCGTGATCCCACTCGCGACAATGGCAAGAGGGCTCAAAAGTGAAAGTGAAAGTGTGGGGTACGCGTCTCGCTAGGCTCGACCCGCCGTTGTTATTCACTTCTCCACCGGATCACCCCCCAACTCAGGTCCGGGGTCAGGAGAGGAGCAGGCCGCAAACTTCAATCGACGCCCATCACGGCACACGGGGTCCAATTGAAATACGGAAAACGGGTACCACCTCGGCTCAGGTTCACCAACACAGTCCCCTCAACCGAATCAGGATGAAGACAGGATAAATGTAGGAGGTCGCGGAGGTCCTCGGGAGCCTCGCACCTACGCGGCCATCTTGGTTACGCGCTAGGCTCCTCCCTCCGTTTTGCGCCTTTGTTTTTCTCTTTTCTTGTGCCTCTGTTCTAATGAGGCACAAGATGGCTGCCAACACTTCCTGGTTTGGAGTGTTGACAGCCAATTAGAATAAAGCTCGTGATCAGGAGGATGCGCGGATCCACCGCGGCCATAGATATCACTACCTTTATTTCTTAATTTCTCAAAAACTACTGAACGGATTTACACCATTTTTAAAAAGGACGCTTTCTGAGCCAAGCAGTACCTTTTTGCCAAATGTGGTGTAATTCCATTCAGCAGTTTTTGCTATAACTGTGTCTAAACTTTCCTATGAGAAATTGTTTTTTTGACCTCTATTTTTTGATTTTTTTAGGAACTACTGAACGGATATACACCATTTAAAAATAAGGTCTCTTTCTGAGCCAAGGGCTACCTTTTTGCAAAATTTGGTGTAATTCCGTTCAGCAGTTCGGGCTGTAGCCTGTTCCAAAATTTCCCATGAGAAATAACACGGAGAAAACATGTTTTGGGACCCCCCTTTTTTCTTGGCCCCCGCTTGACAAATCACCCCCACACTTTCAGGATAGGAGCTGACCGGAGTGCCCCACCAGTTTTGAAAATTTTGCGAAGAGTCGTCATCCGGCGCCAAAGTTATTGGGAAAAGAATGTTACGAATTTCCTATGGATAATAGGTCCTAACTATAACTACCTACTGGCGAACGCCAGTAGGTAATATATATATGGATAGCTATAGATCGATATATAGATATATATATATTACCTACTGGCGGTCGCCAGTAGGTAGTTATAGTTAGGCCAAGTTTCCATAGGAAGAGCATTTTTTGTTTTGCTTATAACTTTGGCGTTGTTTGATGAATCTTCATGAAATGTTCCAAACTAATTCTTTGTTCATATCATCTCCTATGTTGAAAGTTTGGGGGTGATTCATCAAGGGGGGGCCGAGAAAAAAGGGGGGTCCCAAAACTTGTTTTCTCAATGTTCATTTCAATAGGAAACTTTAGACAAGGCCACAGGTCGAACGGGTAAACGGAATTACCCTTTGGCAGGGAGAAGGGTCTTGGTCTAGAAAGCACGCTTTTGTTTATTTGGTGTAAATACGTTCCGTAGTTTTTGAGAGGTATCGAAATTTACAGATATCGATATTTGGGAATTCTGCCATCTGATTGGCTGAGGCGTTACGAGCACGAGCTTGCTGGTTATTGGTTGGGAGCGTTGCGAGCGGTTGCAACTAGGAAGTGTTGCCCGCCATTTTGTGATTCTGTTGAAGCGAGTAAGGGGAAAAAGGGCGAAAAAAGTAGGGTGTTTAGGGTGTGCTATAGAGGGGGTGCGAAGCGAACTACTCATACCTACCTGTCTGAAAGTGCTGGGTACAGAAATTAAGTGAGGTATTGCATAGAGTCTGATGCTGCTAAGGTGAGCTGCTGCGGGAATCGGGATGAAAGCGTGAACCTAAACTGTGTGTCTTATGGTGTGAAGTCATGTGCCCTGGCCACTGCAGCACACCTGTGGAAGTAGTGTCAGCATGTGTTTTTACCTACAAGGACAAACTACTGACTCCTACTGGTTTGAAAGTCCGGGGGTACGGAAAATATATGAGGTATTGTCTAGAGTCTCATGGTGCTAAGCTGAGGTGCTGCCGGAGTCGGGATGAAAGCGTGAGTCTAAACTGTGTGTCATATGCTGTGAAGTCATATGCTCTGGCCGCTGTGCCACATCTGTCAAGTAGTGTAAGCATGTAGTTATACCTACTCGGAGGAACTATTGTTTCGATCATTGTAACTTGTGTATGGTGCTTAGGGGGTGTTATACAGGGAGTGCGAAGGTAAATATGCACATATCAAATCAATACGGTATTTGTAAAGCGCAAACTACTCACCCCGATGGGTCTGAAGGCCCTCGAGGCCGGCGTGGAAATTATGTGAGCTATTAAGTAAGCTATTGCCCAAAGTCACATGGTGCTGAGCTGAGGTGTCCAAAGGTGTCCTTCATAAGCATTTCCAAACCTACCCCAGTCAATGTGCCTAGGTCATTTCCACCACAATGCACAATCATGAGGTCAGGGTGTGGAAGATGCAAAGAGGTTTTAACCAAAGGTAGCAATTGGTGCCACTTCAATCTTCTCTGTGCAAACCATTTAATGTCCACATTTTGTAAACCTAGGTCTAAATCAATACATCTGTGTTCAGCATACCTCTTGCACCAGAAAATATAGCTATGTCCTACGATCCATACTAGCATTTTGAAGTTATGACTGGAAGGTATGGAAAGATGTCTGTAGCTCATGCAGTTCCTTGGTAGAATAAGAGATATATTTAAAGATGGGGAACTACTTTTTTTGCCATACAAAATGATACGTGATTGGGAGATGAAAAGCATTCTTTTTTAAAAGTAGGGTGCACATTAGTTTTGTGGAAAAGCATCTTTGTGATTGGTTAAGAAAAAGCAGCGTCAACGTGGAGTAAATATCAGAGGATAAAATTTGCTCAACTCAACCACACCTGCTACTTGCATTTGGAAGGCACTGTTCGAACTTAAAACAATCGTGAACTTTTAACTTGCACGTGCCGTTAAATGTTCGAGAAAATGTTGCAAAGAAATATCGTTAAGTTTAAAAAAATTGATGAACTTTTAACCTGCACGTGTTGTAGAATGTTCTAGAAAGTGTATTGATAGAATACGTTGCACTTCTGACTTCTATGTGTTGTTGAATATTAAAAAAACGGTTTATATGGAAAATTAGAAAGGAACCAATAGAGAAACGTTTTGAAACCTAAAAGAGTAAGGAACTATTCTAATTTGTTCTTTACATGTATTTATGTGTGGAGCAACAAAATTATAGACACAACAGCACCAGGAAGAGGAAGAAGCAGGGAGTGGGGGGTGGGGGGAGATGGGCAGAATGGCACACATGCACAATTAAGTACAGCACAAGTGTAGACAAACAATGGCCAAAATGAAACACACCAACAAGGAGCACAAGTCACACAACCCGCCAACATCACACCACTGAACGAGCATAGAAGTGAAAACCACGCTGCATTCATACAGGATGTGTACAAAGGCCGGTCGTTGGTGTTGTGGGATGTCTGCGACCGCGGTCATCATGGATGAGATGCCCAGCACGTGGCTCATGGGCGAGTTCACAGTGTGTTACGTTGCCAAAGAGCTGCTCCTCACTCCCACGAGCCCCCACACTTTTGTACGGTGCGCTGTTGTATATCGTGCACTCGTACGGCACACCATTGTAATGCCTATTCGCGCATGTCCTGCTACATTCCAACTACACCATCACAGTGCCGTTTGGAGGTGATGCATGCCACCTTACAACATTGACTGCTGCGGCCCTTGTGGCAGGCCACACCAGAACACAGAAACACACTTACCGCACTTTCTGTACACGGACATGTCCGAGACACCCCGTTCCCCTTGCCGGATAGGCACACCCCTGCGCTGACCTGTGTACCCCGGACCAGCACACGCCGGTTGTGCATGCAGGAGGATGCGTGCATAGCTACATGTCCAGGCTCACTGCCAACGCTGAGGTGACAGCACACTGTGATGTTGCAGGGCTCGTGCCTATCATGCTAAGACAATGACAACAGGGACACACTTGCTCAGATGTGGGTTTGGGGGGCGTTGGCGGTCCTGGAGTTGTTGCGATGAGTCTTGTGGCCCTCATGGGTATCCCTGTATCATGCTCATTGACTCTATGGCACCTGTTGGTGTTCTGGTGTGGCTCTTGGCTGTGTTCCCTTTTATGGTGCAGGTAGTCGTCCTGCTGAACACCAGCAGAAAGCAGGTGTAAAATCCCTGATGCTAACGTGGCTTATCGCCTGAATTTGTTTCGCATTGCAGTTGGTGTGAAAGTTGTGATGTGATTTTTTTCGTGTGCAGAACAATATACGAACTGAGCAGTGTATCTCGTCAAGATCCAGCACCTGGCACACTATTCCCAATTAATATAAATACAATGAGATTTCTTAATTGATTTTGTGTGTACACTGTAAGTGCAGCCACTACCTCCGTGCAATTCAATACAGGATTTTAGTATTTAGAATAAATCGGAAAGGTGCGCCTCGTGTCTTTTTGCTCGGGAAAGGCTAGTCTGCATTTAATTATCAGCCCTTTAATGGAAGTAAAGTTGAGATAAATCTAACACACTATTCAGAAGTTGGAGCAAACTGCAGATATCACCAGTATTCCCGCGATAAGTGCCCTAAAATTTAACACCATGGTGGAGAACAACGAAAAGCGTTATAATTTTTCTTTTTCAAACTTTATTTTTTTATAAACATAAATATGTAAACGATAAACTATTTTCAAGCTTTATTTTTTTATTAACATATATATGAACGATAAACTAACAAAATTTATCAAAAATAATACAAAACAACAAGGCGGAACACTCCTGTGGGGACCATGGATGTTGACAACAGAGCCTGGAAAATAAAGCACAAAATAAGGACGTATGTAATGGGCATATCAAAGGAGAGAGACACAGAGAAACAGAGAAGGGAAAAAAAGCCAGAGAGAAAAAGAGAGGGAAGGAAAGAAAGGGTGTGAGAAAGGGAGAAGGAAGAGAGAGAGTTAGAGAGATAGAAGGAAGAGAGAGAGTTAGAGAGATAGAAGGAAAAGAAGGAAGAGAGAGAGAGAGAGAGAGAGAAAGAGAGAGAGAAAGAGATAGACAGACAGACAGACACTGCCGCCCCTGCGCATCCATGAACAAATAATAACCTGGTGCCACCGGAGTGTGCAGCAGTGGGCACTCCACGTGCCCGTCAAAATTCAGCTCATCCCAGATATGTCGCTGAGTCCTGAGTCATGAATGGCGGAGACCACATCAGCTTCTCCGCAGATCTCACAGATGTCGCTGAGTCCTGAGTCATGAATGGCAGAGACCACATCATCTTCTCCACGGCCCGGTAGATCTCACACATGTCGCTGAGCCCTGAGTCATCAATGGCGGAGACCACATCAGCTTCTCCACGGCCCGGCAGATCTCACACATGTCGCTGGGTCCTGAGTCATCAATGGCGGAGGCCACATCAGCTTTTGGGGTCGCTAAGCCTGTGGAACTCAAGTCCGTGCCACGTGGTGGTAGGCCCCTGATGTATGTTGCATCTGTTATTTCATGTTGTATTCCAGGGAATATATGTTGTACAATGATGTATTTTGGTTTTTTTCATTCTTCATACAGAGGCCCCTGAAGAAGGGATTTTTGGTAATCCCGAAATGCATTGGGCATCAATTAAAACAGCGTCAATATTCTCTGCGTTTCATGTTTATTGCTGACGTCTTCATTTCATTACATGAAAATTTATGAAATGTCTCGTATCTTTTGTTGATGTTTACAAGTATTATTTCTATGTACAATATTTTTTTTCAACAACATTTTCTTGATTTTTGATAACTTTAAAATTGAATGATTATAAATTATGTTTATTTGCATTAGAGTACACAACATTGTCTTTCTTTTCTGAGAAGTGCGTTTATCAGTAAGAATTCTGTTTAATGCTGTGCATCCGGTATACAGGTGATAGTTCACCTGCTTCCTTCTCTGGTAGGCCCCTGATGGCCATATGAGCTTCGGGTGGCACTAACCCTGTGCATCTGAAGTCCGTGCCAAGGGGGTGGTAGGCCCCTGACGGCTATACAGATCAGGGTGCGACTAACCTTTTGCGCAACTTTTCAAAGACTCTTTATGGTTGAGACACGTGGAGCGTCCGCCATCTACTCCACCGGCAATAAAGGATGTGAGGTTAGAACAAAGTCCTGTGCACACGTATAAGGATAGTGGTTTTAGTGTCAAAACCAAAGTTAGAAATTTCTTTTTGCTGAAATTATGAAGGTCGACATCAGGAGTATCTTTAGATGGGGATTTAATATCAATCCAGATCAATACAGAATGAACAAACCAGCCGACATGTGTTTTGTCACAACGTGGTACAATTGTGACTCTTCAGGGCTGGGAAGGATACAAAACAGCAAATAAAACAAAAGGAAACCACTGACGGGCGCATAAACAACGAAAATAAATTAAAACGGTGATGAAAGGTGAACACCTTCAATCACGTGGAGCCCCTATGTTGTGAGAAATACACAGAATAGGGTGACTTCACACTCCATAGATACCCAAGATTTGTGGAAAAACATTGCGGAATAAACAATATCTATTAATGGCAGCGCATCAAAACGTTACTCTGAACAAAGAGACAAAAGGCACTATGCACGAGCTACGTCTGAGGACATAAAATAAAACATAAGAAATAGGATCATTAGTGAAGACTCAGTTTGTGTGAAGGGTGACACAGTGAGAAAAATGTAAATTTTGTGGTAAAACTAAATAATGAATGTCGTATGTATCACAAGAAATGTAAGTCAAATTAGCAACATTTTTCACACTGTAATGACAGTGCAGCACGAGGCGATAATTATTAGCAAATATGGCAGATGAAAGGTAGTGTGACCTTTGAATTTCCAGACCATCAATGAAATCAAAGACACACACCTACTCCTATCCATCACGGATACAGATGACCCACCATTTAGTCTTGAACTCATGTTAAAAGACTTAGATATTGACCCAAACACCACTATCGCTAGTGGCCTAAAAACGAAATCAAAATGGACACCAACCCTCCCTGGTGGTGATGCCATTGATGTTTTCTACAACCTTGTGTTGGGAGACTTAGACAAATACGAAAACAGGATACACACTAGCTCACACAGAACGAGAGAAAATTTAACCAGGGGCGAACGACTATCTCTGAAAACACTTAGCACAGAGCAGGACATCATCATAAGAGAGGCAGACAAAGGGGGGAACGTGATTATCAAGAACCGCTTGGATTATCACAATGAGATAATGAGCCAATTAGGAGATGACTCTTGCTATGAACTTCTTAGCAGCAACCCCATGGGCCCTTTGACTCTTTTAAATAACAAAAAACTCCAAACTTGGAAGACCCTTGGTCTTCTTGACGAAGAGGAAGCCTTGTACATGAAAGTTGTAAGACCCACTTACCCCTGGCTATACACCTTACCTAAAGTGCACAAACAAGCGCCTTTTCCACCTGGGAGACCGATCATCTCTGGTATAGGGGGATCCACAGAGAGATTAGACCAATATGTGGACCTTTTACTCAACCCAATGGTCAAGAATCTACACTCCTTCATACAGGACACTAAACACATACTTAGTGTTCTAGCAGATGTGCAGTAGTAACCCAACATTATCATCGCCACTATGGACGTGGTTTCACTTTACACCTCGATTAAACCTGACTTGGGCCTCAAAGTAGTCACCCAGTCTCTTCACAACAGGCCTGCAACATTATGGCAACATACTAACATGATCGTCGCCATGATGGAGATCATACTGAACAACAACTGTTTTATGTACAACCAACAATGGTACAGACAAATTAAGGGTGTGGCCATGGGTTCAAGATTTCTGTTTATTTCCCACAACATAGGGGCTCCACGTGATTGAAGGTGTTCACCTTTCATCACCATTTTAGCTTATTTTCGTTGTTTATGCGCCCGTCAGTGGTTTCCTTTTGTTTTATTTGCTGTTTTGTGTCCTTCCCAGCCCTGAAGAGTCACAATTGTACCAGGTTGTGACGTTGTGACGAAACACGTGTTTGCTGGTTTGTTCATTCTGAATTGATCTGGACTGATATTAAATCCCCATCTAAAGATACTCCTGATGTCGTCCTTCATAATTTCAGCAAAAAGAAATTTCTAACTTTGGTTTTGACACTAAAACCACTATCCTTATACGTGTGCACAGGACTTTGTTCTATATTTACTGTGTAGATCTCCACCTACACATTTGCAGGGGTTATTTCATTTGGGTTTGTTCCCCCTGACCTGATATTTGCACCATGCATATCCATCCTCATCACACACTTCTAGCATACATGCCTGAGCGCCATTTTTTCCTGTTCCCAATCTAAACCCTCCACCGATAAAAGGATGTGACGTTGTCGATCTATTATATTTGTGTGGTCACATGGCTTGTGACGCATGTGCCAGATGGGTGTGATGTGTGTGCAAACCTGCCCTCAGGGAGTGGCCATGAGATGTTGAGAACTAGACCACTGACATGCACACCAACAGTGAGTACGCCTGCGTCAGGTAGCTATGTGGGGCCAACGTCGGAATGTTATCAGAGTGGCGTGGCGTACAATGGAACAGGGCAGGGATAGCTACAATGACGCGGACGGCTCATAGTACTGCGTCTGTGATTCGAGCGGACGGGCCGTAGCCTGAGTGCGAACTGTTCATAACTCACACTACATAAGCATTGAAAAACCATTTTGTGATTCAGTCTGTCAGCTGGCATTTGTCCGAGGCATTTGTGAAAACATATCGGACTTCTTTCTGTGAAAGATACCCCTTTGACGCTGCCTCTCCCCACATCAGCAGGTAACACATCTCTTCCCACATTACCATCATACCCCCAACAACCTTCTTGGGCCTGGAAGTGTCCCTGTGCGGTTGGACAAAGAAGAATATTAGTCATGTATAGATTTACATATTAAAAAAATTATTTAAAGAAAAGAACAACAAATAAGACTGAAGGGAGTCTGGTGCTGTGGTCGCTGCCACGAAGTTGGGGTCACTGCCATTCAGGACTCAGGACACAGTTACACATGTGGGATCGGCTTGTGTTAAAGAGGGTTAGTGGGACTACGTGTCGCCGGCCTTGCATATCAAAATATGCCTTACTGATCGAAGGGAGTGTGGTGCTGTGGACGGTGCCACGGACTTGGGGTCACTGCCATTGAGGACTCAGGACACAGTTACACATGTTGGATCAGCTTGTGTCAAAGAGGGTTAGTGGCACCAGAAGCATTGAGACTGTATGAGCCTGTAATGATGCTTGGTGTGGACGGGCCGCACTGGGAGCAATGTGTCTTGGCTACTGGACTGTGTCATGTGGAATCAGGACTCTATCTGAATTGTGAGGCCTGCTGACTGTAGTGTAGGCCAGAGGTAGCGGTGAGCAAGGGCCCACAGTTACGTGCATACGTTGGTGGCCCCACCGGCCTGCGTAGTGCAGGTTCAGTGGCACCATGTGTCGCCGGCCTTCCATATGCAAATACCCCTCACTAATCGAAGGGAATGTGGTGCTGTGGTCGGTGTCATGAAGTTCAGGTCACTGACGTTCAGGACTCAGGACACAGTTACACATGTGGGATCGGCTTGTGTTGAACAGGGTTAGTGGCACCACGTGCTATTGGCCTTGCATATGGAAATACCCCTCACTGATCAAAGGAAGTGTGGTGCTGTGGTCGCTGCCACGGACTTGGGGTGACTGCCATTCAGGAGTCAAGACACAGTTACACATGTGGGATCGGCTTGTGTTAAAGAGGGTTAGTGGGACTACGTGTCGCCGGCCTTGCATATCAAAATATGCCTTACTGATCGAAGGGAGTGTGGTGCTGTGGACGGTGCCACGGACTTGGGGTCACTGCCATTGAGGACTCAGGACACAGTTACACATGTGGGATCGGCTTGTGTTAAAGAGGGTTAGTGGCACCAGAAGCATTGAGACTGTATGAGCCTGTAATGATGCTTGGTGTGGACGGGCCGCACTGGGAGCAATATGTCTTGGCTACTGGACTGTGTCATGTGGAATAAGGACTCTATCTGAATTGTGAGGCCTGCTGACTGTAGTGTAGGCCAGAGGTAGCGGTGAGCAAGGGCCCACAGTTACGTGCATACGTTGGTGGCCCCACTAGCCTGCGTAGTGCAGGTTCATTGGCACCATGTGTCGCTGGCCTTCCATATACAAATACCCCTCACTAATCGAAGGGAGTGTGGTGCTGTGGTGGGTGTCACGAAGTTCAGGTCACTGACGTTCAGGACTCAGGACACAGTTACACAAGTGGGATCGGCTTGTGTTGAACAGGGTTAGTCGCACCACGTGCTGTTGGCCTTGCATATGGAAATACCCCTAACTGATCAAAGGGAGAGTGGTGCTGTGGTCGCTGCCACGGACTTGGGGTGACTGCCATTCAGGACTCAGGACACAGTTACACATGTGGGATCGGCTTGTGTTAAAGAGGGTTAGTGGGACTACGTGTCGCCGGCCTTGCATATCGAAATATGCCTCACTGATCGAAGAGAGTCTGGTGCTGTGGTCGATGCCATGAACTTGGGATCACTGCCATTCAGGACTCAGGACACAGTTCCACATGTGGAATTGTTCGGCTTGTGTTGAACAGGGTTAGTGGCACTACGGTTCGCCGCCGTTGCATATGGAAATATGCCTCACTGATCGAAGGGAGTCTGGTACTGTGGTTGTCTCACGGAGTTACACATGTGGGATCGGCTAGTGTTGAACAGGGTTAGTTGGCACCACGTTTCGCAGGTCTTCCACAGTGTAGGACGAAGGCAGCGGTCAGCAAAGGCCCACAGGCAGGTGACGTTGAGTAGAGCTGCACAGATTGGTCTTCTTAACCCATTATAGTCTCTTACACAATTTGCGTCACTACTAATCTTGAATTGTGAACCGTGTAACCCCAGTGTAAGGCGGAGGCAGCGGTCAGGATGGGCGCACAGCCACGTGGCGTTGAGTTGAGCTGCACAGTTAGTGGCACCTGGAGTACTCAGCATGTGCACACCCTGCGATGATACGTGGTTCCGGCGAGCCGCACTGGGAGCATTGTGTTTTGTCTAATGAATTCTGGCTTGATGAGGCCACGTGGTGATAACTTATGGTGCAGTGAGTTAGTAGCACCTGAAGCACACAGCGTGTGCGCACCCTGCGATGATGCGTGGTCTGGGCGGGCCGCACTTGGAGCAATGTGTCTTGCAAACTGGACTGCGACATCTGCAATCGCCACTGCATCTGAATTGTGAGTGCTGCTGTCCGCAGTGTAGATCGAAGGCAGTAGTCGGTACAGACATACGTCTGCGGTGCTGTGTCGCTGGGTTCGCAGGGGGCCTGTGTCGAAGAGGCCCGCGGTTATGGCAGCAGCCACGTGCCAGGGTGAGGGCTGCCGATGTGACAGACTAGTTGGTCTTTCCACAAGTGAACCACGCCTAGGGCCTGGCCTATTTATTCATACTCCTACGCTGGAGTGGTGTACGTGGAGGCAGCCCACTCCGCTTCCGGGGGGGACAACACAGCTGCATGACCGAGATCTTCCCCACTGCCTGAGGTAACATGGTTGCGTCTACTGTGCACTACACTACAAGTATCAATAGTATATCTCCACATGGAGAGGTTTGTGCTTTGCATAGTGAGGTCTGTGCAGCACATCTGCGTTACACTTGGCATTGTGTGCTTTATTGTTGATGGGTGACTTGCCTCCTTCATATATACTTGGTTGCCACATCTCCCAACATTCAGCTATTGTGTGGCTGAGGGGCATGGCGTTTTGGGATGGTCCGTTGTCCTGTTTTGCGCTGCCTCGTGGTAGTAGGGGGGGTGGTGCGGGGGGGAGGCTCTGGTGGTGGTGACGCTGGGTGTTGAGGCCTTGTTGGGTGTCGGAGCTGCATGATCAGTAGGTCTATCATGTGTTGGTCTTTACATGTGGCTGTGAGTTGGGTCCAATTCACGGAGTAGATAGTCGACCTCCTTACACCAGTTAAAGGTTGATGTTAATTTGTTACTGCTAACTCGGCTTATCGTCTGCTTTTTGGATCGCATTGCAGATTTGGCTGGTCGTTGAAAATATGGGGAAGTGGTGTTTTCGTGTTTTTTTTGCACGGGAACGCCTACTTTGCATTTTTTTTAGCATTAGTTGTGGCTCTCGTTTGTGGCGATTTTGTTGGCGAAAGGTATCGATGGAAGAGTGGTGAGATTTGCAGTTTTCACCAAGTTGAGAATGGGATGATAATTAAAAAACACAGAAAAAAAGATAGGTTTAAAGAACATTATAATTACAAATTAGCATTTAAAAAACCTTTGAAATTCACTGAAACAACCATAGGTTTCAGGCACGTTATAGTTAGAAATTAGCATTTAAAAAACCTTAGAAATCCACTGAATAAACCATAGGTTTCAGGTATGTTATAGTTGGTTGGACATTTCAGTCATAGAAAACCTTAGAAATTCCCCTGTTATAGTTAGTTGAGCTAACTATAACTCGCGCCCCCGCAATGCACTGCTGATGACGTCACATATTACATCATTGATGACATGGTCAGTGACATCACTGATTACATTTCAAATGACATCACTGATGACATCACTGATGACATCATCCACGTCAAAATCTGATGCACCTCATCAAACCCTAATATAACACTTGATACACCCACTCTAAAATACAGACTATAATTTTCAAATCCATGAACACACCAATAACAGTACATATCGACTCACTAATTTGTAGGTCTACACACACATCCATTCATTCACCCATACACTCACTCATACATACAGTCAGCCATCAATACAGCATTATCATATCCAGTCACATATCTATACAGACACTCACACACCGCCTCTCATTCATAGAGTTATTCACACACCTAGTCAGTAATGGAAATAATCAATCACACTTTCATTTACTCACCTTTACAATTATGCACTTACCACGTCACTTACTTAAACATATACTAACACATACTTACACTCTAATACAATAACTAATACAAGCACACACTGATCCATACAGGCACTCTCACAATCACTCACTCTCACAGATAGTCATTTATACAGTCCAACACTCATGTATACTGCCCTTGACATATGGAGTTACTTACACATGTACCACTGAGGCATCCATTTGCTCACCAAGACACTCATACACACACTCACCCAGCCATACAGACCTTCACAGATACAGACTTGAACACATATACCCAGTGAATTATCCACTCACACATCTATGCACAGAGTCACACTCCCCACCCACCCACACAGAGACACTCAGGCACCCATACAGGCACTCAGACAAGCAATCAATAGCTCATATAGATCCTCATTTGGTTGCTAACCAAACCATAGAACTGCTTACACACCAACTGACAACCTAAACTGTGTGAATGTCTGTATCAGTCGCTAACACATGCATTAAGCAAGACACAATTAATCACTCACTTATACAGTCAGTCACACACCTACTTAATCATCCATCCTGACTCTTATACACCCATTCATTCTTCAATACACCTTGGCATATATATATATAAAACATATTTACATTTTATAGAAACACACATTCACTGGATGATGTCATCAGTGATGTCATTTGAGATGTCATCAGTGATGTCAATGACCATGTCATGAATGATGTAATATGTGACGTCATCAGCAGTGCATTGCGGGGGCGCGAGTTATAGTTAGCTCAACTAACTATAACAGGGGAATTTCTATGGTTTTCTATGACTGAAATGTCCAACTAACTATAACATCCCTGAAACCTATGGTTTTTTCAGTGAATAAAGATATAGATATAGATATATGAGAAACAAGCCTCTGAGCACATGGAGCCCCCTACCCTACAGGGCAGCCTCAGAACAATGGGCACTGAGCAGCCCATCAATTTGTCATCTGACAAGGAACAAGATGAGGCCCAATACCGGAGGTAAAGCATTTATTCATGGCACAGCTGCGCTTCAAGTCTCATAATCCTTACGCGTTTCGGCGTTGCTTGCCTTGGTCACAGGGAGAGACAGTATATATATATATATATATATATATATATATATATATATTCACTGAAAAAACCATAGGTTTCACACATGTTATAGTTAGCTGTACATTTCACTCGTAAAAAACCAATGAAATTCCCCCGTTATAGTTAGTGCAGGCAACTATAACTCACGCGACCGCAATTCTCTGCTGATGCTAATACTGTATTTAGACACTTATTTGCCCATGTCTTCTTCCATTAAATTTTAGCTATACATATATTACAAATATTTTTTTTTCATTAAGACACATATGTCATCAGCAGAAGATTGCGGTCGCGTGAGTTATAGTTGCCTGCACTAACTATAACGGGGGAATTTCATTGGTTTTTTACGAGTGAAATGTACAGCTAACTATAACATGTGTGAAACCTATGGTTTTTTCAGTGAATTTGCAAGGTTTTTTAAATGCTAATTCCTAACTATAACGTGTGTGAAACCTATGGTTTTTTCAGTGAATTTGTACGGTTTTTTAAATGCTAAGTTACTTTACGCCATTCGTGGAGTGCGCGCCCAGTTAACGCAGTTCGTTCCGTGCGCGCACAGTGAGCATGCGGTGCGCTTCGCACACCGCGCGCCCACTTTACGCAGTTAGTGCCGTGCACGCACGGTGGTCACGCGTGCCCACGTTATGCGGGATGGGCCATGTACGCACGATGCGCTTCGCGCACCGTGCGCACATTTGTTAATTTCATACCGCTTATATGCCATGCACAAATGGTGCCCTTCGGGCACCATTTGCACACGGGGTGGGGAGAATGTGGATAATTTTTTTTTTTTTAATTTTTACCGTACGCGTACGGTAAGCGTAATTGGCGATTTTCCGAAAAAAAAAATTTTTTTTTTTGGACTTGGGGGTTGTTTGGGGACCCCTATATCAATGCTGGGTGGTTAGGATCTCAAGAAACTGCCTCTTTAGACATTTTTGGGCTTCGTTTTTGCTGCCCAACTCAGATAGCGAGAGAGAAAATGGCGGCCGCCGCTTCCTGGTTTTGACCGATTCGAATGTTTACTAAGATCTAAGAGCCAATCAAAATCGCGCTCGTGCTCGCGCACGCCACCGTACGAGTATGGTAAGCTTACGGTAAGCGCACCGTAAGCGCACCGTAAGCTGCCACAGATATATATATTGATTTAAAGGCTATTTTCTCAGAATCTACTGAACAGATTTACACCAAACCTACAAAAGGCACTTCCTTGACCTGAGGACTACCTCTCTGCCAAATTTCAAGTAATTCTGTTCAGCCGTTCGGGCTGTAGCTGTGTCTAAAGGTCCTATGGAAAAATGCATGGGAAAAACGCGTTTTGGGACCCCCCTTTTATCTCAGCCCCCGCTTGACGAATCCCCCCGAGACTTTCAGGGTAGGAGCAGAGCGTAGCGCCCCACCTATTTTGAAAAATTCGCGAGGATTCGTCGACCGGCGCCAAAGTTATTCAAAATAGAATGTTGCGGATTTCCTATGGAAACGTGGTCCTAACTATAACTACCTACTGGCGACCGCCAGTAGGTAATATATATATATATATATAAAACCACAAGGAACACCTCCAATGAAGACGCCAGCCAAAGGTGAGTTTGACTCCTTTATTCAAGGACTGCACCGGAATCCGCTTTCCATACTGCAGGTTACATCAACTTTGCCTTACGTGTTTCAGGCTCTCACACCGCCCTTGTTCACAGGCACTATTGCAGATAAGGAACCTCTGCCATGTTGTGGACACCTGCATTCGTTATTCTGGGACTTCCTGCTTTCGTGGGTGTAGCTTATTTGCATACTTAATGTCAGTTCCGTTCCGCCCCCATGGGCGTGCGTGCTGTTGCACTCTGATTTTTGCAGTCCACAATATCAATAAATCCCAAGTGGGTGTCGTTACTCCCCAAATAAATGCATAATCTTACCCAAGTGGGTTACTTGCAGTAGGTAAGAATGGGACCCAGCCAGTAAAGAGTCACTTGAAACGGGCTCACGATTCCAAACTTGCACCTCGTGTCATGAGACGCTTTGGATCCACTTTATCAGCGGCGGCTCGGTTTTGCGACTGAGGCAGCCGCTTTAATAAAACCACAAGGAACACCTCCAATGAAGACACCAGCCAAAGGTGAGTTTGACTCCTTTATTCAAGGACTGCACCGGAATCCGCTTTCCATACTGCAGGTTACATCAACTTTGTCTTACGCGTTTTGGGCTCTCACACCGCCCTTGTTCACAGGCACTATTGCAGATAAGGAACCTCGGCCATGTTGTGGAACACCTGCATTCGTTATTCTGGGACTTTACGCTTTCGTGGGTGTCGCTTATTTGCATACTTAATGTCAGTTCCGTTCCGCCCCCATGGGCATGCGTGCTGTTGCACTCTGGTTTTTGCAGTCCACAATATCAATAAATCCCAAGTGGGTGCTGTTACTCCCCAAATAAATGCATAATCTTCTTCACGTTCAATCCGGAGTTAGACCGCTCCTCGGGGCCAGCCCGCCGCCCGGCGACCGCCGCCCTACATATGCAGGCGGAGTTGATCAGGCTCGGCATGCTAGACGTCTGGCGGCATCGCCACCCGGGTAAAGGGGGCTACACGCATTACTCGGCATTCCACGATGTGCATACCAGAATAGACTATTGGTTGGTGTCCCGGTCACTGCTCGCGTGCGTTAAGGACTGCGAGGTTTTGCCGCGCACCTTGTCGGACCACTTCCCTCTACTGCTAGCCCTGACTACCCCGCACAGGCGAGTACCACCGTTCACGTGGCGGCTGCCGCCGTATTCACTGTTGGACGACGTGTTCCGTGGGGAACTAGCGGACGAAATAGACTCGTTCTTTGAGGTAAACGCAGGCTCTGTCCAGAGTTTCCAAACAGTGTGGGACTCGTTCAAGGCTTACATTCGAGGTGTAGCAATGACTAAGCATTCGGGAGTGCTTAAATCCATCCGGCGGCGGCTTGGGGCCCTGCTCACACTTACGGGGAGGGTGAGCGCCCGGGATCCTTACTAGCGGGGATACTGCGTAACTCTAGGCGGCCCCTGGTCATTGATGAGCTCGTCACTGCTTCGGGCGACGTGATTACCGATGAGACGGGGATCATAGAAGAATTCAGGGCCTATTATGCTGGACTGTATAAATCTCAGTCCTCTCACATGGAAGAGGAGATAGACGACTATCTCAGTTACCTTAAAATGCAGTTTTTGTCCAACTCGCGGCGGGAATTCTTGGCGCTGCCCATACAAAAAGACGAGATCATGGAGGCTTTGGGAAGTATGCGGGCAGGCACTGCCCCGGGGGCAGACGGGCTGACGGTGGCCTTTTATAAGGCCTTCCAGGACCAGCTCCTCCCGCACCTTATGGCTCTTTTCGACGACATATGTCTTGAAGGCAGTATGCCCGACACGATGCGAGAGGCCCTGCTTGTTACAATTCTAAAACCCGGGAAGCCTCCCAACCAGTGCGGCTCCTACAGGCCACTCTCACTGATCAATGTCGATGCCAAGATATATGCTAAGGTGCTGGCCACGCGTTTGGCGCTTCTGGTGCCGGAGCTCGTGGCGCCGGAGCAGGCGGGCTTTGTTCCATCCAGGAATCTCACGTACAATATCCGCACGGTCCTTGGAGTCATGCAACATGTGCGCCCAGAGAGTAAGGCCATAGCGCTCTTCCTGGATATGGAGAAAGCGTTTGACTCAGTGGAATGGCCGTTCATGGTGCGGGTGCTGAGGAAGCTTGGGCTGGGAGAGCCTTTTTTGCAGATGATCGGGGCTTTGTATTTTAGACCCACTGCCCGGCTGCGCCTCGGAGATCGTGTCACGGAGCCGTTTGCAATCACTAGAGGGACCAGGCAGGGTTGTCCTCTCTCCCCACTTCTTTACGCGCTGGTGGCGGAACCCTTAGCGTGCGCAATAAGAGAATACCACAGATTCGAGGGAATCAACTTTCCCTCTTATAAGATTGGTATTTCTACCTACGCGGACGACACGCTGCTGTACATCAGAGACCCGGAGGAGAATCTCACTTCTATCTTGCGGGAGGTGGTCCGGTTTGGGGCGCTGTCGGGCCTCAAAGTCAACTGGAACAAATCGCTGGCATTTCCGCTGACCCCGGCTACATTGCCGTTCCCTATGGAATACCCTTTGCAGTGGACAACGGACTCAATCCGCTACCTGGGCATTCGGCTGCACAGGGACCCGGAGGTCTTGCTGAGGGAAAACTATGGGGTGGCTTATTCCAAACTCGTGGACGAGGTGGAAGAGTGGAACAGGCTACCTCTATCGCTGATGGGCAGGATAGCCATCATGAAAATGATCATCCTACCGCGATTTCTGTTCCTCTTTACCAACATCCCTATAGTGCTACCCAGGTCTTTCTTTGCACAGCTGACTCAGACCCTGGTCCGACTGGCTTGGGGTGGTAGACAACCGAGAGTCCAGTGGAAAGTGCTGACGTTGCCATACGAGATGGGGGTCTTGGAGCTCCGGACCTGGAGAGCTACTACAGAGTGGCGCAGGCGTCCCATTTGCATGCGTGGATACACGCCGAACCGGACGTCCCGCACGTCCTCCTGGAGCGCTTGTTTGCGGATCCGGTACCACTTCCGGCGACGATCTTTCTGCCCGCGGATCGGAGGGTGGGTCTGTTGGATTCGCTCGGAACTACCAACCATGCGTGGCACGCGATTATGAGACGGCAAGATTGCGACCTCTTATACTCCCCGCTGATGCGGGTGGAGTGGGCAGTTTGGCTCCCTCCTCTGCGGGAAGCAGGGGTGACACGAGCGCTGGGTGCTTTGGGGATAGTTAGGATGGCGGACCTTTTCCAAGACGGAGTGGCCAAGACGCTGGAGAGTGTCGTATCGACACAGCCGGGGTGCACGTTACTCCAGCGCTTTCAATTCCACAGGGTTCGGGGCGCGCTGCTGGCTCTTCTGGGGCCGACTGCGGCGGAGCCTCCCGAAATCCCAGAGCTTTCCTATGTCATTAAAACTGCGGCGCCGTCTAAGATGGTCTCGATACTCAAAAAGCTTGGGGATCAACACAGGGAGCACCAGTGTTCTGCAGCGCGGCGAGCCTGGCAGACGGATCTCGAAATGGACATTTCGGATGAGATGTGGAGGTACTGCTGCTCCAGTACTAAAAAGGTCTCCTTGAACGGTCGACACCGATTGATACACTTTAAATTCTTGCAGCGGGTCTACTACACCCCTGAAAGACTACATAGATATGGGTTGCGCCCCACGGCGGAGTGCGAGCGTTGCCATGCTCTCGTGGCTGACTTCCTACACATGGCCTGGCTTTGCCCAGGTGTGGCCCGGTTTTGGACGGCGGTGTTCCGCGAGTTGAGCCAGATCTTGGAAAAAGAGATCCCCCCTGATCCAGTCCTGGCGTTGTTGGGCTACTCCAGGCCTCTTCCGCGGGCGCTAAGGCGTCTGACGGACATGGCGTTGCTGATCGCGAGACGAGTCGTGGCAGCCTGCTGGATGAGAGGGCCTCTTCCCACTAAGAAACGATGGGTCAGGGATATGCTGTACTGTAGCATGCAGGCGGAAACGTATAGCGAACTGTTGCCCCCTAGGAGTCGCCCCAAGAACTTCTGGGCGCTGTATAGAACTTACATGGCAGCTGGAGACTCTGAGGAGGTTGGTCAGGGGGAGACACAGCATGAAGCCCCAGGGGTGTGCAATGGGGCAGTGGAGGGTGTGCCACCGGATTAGGGCTCAATAGTGGCGAGATGGGCTATGATGTTAGTGTAACGTTTGGGAGGGTGGCCGGTTTGCGGGAGGAGGGTCGGGGTGTCCCCTGTATGTGGCGTGTGCTTTTTCGCAGTGTGCTTGCGAGGCGGAAACTGGAACCGCAGGGTTGGCCTGGCCTGGAGGCATGGGGTGTGATGTCTGGTCGGAGTTCGGCGCCTTGGTTTGAGACAGCGTGCATGAGTAGACATGAAACAGGAGTAGACAGTGGCATGGTGGCGAACGGGGTGGGGGGTTGGGTGTTGAGATATGGTTTACGAAATTTTCGGGGCTTGAGCAGACTACCGGCAGGTTGGACAAGTGGGACGGTTAAACCACAGTGCAGGTTGGGGGTGAATACGAATTACACGCGTTGGAAGTGATTCAGCCCGGACTGTTTTATGTAGAATTGCAATGCCGCCGGTCCTCCGGGATGTCGGCTAAATGGCTGTGTGAGAGCTGCGGGACCGGAACAGACGTGCTCTCTGGAGCAACCCATTGTATAAGGAGCCTACGGCAGTCTGCTATGTCTATTTACTATATCTCAATAAAGGTTTTTGTTTTTCAAAAAAAAAAAAAAAAACATGGGCTAACCAACAAATAACACCAAAAAACAAAAACAAAAAAAAAAAAATGCATAATCTTACCCAAGTGGGTTACTTGCAGTAGGTAAGAATGGGACCCAGCCAGTAAAGAGTTACTTGAAATGGGCTCACGGTTCCAAACTTGCACCTCGTATCATGAGACGCTCTGGATCCGCTTTATCAGCGGTGGCTCGTCTTCGCGACTGAGGCAGACGCTTAAATAAAACCACAAGGAACACCACCAACGAAGACGCCAGCCAAAGGTGAGTTTGACTCCTTTATTCAAGGACTGCACCGGAATCCGCTTTCCATACTGCAGGTTACATCAACTTTGCCTTAAGCGTTTCGGGCTCTCACACCGCCCTTGTTCACAGGCACCATTGCAGATAAGGAACATCGGCCATGTTGTGGAACACCTGCATTCGTTATTCTGGGACTTCCCGCTTTCGTGGGTGTAGCTTATTTGCATACATATATATTTATATTTGAATGTTGATCATTTGACATCTGGGAAAGCCTTTCTGTTAGAGAGATTGCATAAATAAAACCTCAAGCCTTGTACTGAAAAGAGAGTCTCATTTTATAAAGTGTAACCCCTTTCTAGGTGGTGTTGTGTTAGATGCATTGCTTTGTCGTGTTTGAGCCATTGTGTGGGAGTTGTATTTTGGGAGGGCGAAGCAAGACATTTTGGCGTCACGAACCGAATTTACGAAAATTCAATTTTAAAAGGGGAGAATGCTCTCCAAAATGTGAAGGTTTTTACTTGCAGATTCCCAGGTGCCAACTGAGTTATTCGGGTGGGAAGTTGTCTCTAATGCATGTTTAACAGATATGGGGCAAGCACAGATATTTGGATTTTTAGAAACATTTTCTTTTAAAGAGGGGAAACAACTTGGTATTTCGGAGAGAAAAAGTGGTGTCCTTTTGAATGCATTGCACAGCATGTACGAAAAATGTGGACAGTTAGAAAGAGAACGCAATGCAATACATAGAGAGTTAGCTAAAGCTCAGCTTGAAAATAAATCATTGACGAGAGATTTGGAACTGTACCAAGCACCGTTTATTTCGCCAGGCTGTTTAGATAGCCAGGGTGAGTCGTTCATGAAAAATGTGGATGAAAAAGAGCTGAATGTTAATTTACAACACTCACAGGAGGTTTCAAATAATCCTTTTGAGGACTTTCCTCTGCCAGAAATTAATGGTATTTTGTTGAATTTGAAGCTTCTGAAGTAATGATGACTCGAGAAAATGGAGCACAGTTTTATGCACGCAGCTTTGACTGTAACAGGCAGGGAGATAAACAAACCTGCCTGTTAGAACCGGCGATGGTTGGTTGCAGTTACAGATCAGACTGATCAGTGAATGACAAACCTTGCTTTACATGTAGAGAAGTTATTTTGAATAAAGAAATGAAGACAAATAATATTTTTAAACTTGACTGACTCTGAATGGGAAGAGGAGCAGCAATGTGCTTTTGAATCTGCAAAAGAGATTATGTAATGTGTTTCAGACATGTGGCCAATAAAGAAAGGAGACATTGAGTTACATCTGACAGTTCATGGGCAGTGTGTCACTTGGAGTATGTGGGAAAAATAGGGAAAGAAGATGATACTTTTGAACTTTTGGACTGAAACATTTTCAAATGCTGGAGAATGTTTTGCTTCTTTTGAAAAACAGTTGCTTTTGACTTACACTGTGACAGATACTAGGCAGACAACAATTGTGTGAGTGTTTTGTGCTCTGATAGACACAGGGCAGACACAGTTGCTTTTGAGTTGTGCTTTGACAAAACCAGGTCAGATACAGGTGCTTTTGTGTTTTTACATGCTGACAGACATTGGTAGAAGACAATAAGGCATAATGTGATTTTGAGTTTTGAACTTTCTCTAATGCAACGGCTGATGACTTTCCTTGAGTTATACAGAACAGGTAATGCACAATAAGCAAATGTGATCAAGTGGTGCATACAGGCAGAAACTGCAGTCTTGTATGAACAGTTGGTGCAGGTCCAAATAGACAGTTCAAGGGTGGTGTTTGAGGTGCCTGAGACACAGGATTCCCCAGTGAAGTGTCAAATGTACTGCAAAGCGTAGCTACTGTGTATCATGCAGATGCTCATTGTCACATACATTCATTAGACAGAACCTTTAATTCCCTTACAGATGAAAAGGCTAAAATCTTGGAGACAAAGGTGGTGACACACGATTCTGATTTGGTGTGAATAACTAAGTGCAAGCACCTAGAAGATAAAGAAACTACTAATAGGTGGGCAGAGAATGAACGGATGTATATTCCCCTAGACTTACTTAGAACTGTGATTCCGATATGTCAGTATGCACAGCACAGACCAGTCTCACAGAAGGTGAGGAGCCAGTTGGAGAAAGGAAATTACCAGAACAGATAGGGCAGATGGATTGCCTTGGGCTCCTATCAAATGATCGAGGGTGCATATATTCAGCAGTGTGTGGAGAGATAGTCAGGAAGGGGACTGCCCCAGCCCTTCTTACTGTGCAGGAGGAAGGAGAGTTTGACTCTACTACCAAGAATTCAGAGGCCGTAGTGTGGGTAGAATTCTCAGATAATTCCCCAGAGCCAGCTGAGAACCATGCAGACAGAAATGATAAAACCGTGCAGACGGACCCAAAACAAAACAAGCATTTGCAATGCAAATAGGTCTTGAATTTGTGGGTTAGAGCTATTGACATTGTAAATGGCAATGTTTTTTACCTATACGTTTTATGTAGTGTGCAAAATCCCTTGGAAAGGTCCTGCACTTCGTAAGAAATATATTGATAAAGACGCAAAGTGTGGATTGTATCAACAATTGCTTGGCACGTACCTCATGGGTGAAGTGTCGCCACACATGCACACCGTGGTGCTTTACTAATGCAAAACTCATTAATAAAAGTAGTGCTTACAGACTAACCAATGCGTTCGGGATCAGAGCATGTGAATCTGAATCCCGGCTTTTCTTTCATTTTCTAGACTATTTGACTCACTCTCCTGCATCTTGGTTATCCCCTAAACACTGGGAGGCAATGAAGGTTGCCAAGGGGGCGGGGGGCAGGGGGGCTTCGGGGGTACATGAAAATGTATGCATTGCCTAGTTGTCAAAGGTTGCCCGGTGCTATTAGTTAAAAGTGTGCAGATTTCATTAAGATATTAAGAGTACTTTACTTGCATCTATGAGAAAATTGACATTAACTAAACAAAATGCCAGAATGTGCGCCAGTTGTAACAGTGTTTTAGACAGTACTGATTCCTTAGTTTTATTGCATCAGTTTTTGTATTTACTCTTTTACACAGCATCCAAAGTAGGTTACCTAGCCCCAAAGCCCAGAGTTGTTAAATGACCCATAGAAGGGAGTGTTTTACAGTTAAGCAAATGTGTCCAAATGTAATTTTGGTAGTGCCATAGAATGATCAGCCTATGAGGTACTCGAGGAGCAGGTATTTAACTACACGTTCAAAACGTACGGTATTGTGGCTGTTGTTTGTTTGTACACAACCACCTCTCTGAATGTGTTTATTAACACAGAGCTTCCTCTACCAGATAGTGCTCACAGAGGGGTGACTAAAGCACAGAACAAAATGTATTCATTTATCCTAAGTGTGAAGGCACCCGGAAGGCTTAGGTGCCTGCCCGGAGAGGCTAGGGATCCCAGCGCTTCTACAGACTCTGCCGTGCTCCTCTGCACCAGCAGGGCACAGCTCAGAATCTGCTGCTTCTGCTAAGAATAGGTGAGGGGGATGAGGTTGGGGCATGCGGGAGTTGCCGGCAGATTCCCAGGTTATTGAAAGTGATGATTCTGATGTGAGGCAATGGAGACTTACTTTGTCTGTTTGTCTGCACCAGTCTATTTCTCTACCATCTACCGGGCTCACTGTCATGTATCCATTCATCTCTCTTTGTTAGAGGTGCGCGAGCCAATATATTATTTAGCAGGCAGAGTCAGCCGGAGAAGAGTCAAGCGTATACGAGCCAGTGGGCGAGCCGTGAAAATGATCGGCATGTTAATCATACAGTAAACATGATGTAAATATGCGATACTGTCTCTTCAGACTTCAAAAACTTGCATTTCTTTAGCGTGTCACCTCAGTACACAAGATTATAGCACTGAATTGAGAGGAAGTTATTAAAAATGCTCGTTTTATGCATGAGTTAAAACACTGTCGCTCCTCCCGCCCGACCACAATGCCATTTGTGAACTAAGAGGCGTCAGTTGCCATGCATACCACGAATGTTGCCTAGAGTCTTATTATATTTAGAGAAACATTCAAATCTAGTTCATTAAACACGAGAAGTTTTTGTACAGCACGCATCTTGAACTCGTATATTTCAAGGTGACAATAAGACAGATGAAAACAGAAGTGCCGGCAGGCAAGAAAACACGAACGAGAGTGGGGGGGTAGGGGAGGGTGAGAGGTCACAGACTGAGGGAGGGGGTGATGGGGTGGGGAGACAGGAAAGAAAATAGTGTTAGGAGTAAAGGGGCCCATAGCGGTGGAAGGATACAAATGATGAATAAGGAAGGACTCACGTGCCTCAAACCAATCGGAAGGCAGCATTTAAGACAAAAGCTAATGGGCAGAGAGTGGGCGGAGCTTCCATGAAGCTTCCACACTACAGTATATACTGCATGTCTCGCAAAGTGATGGCAGCGCATTCATGCTGCAACGCTAGGCAAGACCTAAAAGAAAATAGTGCCAGGAGTAATGGGGCCAATAGACTAGGAAGGATACAAATGATGAATGAGGAGGGACTAACAAGCCTCAAACCAATCGGAAGGCAGCATTTAAGACAAAAGCCAATGGGCAGAGAGTGGGCGGAGCTTCCATGAAGCTTCCACACTACAGTATATACTGCATGCCTCGCAAAGCGATGGCAGCGCATTCGCGCTACAACGCTAGGCAAGACCTAAAAAAGGAGAAAGTGTGCTTTTTGAAAAAAATGTTTTTTGCAAGAAGAGTGATGCTTGTTTCTTTTTCAGATCAAACTGTGATGTGTTGGTGTACATGATGTCTCTATTCTGTGTGGGTGCCTTTGTCTGAGTGGACCCGTGAGGGTGTGGGTTCCCCCCAACCCTGTAGTGCTCACTGGACAGCGCAGACCGACATCGTTCCTGAGATTAACTTACCTAGCAAAGCTGCTTGTAATGACAATGAAAATAAAGTAAAATGTTAAAAGATATCATTTCAAAGCAAGAAGGCTTCTTTCACACAGAAGGACTTTTTTTCTTTGATTCCAGAAAATTACAGAAGATGCTGTTCAGTTTAAAGATGATGATGTTGAAGTTCCTTTTTTTAAAGCAAAATATATAAGCTTGGCTGCTTCAATAGTAGAAATTCCAGAATGAGCCATTTATAATATTGGGAGCATCAATAAGTTAACAAGTTTGATTCTATTTGTGCATTCATTTTGTGTATTCATCATATCAGATATGCATGAGCTTTTTAAATGAAGTATTATGTTACATTTATTCCTACAGCCAAGTTATTATCAGATATGCATGAGCTATTTTAAATGAAGTATTATATTACATGCTTTTATAATGTCACTGTTTTAATGTGTGCTTCACTTATATTTGTGCTTTCACTTAAGACGTTTTTGATATATTTATGTTATGATAGTCAAAGGTCATGGGGTGGAATGTCGAGCTAAACGCACTCCTATGGTTTGACATCATGTGATGACCTTTGACTACCATGATTTTAATTGACTTTTGGTGTTTTACTTTACCCTAGCCGGAATGTACTTCCTGCATATGCCTTTTTAATCTTGCAGTTTTAAAGTGGGAGCTGTCACAGAGTAGAACAGCTTGCCAAGAACAGGACATGTGGGATGTGCATTTGAAAGCATGATAGAGAGAGAGGTGTGGAATGTACTTTTTGGTCTTGAAGTGCAGTGTTATGAACAGTGGTGCTCAAATGTGCATTATGTTCTACAATGAGAAATGAAGTGTGTGATGCTATAAGCAGTGGTGCACAAATGTGCATTGTGTTGTACATTGGGAAGTATTATGAAGTTCTTACTATTGGCTTTGACATGCCCTCATGTCATCTTGAATCCTGACTCTGCTTTGCTTGAGCTTTTTGCGTGCACAGACAGGTCCCCAGACTCAAGTAGTTTGGGTTAATCACTTTCAAGGTTCCTTTGTTTTTGGAGAGGAGATTGTTGAATGAACCACAGGCTTTTGTAAGCTTTTTTAAGATAAAGGCTGAAACATGTGAAAATGTAGAAGGAACGTGGGAACTCCTTTTGCCCTGGAATGCTTGCATGGAAGGTAGCCAATTCCAGTAAGTTTCCTTGGCGCGGAAGGAAAGACTCTCAAACCTTTTAATTTGTTTTGAGACTATAAAGCTGAGGTTTGTTGACTTAGAAACCGGTATTGTTTGATTAGTGCCATTGTGATGCGTGGCTGTTTAGGTGTGCATAGTCACATTGCAGTAGCTATAATCATACAAGGTGTTATCTTTGTGATGTGTGAGGGAGTCAGAGTGCACATCCAAAGTAATAATTTGGTGTGTTTAGTGTATATATCTTTCTGATTTCTTGCAGGACGTTCAGCATAACTTGCTTATTTTTGTGTTTATTATTATCCGTGTGTGTGTGTGTGTGTGTGTGTGTGTGTGTGTGTGTGTGTGTGTGTGCGTGTGTGTGTGTGTGTGTGTGTGTGTTTGTGTGTGTGTGTGTGTGTGTGTGTGTGTGTGTGTGTGTGTGTGTGTGTGTGTGTGTGTATATATATATATATATATACACATACATACATACATATACACACATTTGAATGTTGTTCATTTGACATCTGGGAAAACCTTTCTGTTAGAAAGCATTGCTTAAATAAAACCCCAAGCCTTATTCTGAAAAGAGAGTATTTGATGTGTTTCATTCTATAAAGTGAAACCCCTTTCTAGGTGGTGGTGTGTTATATGTATTGCTTTGTCGTGTTTGAGCCATCGTGTCGGAGTGGTATTTTGGGAGGGTGAAGCAAGACAATGGCAAAGTCAACTAGCATTTTAAAACTGCTCTTCCAGGCTCCAGTGGCAGGCTGGGCACCATTTTGTAGTTGTATGACTGAGGGTGGCACAACCAGTGCTGCAGCCCTGGGTGTACACTTTTACTTACAGGCCCTGGGCACTCTTTGAACCACAGACTAGGGGTATATAACTAAGTTAACTTATAACGATTGGGGGTAGCCAATTCAACATTTACTTTGTAAAGGGAACTGAGGTCTGGTTCGCATGCCTCAGTGCACTCTCAGATTTAAAAAAACAGCAGCATCAGTCCAAACCTTTGGAGGTTATCATGCAAAAATATGCATTTTCTTACAACAATGAATTGAAGGCCTTAAAGAAGAAGAAGTTGAAGTAGCTAACAATGATGGATGAAATACTATTGTGTAGTGTGGTAATTATTCTGATAAAGTTATCAGAGGGGAAGATATTAGGAACGTTTCGAGTAATTATAAAATAATGCCTAATTTAGATGTAGTTTAGTTGGCATGACTAGGCCTTAAACAGCTTGCATTGACATATATTCATATTTGCAGTAGGAAATGTGGACTTTTATTTTTATGTGAACGAGGCTTTCAATTTGCATGACTGTGTGCTTTTCCATTTTAGGAAATCAGTGAAGTCTAAGCCTAAGCCATTGTATCTACATTAATACATTATAATGGTGTGTGTTCCTCCAAGGAAGCCAAGCTCAGAATGTTCCTGTCTTTTTAACATTCAAGGTCCTTTGCTCAAGTCTTTTCTAAGGACCATTCATTAGCTGAACTGCCAATTGTATTTCTGTATTACATAAAAATCAAGTAATTTCTTATGCACATCTCATTCATTAATCTGCAGTAAAGTAGGTGTTTCTAGATATATCATATTAAATGTATTTTATGTACTAGAATTTTCATTGGTCTGTCTTGTAATATTGCTACTCCATCCCTGTTAGACCAGTAGAAGTAAAGAATTATGAGCGGCTTCTGTGTCTAAAACCCTATAAAAGATTATGTTTTTGTGATATGTGCCAGACTTTTTTCTTGACTGCTAACTGTACAGACTCTGCGCTAGTCTGAAAATGTGGTTTAAACTGAGACTTTTGCTTATTTGCATAGAGAGCAGACTCTATGTTAGGCCTCTTGCTTAACTATATTTTGTTCTGGGTGTTTACTTACTTTGGAGGTAGTCCTTATGGTTATCCTCTTGCATTATATCGATTTACTATTGTGAGATGTATTGCTCATCCCCGAATACTTTTTGCCTTCTGTAATGATCTTAATTTTAAATAAACTGTAAGGCTTTTGACTTTAAATTGTGTTTTGTGAATGTACCTCCATCGGCTTGGACTCAGTCTTCAAAGACTCACAAGGTCTAATGAAGACTCAGATAGTCCCAACCCTATGCATCGACACGTGTTAATAGGAGATTTGGACAAGCAGAAAATACTGCTAAGCACACTTCCCTGCAGGGCTGGGTCTACCTGTTGCTGTGTGAAAACGGGGGCGGTCTGAGTGGCATTGACTTGACAGAGCAGGAGCTAGAGAGACCCTGATGAGACAAGAGAGTTTCCAGCTCTGTGTGGGGCATGAAAAAAAAACGTAAGATCAGGGGAGTAATGAACAACCTGATTTAGCAGCTACAGCGGGGTGGAGTGCTTGATGGGCCTCCTCTGTCTGCAACTCAGCAGACAAAGTTTGGTAATTGATGCTAAAAGGTGGGTGGGTAAGTGAGTGAAAAGAAGAACGGATGGTTTGATGTGTCAGTAAAAGGATGGATGGTGAGATAGCTGGATGAATAAGAGAAAAGATGGATGTAAGGATGGGTGAGTGAAAGAAAGCATGGATGGGTGAAAGGGCGGTTGGCTGTGTGAAAGGATTATTGAATGGGTGAAAGGGTGGATGATTGCATGAAAGGATGGATGGTTTAGTGAAAGGTGGGATGGATGAGTGGATGTATGGGTGAATGGATGTATGGGTGAATGGATGGATGTGTGGGTCAATGAATGGGTGGATGGTTAAGTGAAAGGATGGATGGATGGATGGGTGGGTAGATGATGCATGAGTGGGTGGTTGAGTGAAATGATGGAGGGATGGATGATTTTATGAATGGATGAGTGAAAGGGAGGATTAATAGATAGATTGGTAGAGCAAAAGGGTGGGTGATGGATTAGTAAAAGGATGGATGGTTGAAAGGATAGATGAGTGAAAGGGTTGATGATGGATGGATAGATGAATACATTTGGTGGATATTCTTGAGGCTGAATGGGTAGGTTTGGACATGAGTGTTGTAATCCCCTGCTTTAGCAGCTACAGTGGTGGTGGCGTTCTTTATAGGCCTCTTCTGTCTGCAACCCAACAGACAAAGGTGCATGGGTGGGTGAGTGAGTGAAAGGATGGATGGATAGATGTGTGAGTGCAAGGTTGGATGAATGGGTGAGTTAAAGGGTGGATGGATGAATGAGTGAAAGTATAGGTGTAAGGCTGGATGAGTGAAAGAATGGGTGGATGAGTAAAAGGATAGTGGATCGATAAGTGGAATGAGGGATGGATGACTGGAACGGTGGACAGAGAGATGGATGGATGGATGGATGGATAGGCTTGATGGATAGGCTTGGAGATGGATGGTGGTCTTTCACCATTCTATTAAATGGTGAAAGACTGAATGATGGATGAAAGAATGAATGGATAATAGAAAGTAAAGGTAAAATGGTGGATATCAGTGGGTGGATGGAAGGATGAATGCATAGATGCATGCATGGGAGAGTCAAGAGAGCTCTTCTGGAGAGGGTTGCAATGACTTGCGTTGCTAGCTTGGTGCCATAAGCAGTGCTTAATTTGAGCCTGTGGTTTCCAATGCTCAGCACCGGCACTTGTCAACACCGGGACTTATGACAGTCTGCCTTATGGTGGTGCTGTATATCAAATTTCGAGATGAGGACGACAAACGTTGTTTATTTATTCAATACACAGTAAAAAAAATGACTAATACCTGCCGCCCTAGCTATGCTAATAGCATTGGGGCATGGAATAGTCAGAATTGTCATACTTGTGGGAGTGTGATGCTTAGTAGTCATGCTTGTACTGTCATTAGTAGTGCTGGCAGGGGCAATGTGTGGTGAAGGCTACAGTTGCCTCCTGAGGAGGGCGCTGGCACTTACGTTTTTTTTTTTTACAAATTAAGCACTAGCCATAAGAGCTTTGGTTGAAAGTGGAGAGTATTTGAATTTTCTGCCTATTCTTTTGTGGGAGAATAACAGACAAATGTTGAGAAGAGGGGAAACGAAAAAGGAGCTCGCCCAGTCACCAGAACAAAACAGGTCAAGTCAGTCTTCGAGTAATGGCACCCCATAAAATGTCTCTGCGATACTGAACTCAGAAGAGAAATTCCTATTCAAAACGAAGGCAATATCATATATAAAACAGTAAACGAAAATAAATCATGAAGAAAACAAGGATACTTCTCAAGGCTTCCAAGCAGCAAGAAATAGGTTGAGCTGTGCCATTTTGGACTATTTATAGCTTAATCTGTTATGTCATTGTCAATGACGCATAACCATTTTGATGAAACGTGTTTTCTTAAAGAACCGTTGTAATTGTAGTTCTTTGTAAGCAATACGTTGGTATATTACTGCTGTACTATGGCTGCTGTTTTATTAAAGTGAGAAAGAGAGTGCATAATCCGAATCCTCTGGTCCAGTCATTGAGTTCGCCCTGTTTAAACTTTGCTCTTCACGATCATGAATGATCTCGAAGAGAGGCGTGCTGTGTGGTTTTGAGTAACAAACAAACATTGCATAACAATGTGGCAAATGCTAACATTGTTATTGTTTGTCTTGACGGTGTTCTGTTAAACGCTTTAAAAGAGCGTGAATAATACCAGTCAACGCTGTCCACTTTGACAGGAGTGCTTGTGCTAAAATGGGGTCGGAGGGAGCGGGTAGGGGGCGCTCTAGCCCACACCCTGCTACTCTTCCCAGGGTCTGCGTGGGCGCTCTGGCTGCGTATCTCACTGGTTGTTGGGTAAAGATGGCGGCGGCCTGGGCTGCGGCGCCGCCTGAGGGAGATTGAGAGAAACCCGGTGCCAAGGCGGCGGGGATGTAAGCGGCCCGCGGGAAAGCCTGGCCGGGGATGGGGCAGCAGGTGGGCCGCGGCGCCAGCGGAGAGCCCGGAGGAGGGCGAGGGGGCGCCAGTGACTGTGGAGCGGCGGGCGCGGCCCGGAGCGTTGGGGGAGCAGGCGGAGGACGTCGGAGGGACCGCAGTAATGAGGCTGCCTTCAATATCTTCAGCCAGCACGGTAAGCTGGGGGAGGGGTGTCACGTTCGAGGTTAATGGGGTTCATAACTGAGGTCATAGGGCGTTTCATTGGGAGGTCATAGGCATCATCTCTCATGAGGGAGATTTAGGTATGACACGTCAAATGCGTTGTATTTGGGTATCACTTTTGGATTAAAGGACTTCTGACTACCAAAAGGCATGTAGGGTTACCTTCTTAATATTGGGAGCTGAGCTTTCGTGACTACGGCGTCCCGTCTGTGCTTAAATAACCTCATATCTGGTTTATAAGTGGCTTCATTTCTGGTGTGAATGATATTGGGGCAAATTGGACCATTTTGGGTTATTGACTTCACATCTGGATCGATTCCTGAAGAGCTTCACATCTGGAGGGATCAAGGTCTTCCTGTTTTGGGCTTAACAGATTCACGTTTTGGGTTAAAGAACCCTCTCTGGTTTCATTGACTTTTAGTGTGTAAACTTTATTCGGCGTTTTGGGAGGCATACTATTTTGCCATAAAATTCTACCCGCTAAAGTATTGAAAAAAGCGATGGCTGGACCCCTTTAATTAATATCAGCAACTCAACTCGACGTCAAATATATAATATATACAGAGGTTAAAACTTCAGTATTTTTAGAATTAATTATAGAATTTTAAAATGTGTTAAATATGTGCATTTTGGCTGCTACGCCATGGGTACTCAGCAACACAGTCACAAAACTTTATGATTTAAATCAAATCAATAAAGTAATTATTCTTCAGTCACAACTGCAAAAATTCCCACAGTAAATTAGCACTTAAGTTCGCTTGCTCCTTAGTTTCAGTGAATCTGGCACAAAATTATCAATCTGGTAGCATATATTCTTTATTTGGCTCTGTAAGCATACATTTAAATCATCATTGTTCATGTTAAGAGTTTTCACTAAACAGCAATAACATTTGAGTAAGTTGTGTAACCGACAACTTGCGTTTGGATTCTTTTCCTTTCGAGTATTTCCACAATATCCTGAACATCATGTTGTTGGAACCGAATTTTCATGAAAGCAAGACAAACAAGTGGTTCTAATCTAGAATATAGGTAGCCCGTGGCTTATATGAGCAAGAATATCCTAGCAATGTGTGATACATTTTCAGTTTTACCAACCAGCCTTGTCATCTGGAATTCCCAACATAGATAACTTTTGCCTTTCAAGATCTTCAAAGAGTTTCTTTGTTGGCTTGGATTCCCTTGTAGCTTCCAAGGTATAACGAGACAGATAGTGACTCGGTTTAAGGTCACTGCCTTCATATGTCGCATTATATTGAGTCTATATTAATGTGCCTATTATGTTGTCTGAGCAATTGCATACGTGGTTTAGATAGAGTAGTTCTGACCCATTCATTCTTGTGGAAAAAGATGGAAGATCCTGTTCTAACTACGTTTGACATTAGAAAGTAGTGTGGCTTAATATACCCAATTTCCTAAGAGCATTACATTATATTCTGTCTAAAAATAGGGGCAAACACTGACAGGATGTACATTTTAAGTGTGAATTGAGTTACCTTTGAGGGTAATTGGCTCCCCCTCTGCAAATAGGATTTGAAGGCTTAACTTATGTTATGGTTCAAGATTTGTAAAGCGTGTGGCGATCCACAGGTATCCCAGCGCTGGTTGAGGAAAGGAAATATTTCTCTGAGGCAGAGAAAGCATTTAGAATAGTTCTTGAAGAGGCAGCTGATAAGAGCCTTTCGAAAGCTCAACTAATGATCAATGGACTTGACGGCCATGGGGAGTCCGTTCCAAAGCTTTGCTACATTGAAACTAAACAATCGTCGTCCTCTTCTGGCTCTTCTGACCAAGGGGATGGTAGTCAAATTTGAGGTTAGAGAATCTGAGTGGCCTTTGTATAGTGTACTCAGATCCTCTAGCCTTTATTTGGCTACCTATGTGATAGGACTTCACAGTTCTTATCTGGAAGATAAAGAACTTACAATCTGGGTTGCAGATCTCGTAGCTCGGGATCCTGTTAAAGTGGTGGCGCATCAGTCTGGTGTTAAATGGATGGACTCGCACCTGGAGGTGGTAAAGACTTAACATCAGTAGTCATGAAACTGATATACTGGTCGGTTGCTGCTGCATGCAGTCGTCCAATAAAGTTGTAGCAAAGGTGTCCTGGCTTTATAACTAGGAGAATAGGGCATAAAGTGTTTCTCAAATGGGGACAAAAGTGATAAATGAGTTGTGGTATGGCTGAAAAGCTCAATCAAGGCAAAGGCTAAAGAGTTTTGCGTTTGGTATAATCGTAATATCTGAGCAGTATACAGTAAACTATTGCTCATCTGGAGAGAGTAGTACAGAACTTAACATCTGTGGGGACAGAGGTGGTGAAATTAATACCTCATTATGAGTCGATTGACTCCCTGCAGAGAAGGGTAATGGGTTATCACCCTTCTCCCAGATGATATTAGACTAGTCATACCTTGTGACTGATTTTTATGAAGAGTGCTGTCAGGTAGTGATTGAGGTGAAGGGTGGTTGTGATAACATGTTGGTTTGTTCATTAACACGTTATCCAGTATCATGCAGACAGGAGGAGGCAAACAGCCTCCAGGTGAGAGACACAAGGAGGGGTGAGGTCAGTTTTATTTTATTTGGTTATCATACACAATCATAAAGGTACACATATATCCAAAAGAAGACCGTCCATATAGGGTCACTAACATTTGTCAGTCTTGCTCCACTCAGGCTCTTGGTGGTAAGAAAGTCTAACATTTAGGGCCTCATTATGAGTTGCTCCTAATATTCCGACCCATGCGTTAACCCCCGGTTAAGCATGAGTTGGAATTACGAGGTTAAAGGTATTTAACACACCTGATATATATGGGAATGCGTTAAATAACTCCGCATTCGTGAAATTTCGGCAGGTCAAACTTGCTGTGGTAGTCTGCGGTCCCTAATGGGGTTTACGGTCAGTAATAAGTCGTGTATACTACGAAATAGGTTTTGATTCCGGTTTATTTACAGATATGCGGGTATGTATAGGAGAACCAAGCACTGGTATGAGAGTCTCCTAACTGTAGCAGTGCAGAACAAAACAAAATAGGTAGTCTCCGAGGTTCCTCCCTGTAGGGTGCTTTCTTGGCGCCTCCGCGTTTCAGGGTCCTCAGTCTTCACATATACTCGGGGTTGCAGGGAGAAAGAAAGAAAAGAGAACAGGTCTGAGTCACTGCTACCAGGGTGTCTTACTGTGCTACCTTCACCAAAGGGATGTGTAGGAGGGGAAGTGCGGGGTCGGGGATGTTCTACACCTTTCACGTGGTTCACAGCCCTTCACAACCTCCCCACCGCCCCCACCCAAAAGGTCCCCGAAGAGCCACTTGCCTCGAGCCACGGCCCGTTCTCCGGACCGCGGCGCTGAGACCCGGGGTGGTTTCTCCTCCCTGCAGCCCACCGGCTTTGATCGAAGTAAGGATGTTGCTGGTACGACCGGCTCCGTCGTCTTCCCCCGCTGCTGCCTCTCCTCTCGCACGTCGTCGTCCTCCTCCTCCGCTCGCCGCTGCTCCTCCGCTCGCCGCTGCTCCTCCCGATACTCCTCGCATTCCACGTCCTTCCTCGTCCTTCCCTGTCTTTTTTAAGCGTCCCGCTTCCTCTTCCGTGGCTGGCTCCTCCTCTAAGGGCGGCCTCGAGACTAGACTGTCTCTCGTTTCCGGTGCACTATGCCGCGGCACAGTCCTGCTCCACTTCCGGCCTGCCTCGCATTCTATCTCACACTTGCCAAAATTTAGCAGGGGAAAACTTACATTATTTACTGTATCATGCGGATTTTGCTGTGTTAAACATCAGAATGATTACATTATCCTCCATAAACTCGTAATAGGTTTTATTTATTGCACCCGCTTAAATAACATGCCCTGTTGTATTGTTTTTTTTCAGGGGTGATAATGCCTCAACTTGCAATCGGTCACTAAGGGTCTGATTACGGGTTTCTGCGGTGCAGGCAGTACTCCACCCTCGCACCACTGAGACTTGTCGCCGGGTGCCCATCAGATTACAAGTTATTTGTAGACTTGCGGGCGGTGGGGCCTTCGAAAAAGGTTCTGGTGTCTTTGAAAAGGCTCCGCAATGGGAAGGCATCACAAGGTTCTTGTACGGCATGGGCTGAAAAGTGCATGCAGTGCAGGAACCTTTGTACATCCACACATGTTCTGCCCCCCTGTATGCATAGATAAGTGGAGGAGGCACGGGGGAACCACAGTGAAAATCCTGTCGGAGAGGAAACTCGTAATATGCTTGGCGGTACCACAGCAGTCCCGCCAAGCATATTGCGGTCTCTGACTGCCGCTCCAGCACCATGGAACTCTGGTTCTCTAGAGGTGTTGGTGGTCTGACCTCCCAAGTTGTAATGGGGCGGTCAGACTGCCAGTGCAGCGGTGGTTGGACTGCCACCGTCGTGCCACCAGTCTGGCAGTCTTTGGACCGCCAAACTCATAATTTGGCCCTAAGTGTCTGCCTATCTAGACAGCCCTATGTACCTTCAGTTTTACGCATAGGAAACACTGATCAATTGATTTACATGGCATCTTAGAGGACCAGGAGACTATTTAAGTGGTGATTTGATGCATGATCTTCAGAGATCTCCACGATGTATTGATGGCACTTGGGGAATATCAGCCAGAGCCATCTAGTCTACCTGCTGCATCACCCTAGATTTGCAGAACTTTTGGCATGCACGTCCTAAAGTTTGAAGGTCTCTTTAACAGCAGACATATTTTAGAAATTGCTTGAGGGATTTCAGATTGCAATACAGTAATCAAATTAAAGGTTTTCTGAGCATTGATATTTTAACGGTATATGGTTATGGTTATCGAAGAATGCGTAGAGGGCATCATTGTGACTGGATGCAATACGGAGTGACAGGAAAAAGAACACCAACATACGCAATTCAGAGTTTAATAGGTGAGAATGGTGAATATCATGAGGGTGTGATTGTATTGTATCTCAAATCTGCACATTTCCTTCATTGTAACCAGTTTTCTTCACACAGATCACTCTGGGTCGCTTAAGGAGTAAATTGTACTTGGACAACCCCCAAGTAGTGCAGTAGGTTCACACTACTCGAAATTAAGGGTGTTTACGCTTAAGAACAGCTTTATAAAATACTTCACTTGAATTTAGACTTGTACTGTCACTGTTTCAAGATGCAAAATAATTATTCTAAATTATCTGGTCTGCACATAAACGGATGAAGATTTGAGTGAGTCTGGGAGATTGTTGCATGTACCGCCTCTGAATGTGTGGAAGGTTAAAAGGGACAGTGCAGAAATACTAATTCTTGTAGATAGATTCACACCCCTGTTTATATTCAACATGAAACATCCTAAAACTGTATTCCTGTTGTGGAACAGTTGGCTTCCCTGTGCATCCTGTTTGTTGGGTTTGACCCTGTAATTGGACCTACTGAAACTAATTACGACTCCTCCACATGTATAAAACTGTTCTTATGAGCTCATTTGTTAATGGAGGCGTGGTTGCTATTGCAGCCACTTTTTTTTTTTTTTTTTAACCTTTGTGGCTCTGCAGTCTTTGAAATGCTGTCTAAGAATTTGGACAAGGCAGCTGATTTTAATAAAGCAAGACATCATATTTTTGCAGCGAAAACTACTATAAGCTTCCAGCACTGTATCTAACAGATGTTGTTCTAATTCCAAGCGCAAACAGTTCAAATGGATATGTGTTATCCTTCAAAGGCTTAAAAGCCAAATTCATGTTAGAGGCAAAATAGTGTCACCATTGTTTTCAGTTTACAGGTACGTTTATTTTCACCTCTATGTTATTGTGTGTACTGCGGATAGGGTGTGAATGCCAGTGCTTTTCGATAGAACATTGTCTGCTTCTTGTAATGACTTGTTAAGGAATTACTAGTGTGTGTAGGTCTCACCTATATATCTTTTAGCATCCTGTATCTAAAGACCCGTCGTGGTCCATACCTTAAACCAAGAGTGGATTTTGTGCCAGCCCATTAGTTAGTTTTTTTGTCAATCTTTTTTGCTTGCTTCATATTCAATGTCTTTCCTTACTCCTATCTCTGTTTGTCATTCCCCCGGAGCATAGCTTTTTTTTTTTTAACACTTGTGTCCTTTGACTGCTCACATTCCGAGAATTTTTTTTTGTTTTGCACTCCATGAGAGTGCATGTTTTTTTCTTTCTTTCTCCCTTGTATCTTTGCCCCCCACCCGTTCGAATACCTGCCTCTATGCTCTAACTTTTGCTCCTCACCTCTCTCAGCTGGTCTGTAAAAGATAGCTCAGCAATACGTATATATTTGCTTAGATATAACTAAAGAGCAGACTGCAGGGGTTGTTTTTGTCTCATCTCCTGCATTCCAAATATTGCATGAAAACAACGGCCTCGGCTCACAAAGGCTTTGATGGCTTTTGGGGAGGGGCCAACGGCTGCACTCTTAGCTGTTGTTTGAGGCAGAAGTTGTAGATGAAAAGATGTCTCATGTGAAGGACCATCAATCTGCTCCTTGATTAGTTGCAAAGGACCAACTGCTTGAGCATTTGTTTCAGTTTTGATTACTATGGAAAGTCAATTTTGCAATGGGGAGCATTTTCCTTTCAATTCGGACTCTTATTCTTTGTAAATTCTACTCAGTTTCCTGAATGAAAAGTATTTGAAAACTAAAGTATGGGGAGAGGAGTTGGCCTAACGGCTAGGGCGCTCGACCTCGGACCTGGGGAACTGGGTTCGAGTCTAGGTAATGACGCTGAACATCCTGTGATTCTGGGCAAATCACTTAATCTCCCCGTGCCTAACAAAGAATGAACGTTACATTAGGATGTAACGTAACTGGTGCTATGTAAAGCGCTCTGATACCTGATTGGATTCGGGTCAAGTTCGCGCTATATAAAATTCTGCAAAAAAAAAAAAAGTATGAATTGAGTGTATAGTGTTAACACATGAGATACCTTAACATACTTGCTTTTCTTCCCCTATTTTGTTTGTGTTTTTCCCAAAACTTTTTTTAAAGGCTTTCCAAATGAGCATTCGCAACACTAATTGCGTGGCACTCGGATTATTAAGGCAAGACCTATTGATTTTGACTATGCTTGTATACAAGTTGGGTTCCCTTGCCCAATAATAATACTATGAGTAATATTCCCTCATCGTGAATAAGGTACTGCTGCAAGACACTTCATGTGTCCCAGTGGGGACAAAGGTGAATTATTGGACTTTCGTTGCATACAGTTTTCTTTTATTGCTGGGAATGATCATGAGCCTGTAGGAAAACAGGTGATGTACTACTAGCTTGGATAAGACTTTAACTTAAAATGTGATGGAAATGCATATGCTTCCTAATTACTGAGCAGGATTTTCATATTTGTGCCTAGAATGCCACTCCAGGAAAGACGACCATGTGCTCATTAGTCTGATCCGTCTGTTGGAAAACGTGAGATGCTGTAGTGCTTCTTAAATTGCTTGGATAAGAGAGTAGGTAAATGTGATGGACATGCATGTGATTTTTGCTTAACTTCTGAAGAAGATTTTATCATATTTGATCTTTAGAATGTCACTCCAAGATCAGATCAGCCTTATCCTGTCTAAGAATGATCATTGCTGCTGTTTGACACAAGGTCGTGTTATTTGTGGTAGGGGTTGGGCCTCTCTTTGAGATGGTTATCGATGATGTTGCCCAAGAGCCCCAGAGAAAGCTCCAGTTTATGGATAATTTGTTACGCGTTGGGTCCTGCATATGTTTGAGAAAGGAGTTCTTCAATACATATACAACACTTGGGCGTCTGTGATTCAGATACTGCAGTAAATGCCAGAAAGAAAACCCATGCTTCAATAATATACCATTTTGAAATCCTATGCCTTTTGCTTGTTCCAGTTTCAATTAATTAGACTCTGCAATTCCCAACTCGTCCTGCCTGTTGCTCTTCAGTGATTCAGGCCCAATCTCACTAAATGGTCTGCCACACCTTAGTTTCATGCATGACACTGACTTTTATCAGTCCTCTGCATATGAAGTCCTATTCAACCTATTTTTACTCTTCCTCTACTAACCTCACTTCTGTGACAACTCACTCTGCAGCTCTGGTTTCATACACTAGATTGTTCTGTCATTGCTATCGTGATGTGCTTCAATGAGCGCTCTTGTACCCACTGACCGTGGTTCTCGTGCCATTGGGTTTCAATATTTCTGGCGTCTGTTAACTTCCACGTATTAAGCCTTTTGAATGATTACCCTCATTTTTTTGTTTAAATCTTTTATTGAATTTTCAAATACACAGAAAGAAGCGTATTTCTGTACTGTCTATGCATAACGGCATGTATCAACAATATAATCATACTTTCATTACAGGAAGGCAGAGCCCAATGAATATACACAGTGCGACTACCGCACCGGATTTCCCACAAGGACGGCATACGGCCGCTATTATTCCTGCAATGCATCACAGGTCGGAGACTGTTTACTTTCAGCATTCCCCTAAGTAAAGTCTTTCAGTTGCTTCATCGTGGACTGGAATACAGATGGATTAGAATAAAAACAATTAACATCTAACAATCATTACGCAGCCCGGTATTTGTACCCATATCTCCCTTCCCCCCGCCCCCCTGACCTCCTCAACAGCATATCACAGTATTGCAGACTGACTGTAGCTTCCCCGCAGAAGCCACTACCATTTTCCTCCCCATTAACAATACCCATCAGCTCCCACATGGAACATCACAGACTCACGCGGTCTAAAACTCCGGCACCTGCCCCATCGCCCCGTCCCTCCCCTCAAGCTGTCCCCCCGAGCCCTCCTCCTCAGCCCTCCAAAGTGTCTGAAGCATACCCTCCCACTGATCAGCTATGGGTTCCTTCTGCAGTCCCAGCGTTTCCTCCCTTCTGATGGCGGTTCCCTCTGCCCTGGCCCATGCAAGAAGCGAATGTCTCCATGCTCGCGAATGAGCTGGGTCGTGTGCTTCCATCTCTTTGTTAGCAATCGCTTAGCAACTATCATACCCAGATCCAGAAACCGGGACACTACCTTTGTGGCCGGGGTTCTGCGGAACTGGTGCAGCAAATATACAGCCCATTCGAAAGGTAAACTATGGCCGGTGCTCACGTGCAGCAGCTCGCTGATTGAGTGCCAGTACGTATGGAGTCTGGGACAGCTCCACAGCATGTGGACCATACCCACCCCGGGTTCAGCACATCTAGGACACACTGCATCCGTGCGGTGAAAAAATCTGTTGACCGCCTCCGGCGTGAGGTACGCCCTGTGTATAATGAACTGGATCTGCCGGAACCTCTAATTTCTGGATATGCACACTGGGCTTCTCAACACCCGCTCCCATTCCTTATCTGCTAATGGTCTCCCCATGTCAGTCTCCCATTTGTGTTGAAGAGGCTCCAATGTGAGCGCTGCGTGAGTACGCAGCGACGCTGCAAACCAACAAATCAGATGCCTACCCCTCCCCATTACGTGAAGGTATTGTATGGCTCCGTGGACATGTCTCCCCATTTAGTGGACAGAGTCGCAACCAGTGAGCGATGCATGAGGAATTGACCTGGCGGCAGCCCATCCTCCGCCACCAGAGAGTCATATGGTATAAGTGTGCCCTCGCGGTACAAATCTCCTAGTGGTCTGTATGTCAGCCTCTCGCCAGTGTGTGAGTGCAAGAGAGTTGAGCGCTCGTGCTCCGCCAGGGGAGCCCACTAGTGGCAGTGCTGGCGCGTATGGGGTCATAGCTCTGGTGAGAAATAGGCTTCTGCGATTAGCATTTGTATGCCACCTTCAGGAGGAGCGGCGCTGGCACTGCAGGTTTAACTGCTGGGTGGAAGAGCGTAAGGAGCCGCTCCAGGGAGTACGGGGGCAACGTAGACGCTGCCTTCACGACCTTTATCCGCAAACCTGGGGACAATCCACTGCAGCTGCGCAGCTAGGTAGTAGTGCTCTAAGCAAGGCGCTGCCAGTCCCCCCTGATCCGTCGAAAGGTACAATTTTGCTAATGACAGTCTGTGTCGACTACTCCCCCAAATGAAGTCCCGAAGCAATTTGGAGAACGTGGCGAAAAATGCCGCTGGTACATATAATGGCAGGTTGGCAAAGTAATACAAGAACCTGGGGAGAATGACCATTTTGGATAATGCCACTCTGCCTGTGACTGTCAGCGGTAACGTGCCCCAGAAACGCATCTGCGACCTGACGGCTGTGAGAGCCCTGCCCAAGTTTCCGTCAAAGCGGTCCAACGGCCGACGGTAGATCTGTATTCCCAGGTATCGGAAAGTGTCCCCCTTCCATGCCACCCTCTTTCCATTGAGGGTGTACCCCGGCTCCCGCCTCCCCTCCCCAAACGCATAAAGGCAGGTTTTACGGACGTTTCCCCGCAGCCCCGATGCAGCGTCGAAATCCTGCAATATGCAGGCCAACTGTGCCGGGATATTCTCGACGTCTCACATATACCAACAGATCATCTGCATATAACGACACCTGGTGTACCGCGTCTCCCAGCGGTGTGCCATCCCCCATCAATGCGCGATGGGCCACCGCAAAAGGTTCGATCGCTAGCGCGAACAGTAGTGGTGACAGCGGGCACTCCTGTCTGGTGCCCCTGCAGACAGGCACCACTTCAGATATGTATGGGTCCAACCGTACCCGAACTGTGGGGTTCTTATACAGAAGACCAACCAGTTGCGAGAATTCCTACCCCAGATCATAACGTTGCAACAGTGCGGACAAGTACCTCCATTCTAGACAATCGAAGGCCTTTTCCAGGTCCAGGATCAGGCAGCCCCCCCCTGGCCATTCATTTAAGCTATCCTTCGCCACTCTAAAAAACCTCCGCAGATTCAGGGACGTGCTTCGCTTAGGTACAAACCCATTCTGATCGCTATGAACTAGGGCGGAAACCACCGGTGCTAATCGTTCCGCTAGAACTTTAGCTAGTATCTTATAATCTGCATTAAGAAGCGCCAGCGGTGTATAAGACCCCCAAGACCGTTGGGTCTCGGTCTGGCTTCAGCAGTGACACCAAGTATGCCTCGCCCGGTAGTGCATTTTCCTCCAGTGCTGTCGCATAAAGCGTGTGCAATTGTGGCACCAGGGTCTCCCGAGCTTTATAAAATTCGGCCGTCAGGCCCTCTGGTCCTGGTGCTTTCCCCGATGCCATGGATGCAATTGCCTCCCCCATCTCCTCCAGTGTGAGGGGACAGTTAAGCCCCTCCTGATGCACGTCCGAGGCGGCAGGCAGCTGGATCTGTTCGAGGAACCCCTCTATCTCGAGGTTCGTGCCACGTACTCTCGACTGGTACAGCTGCGCGTAGTGATCCACCATGACCCTATGAATCTCTCTTTGCATGTACACCAATTCCCCCTCCCGTGTACGTATAGCTGCAATCGGAGCGTGAGGACCATCTTGTTTCAGCAGCCAGGCGAGCAATCGGCCTGCACTGTCCGCCAAAGCTCCTCATGCTGTGTCCGTAAGTCTTCTAGGTGATTGGAGTGTCTGCCCGCTCCCTCCCCCTCACGCTCGTTTTGCAGCAACTGGGATTCAAGGCGGACGAGGGCTTTCGATAACTGTTTCCGGATATTCAATGTGACGCCTAAGCAATGACCTCTAAGTGTTACTTTGAGGGCATCCCACCCCACTAGCGCGCTACTTGCCGTACCTTTGTTGAGCTCAAAATAGGTTAGGATAGCTGTCCCCAGGGAGGACCGGAATTCGGGATCCTCCAGCGCCGTAGGCTGGAGGCGCCATGTGGGGATAGGGGGCCGATCTGCCTCCCAGCAGAGTTGTATCTGCAGGGGGTTATGATCGGAATGTGTCCGTCCCAAATATTCCGAACTCCCGACTAACGGTAAGAGAGACTGGGACCCCACCACCCTATCCAGTCGGACATGTAAATCATGTGTCGCAGAGTAATAGGAGTAAATACGGTCGGCTGGGTGGAGAACCCGCCACTTGTCTAACAGCGTCCAGTGTGAGAGCCAGTCCGTGAGCGCCTGCGCATTGGACACTGCCGACGTGGCACGGAGAGGGGGATAGGACCTGTCCATGTGTACGTCAAGCACTGAGTTAAACTCGCCGCCCATCAGCCACGAGAGGCCAGCATGCAGCGTGACCACCAGTGACAGCCGCCCCAGAAATGACGTTTGATCAACATTCGGAGCATAGATCGAGGCCAACAATATGTGCTGAACGTTGAGTGCTCCCCGTACCTGAGTGTACCTGCCTTCAGGATCTACTATCACTTCTGCACTAACAAACGGGACTCCTGCCCTCACCCATATGAGCGTGCCCCTGGCATGGGCGGAATACACCGTACCATACACCTGTCCTCGCCAGCGCAGTCTTTCCAGCTCCGGCTGTGTTGTGTGTTTCCTGTAGGAGGGCGATTCCCACCGAGTGTCTTTGAAGATAAGCGAATATAGAGTATCTACGCGCTCGCGTGTGCGTTCCGCGAATGTTCCATGTGAGTATGTTAACTCGTGTCATTGCTGGGGCGTGTAGTCCGCTGAGAGGTCGGGGCGGAGTGTGTCCTAGTGAGTGCTGGGCACGTCCGAACGAATGTGAACCGGTCTGTCGTGTTCATAACAACTTGTCAACTGTGAACAACATAATGTGTGGGGTGAACTGCGCGTGTCTGTTGATCCAAACTTTGTGACCATGCATAGGTAGGAACTAGGTCAGTGTATGGCCTGGTGGGGTGTGGAATGGACCACCAGGACAGCATCCCCAGCCTAATTATCAATCATTCCCGAACCCCCCTTTTCTCAACAGAGGGAGGGGCAGAGGAAGAGGCAGAAGAAGAGGAGGGTCCAAGAATGTCCATTGGCAGGAACCAGAGCAGATGGTACTACGGAGCAAGACGACAAGACCCTAGTGGTCAACCTGTCGTCCAGACATCTCACCACTGGCGAGATCAACCTCTTGGAAAAAGGTCTTGGATTCGTCCCGACACCCAAGGTAGACGACTTCAAATTACATCAAGAATTGCACCAATTCTTCCGGAAGATACGCTTGAGGGCTTTCTTTCAGGATAAACCTTATAACCCACCGGAAGGAAGCGGGCTTAAGAATAAGTCCCGATTTACCCCTACTGCAGCCATGACTCCCAACGAGATTCTGACATTCGAGCAGGCCATCCTCAAACACGTGGGTAAAATCACAACCAACCGCCCTTTTGACAATCTTTCCAAAGAGGATAGATCTATGTTAAAAAACCTGGCAGAAGACGACTCCATCATCATAAAACCAGCCGACAAAGGCGGAGCTATTGTCATTCAGGACAGAGGAGTATATGATCAGGAATGCTTACGACAGTTATCCAACGAAAGATACTACAAACCTACTGATGTGGACCCTACGTCACGACTCTCCACAGCCATACGCTGTTTAACCTTTGAAGCTGAAGCTCAAGGTTGGATAACTAAGGACGAAGCCATGTTCCTCATCAATGACCACCCTCGTATGCCATATTTTTACTGTCTGCCCAAAATTCACAAAGGCATTGACCCTCCTCCTGGACGGCCGATAGTATCTGGCATTGACTCTTTACTTGAACCGCTGAGCAAATTTTGTGATGTTTTCTTAAGACCCTTGGTCACCAAGACTCCAACGTATCTGAGGGACACCACAGAAGTACTCAACTTAATAGAACATTTTGAGGCACCTGAATCCATCACATTGCTCGTCACCCTAGATGTGGAGGCGCTTTATACTAACATTCCGCAAGATGATTCCCTCCAGGTTTTGGAACGTGCATTGCGCCATCTGAACCCCTGGCCGTTTCCAACACCTATCAGCTTTATCTGTGACTGCGCCTCCCTTGCGTTGAAAGAAAACTTTTTCGCATTCAAAAACAAGATCTATCACCAAGTACAGGGCACCAGCATGGGCAGTACATTTGCGCCGAGCCTGGCATGTCTTTACATGGCCAGGTTTGAAGAAGACCATATCCTCACGGATACCAACCCATTTATCGGCAACACTCTACTATGGCGCCGCTATATAGATGATATTATCATCTTTTGGAAAGGGGATGAAGAGACCTGCCGCTCATTCTTCACGTGGATTAATACCATCAACCCCTTTCTCAGATTTGTTGGTTCATTATCATCCGTTTCCATTCCCTTTCTAGACCTTTTGATATCACTGGAAGAGGGTACTCTAAAAACGACTAACTACAAAAAACCTACAGATAGGAACAGTTTGCTTCTATTCCAAAGCCACCATCCTAAAGCACTTAGGGATAACTTACCTGTAGGCCAGTTCCTTCGCCTTCGGAGAAACTGTAACACCAGAAATGAATTTGAGAAAGAAGCAGAGACCTTGTCAAGGAGTTTAATCAGAAGAAATTATCCACCCAACATCATAAGAAAGGCACATAAGAGAGCGAGTAACAACCACAGAGGAGCTTTACTCAAAGTCAAAGAGAAGCAGGAAACTGACAAACTAACCTGCGTCACATCATTCACTCCTAACTCCAATAAAATTAAAAAAATAATCAAGAAGCATTGGAGGATTTTGGAAACAGGCAATGTGTCACCAGGACCGACACACTTATTCGCATTTAAAAGAACCGAGAATTTAAGGGACATTTTGGTACATACACGTCAAAAAACAAAGCCAATCCCCAACCAACCCTCTGGATGCTACCCCCGGTGATGGGCCACTACCCATGCGGGTCATGTACCGTCTGTCCCCAGACTACTGCAACTAAAGAACTTGACCTAGGGCTTTCTAAACCATGGCAGCAGAGACGCCACACCAACTGCAACACCAAGAACTGCGTATACTTGATCACATGTCCATGTGGTTCCCACTACATAGGAATGACAGCACGACCAATAAAGACACGCATTGGAGAACATAAAAGTACAATCCGTTGCAAACGCTCTGCAACGAGACTACAGACCCATTTCCTGGAGCTGAATCACCCCCCGGACATTTTGCGGTGGACCATTATAGAATCCAATCCCCAATGGTCCACAACAACTCTGTTTGAGCGTAAACAACGGTGGGTCTTCAGACTTAAAAGTGATAATGGCGGTCTCAACGATGAGATACCCTGGGTTGATTTAACCAGCTAACTACCTAATGATTGTTCCCGCAACATCCATTGCACACACAACACATAGCGCCCCGGTTTCTGACACCGAACTTATTTCCATGGCGCGAGGATAGTCTTAGTTGGGACTTAACGAGTAATTCACAACCCGACCACTGAGTCAATACTGCATTACTAACTTCACCAATGTTATTAAAGGCCTTTCCACTTATACAGCTGGTTATACCTGGTTGTTCAGTTAGAGGACCACTGAGTCATTACTCCATAACTTTCATTACCAATATCAGTTGAGGCCCTTAAAACCTACATCCCCGGGTCAACTTGGTTTTCAAGTTAGTAGACCACCACATGTTCCTTCACGTATGGGTATATATATATTTATACAATACTATTATTATTTTTTTCCCCATATCTGTTAAGGGTAGACATATCGGCAACACATACTTCAGAGTCTCTCCTCGCACACGGGCCAATCTGACCCCAACCTTTCCCATCACCGTACTACGAGAACATCTCACAGACAGTACTTGTCACTATTATCCATGTGACCTTTTTGCAGGACGGTTCACAACAAAACCCCCCCCTCCTTTTTCTGCACAGAGATAGAATAACGTGACGACACTGGCACTACTTCAACAATAACAGAACTTGTTTTTTCTCGTTTTTTTTTCTCGTTTTTTTTTCCCCGCACTACCATTACATATTTTTATAATTGTGTATTATTACCTTTTATTTGGGGCGAAATAACCTCTCCACTTGGATGACGGCATTGTACTGTGCGAGGTATCCCGTGGCTATAATTTCCCTCGGTGCGCCCACCACTTTTATTTAGATACAAGCAGCGTTAGTTATGCTGGTTGTTGTCCCGCTCCAAGATGGCCCCCATTCGATTTCCCTCGGTGCGCCCACCACTTTTATTTAGATACAAGCAGGGTTAGTTATGCTGTTTGTTGTCCCGCTCCAAGATGGCCCCCATTCTACTCCGGACGCGGATCCCGCCCTGACGTCACCACAACGTCCTGACGCCGACCCGCTCTCCAGCGCCTATCCCCATGGCTCTTAGTCTGTATATAACGGACACAGCCGTTATGTTTCTCGTCCAGCAGCCGCGGCAACCGGGTAGGTGCTACGGATCACAGAGGAAGATCGAGAAGTAAGTGCTTCTACCCCGGTGCATATTTTTTATCATTACCTCCCTTTTGATAATTTTTGCTGCTCGTTTCTAACTTCACTCCAGTGCACTGTCATGGAATATTGTGCTTTGTTTGCCCCCCCCCCCCCCTTTTTTTCCACAGCCTCCTCTACTTCCAGACGGCGATGCTGATGAGGTCCATCCTTTAGCTAAGGAGGGTATGCATTGTCAATCTCTTGGAAATTACTATGTTGTTGTGCACCATTATGTATGACAGATGCAAGTAGCTTTAGTCACGGTGTCGACTATATGTACTTTTTTCCACACACTGGAAGCACCTACGCCCTTAGCTATACTCAGTCTTGTCTCACCATCAGGCAGTCGGTGAACTCACCCGGCACTAGGATCCCCCTGGTTTGATCTGCCCTTTTAAAATCCCTTTGCGACACTAGGTACAGTTATTTAACAAGACACTGTACAAGTGTGTCATTCCGTACTATATTTACACTTCCCCTCATAGTTAAGAGTCTGGATTTTGCACCATAATAAGGCCCATGTACAATCCCAGCACCACGGTTTTTTTCCCCCCGGGGTATCTCCCTTGCGAGGGGCTGCCGTCAACCCCATGCACAGACTTTCGTCCTTAGACCACGGATGAATTTAAGGCGTTAGCCAGAGATCCCCTCACCTACACGTATCATCACTCAAACGCAGATACTCAGCGTACCTCCCCACGAGGCACTTTTAGACACGTCTCTATTGTCTTGCACAGACTTTTTTTACAAGACCATTTGTGACCATGAATATGACCGTGTCATTATGTTCTTTTTCTTCCCCCTCCCCTCTTGTGTTTGTCTCCTACATAGGGCGCATATAGGGACACGCATAACCGACGTGTCCCCAACCTTTTTTCTACTTGATTTCCTAAAATATAGGACTTTTGGGATTATAGGGCGTCTCTTCCCGATTCCCATGTTGCACATTCTTTTTTAAGGTCCTGATGAAGCGCTCTTAGATCCATTAGGGACTCACAAAAGCGCGAAACATGTCGACCCTTTATATTCACCTTCTTCACTACACGGGTGAGAGAAGAGGGAATGTATTTGTTTAAATTCCCCTCTCATAAAGGCAAGGGACCTTGCTTCTCCATCCCCCGTGACTTATCTTAACCAGACTCCAGGGACATCCTCAATAAAGTGTCGGTGTCCTTGGGCTCTTTTTATATCTCACTCACCACCATCACTTTGTCCCACACACCCCCATGCACAACTGCGGCAAACTCCTAAAAGATCTCCATCAAAGAGCCCCGTCAAACGGGCCCGTGAGGGACTGCAGCGCCACCCCCACGAGGAGCACCAGCCCGATGATGCTATACACCTGAAAGGGTGTGTGAGGGCACCTCGAGACCCCCACAGGAGTACCTTACTCTTTTTCGCCACACTCAATCTCTTGTTGGAGACATCTTACACTTCTCTTCAGCCTACCTGGCTGTCTACCTGCATATCTTTGCCCATAGGAACTGTTACCATCCTATTTTGCTATCGGGGTGTGTGCACAGCCAACAATCTGAAAGTGCCATTCCCAGCATACCTCTCGCGTGCGGTGCGCCACATAGGATGCCATATGTGCAGGCCACTGAGGTGACAATATTCAAATGTGGGTGAAGGCTACCTACGCGCGTGCAAGTGCCACCTGCCCAGGGAACCCTTAGGTATTGAAGTCATAAATGCAGCATGTCCCGGGTCCTAGTTAACCAAAAGGGGCGCATACAGTGACTCTGCCACGTCTTGCCGCCACTCACCTAATCCACAAACCATTATGACCCACAATCTGGTACTTATGGGCGATCATCTGCAATGTCCATTCACAAAGAAGGCAAACCGGCCGAACAATGCTCCTCATATCGACCGATCTCGCTCATCAATGTCGAGCTGAAGGTGTTGGCTAAGGTCCTGGCTGACAGGATACTCCCGGTCCTGTCGGACCTCGTGCATATCGACCAGTCAGGCTTCATGCCGTGCAGGAGCACTCTGCACAACCTGCGTTGCCTCTTTGGTGTGCTCTATATGACGGAGGGCGTGGGGGACACGCAGACCGCATTGATGGCACTGGACGCAAAATACAAAATTAACTGGGGGAAATCAGTAATCTTCCCGCCCTCTGGTACACCTCCGCGGATACCGACCATTACAGTAACGTCTTCATCCTAGGATCTCATCCGCAGTCTGCGGGGTGACCACCGGCATGTGCAGCTCATCAGATAGTTCGGACGACTGTGTCGACGACCCGCTTGACACCACCGTGTGTTGTGCAGGAGAGTCCAAGCAAGCCGGAGCACTCGGGGAACCAAGTGTCGTAACCGCCTCCAGTACGCTTTGGTGCTCCAGTCGCATTCTCTCCGGACTTGGGGCCACCTGTTTGGACGTTGCTCCGTGGGTTGCCCTCTGCAGTTGGTGACACCTGCTCCTCTTGCCTGACGCCGCTCTATTAGTCTGATCCCCCGGTCTCGTTCCCAACCAGAGACCCGACTCCTCCAACCAGTCCCACGTCTCCGCTGGTGTGTCGAAAAAATGGGTTTTGCCTTTCGCAACCACTCTCAGCCTTGCAGGTAATAACAGAGAGTACGGCAGCTCCAGCTCCCTAAGTTGTCGTTTCACCGCCATGTAGTTGTTTCGGTGGCGTTGCACCAGGGCGGTATAGTCAGGGAAAAGCATGATGCGTCTGTCATTGACTATCAGGTTGTCTAGTTTCTGGGTTTCCCGCAGCACCGCATCCCGGTCTCTGTAATTAAGGAGTTTGAACAGGAACGGGCATGGCTGCGCTCCTGGCTGAGCCCTCTGGGCACGCACTCGGTGAGCTTTCTCCACCGCAAAGTGTTGTGACAGTGATCCCTGTGGCAGGATGCCTCGCAGCCAGCTCTCCACATATTGTTCAGGATGTCTCCCTTCCTCACCCTCTGGCAGGCCCACTACGCAGCACTGGGGGTACACCAATCACCGGCAGGTCCGTATGCCGCCACAGCCAGTTGGGTCTCCACCGTATTGGCCCCACAGTCGCTGTGTGACCGTCCCGTCCGCCTAAGGACAGTCCAGATCTGTTTGCCACATCAAGCGTACTTGCAGATCCGTCCGCCACAGGACGCGGCCACCCCAGAGTTGGCCCCACTGCTGTAACCTCCAGGAATCACGAGAGCAGCCCCAGATTTGTGGTCTCTTCCAATGCTCCCGGGCAGCATGCTATGCAACGAGGGACTACTGACTGTCTATTATAGAGAGCTATGTCAGGACGCCAGGTACCGCTCCCACCTCCGAAGTCTCTGGCAGACTCTGCCTCCACGTCTAGGATCCTGCGTCCCCTGTCGCAGCTGCTCGTCCCAGGCGCATCAATTGTGGGGCGTGCACCAGCAGACCGACAGCGGGGGCCAGCGGAGAGAACACCAGGAACCTCCGAACGTGTCTGTTGCTCCCAGTTGATGTGTTTAGTTAGGAGGGACTTTTAGCCACTTAGGGTAGCGGTCACTGCCAAACTGTGTGCAGCCTCCGAGGCCATTGAGAGATCCGGCACTGTGTGTTCGGTTGGGCGCATCTCCCGGACCAGTGCAAATGTCGTATGGCTCACCCCTGAAGCAACAGTACTGCAGACAGGACGTGCAGCCACGGTGGCGGGCCAGCAAGTCTGTGGCCGGCGGCACCAGTCTTCCGAGCACAGATCGCATCTAGGGTGCGCAACGCGTTAAGAGAAGAGCGCGTTTCTCCAGCACTCTCTCTCCCCCCCCCCCCCACCACCGATGAGCTGTTGGGCGCCCCTCGCGCTGTGTAGGGTGTAGGTGCACTAGCAGGAGATGCCCTGACCGGCTCCCCTCGAGGCCCAGCGTCACGCGCCCTTCCTGTAGGCTGCCGCCTTCTTCCTCGAGAAACACTGTCTAGGCCTCACCTATGACTGCCTTACAATCCGCCTCTCGCGCTGATTTCACTTCAGGGCGACTGGGTCTTGGAGCTCGCCTGCGCGGTTCGCCTCCGTACCTTCGGTCCGCCAGCTCCGCTCCCCGTAAGTACCACCTCCACAATGCGAGCCGGCCGCCCGACCGTCGCTGCCATCGCTGTTTCCTGCAGATATCTCCCACGGATGGCGGTTCCACACTATGGTGGCGCACCGTGACCCAGGTTGCCTGGTGGGGCACTCTGTGCCATGCACAGTTCCCCCCCCTGACATGTGTGCCTCAGACGCGTCGGGGGGCCGTTGCCCATCTTCTCCTCCGTCACCCCACCTCGGTGTCCCCTCAAGCGCATAGGCCTCTGGGCAGCTGGCAGACGCGTCTCTACTTGAAGGCCGGGACAGCTCCCACCTCGGGGGCCGCCCGCTTCCTTCACCGGCGAAAGCGCTCCAATCCGTGGGCCTTCAGGTGGCGACGGTGAGCCGGGGGTCGCACCCCCCTGCATCCCCAGGACGGGGACCACTTCAGCAGGCGCCTCACCTCTCACAGCCGCAGAGCACGTAAGTCCCCTCCACGAAGCGGGCAGGAAACCACACGTTCCACCAGTCCTGGGCCCGCAGCGCCACTCTTCCCAGCAGCGCCAGCAACCACCACCCAGCAGGGCCTCCCAGGTCTCCGGCCTCCAGTCGGCAGCGGTCCAGAGGTCGCCTCTCCCCGTACTCCCGCTCTGCGGGCGTCTCACCGCTTTCAGCTATGTAGTCCGCAAATCCGTTCCGCAGAGCAGGCCAGGGAGCCGCAAGCCCCGCCGGCGCCACGCGCTCGACACCGGGTGTCGCAGCAGCGCTAGGAACTGCCGCCCAGCAGGGGTCTCCGCCACAGCAGGAGATGCCCTGACCGTCTCCCCTCAAGGCCCAGTGTCACGCGCCCTTCCTGTAGGCTGCCGCCTTCTTCCTCGAGAAACACTGTCTAGGCCTCACCTATGACTGCCTTACAATCCGCCTCTCGCGCTGATTTCACTTCAGGGCGACTGGGTCTTGGAGCTCGCCTGCGCGGTTCGCCTCCGTACCTTCGGTCCGCCAGCTCCGCTCCCCGTAAGTACCACCTCCACAATGCGAGCCGGCCGCCCGACCGGCGCTGCCATCGCTGTTTCCTGCAGATATCTTCCCACGGATGGCGGTTCCACACTATGGTGGCGCACCGTGACCCAGGTCGCCTGGTGGGGCACTCTGTGCCATGCACAGTCCCCCCCCCCCCCCCCTGACATGTGTGCCTCAGACGCGTCGGGGGGCCGTTGCCCATCTCCTCCGTCACCCCACCTCGGTGTCCCCTCAAGCGCATAGGCCTCTGGGCAGCTGGCAGACACGTCTCTACTTGAAGGCCGGGACAGCTCCCACCTCGGGGGCCGCCCGTTTCCTTCACCGGCGAAAGCGCTCCAATCCGTGGGCCTTCAGGTGGCGACGGTGAGCCGGGGGTCGCACCCCCCTGCATCCCCAGGACGGGGACCACTTCAGCAGGCGCCTCACCTCTCACAGCCGCAGAGCACGTAAGTCCCCTCCACGAAGCGGGCAGGAAACCACACGTTCCACCAGTCCTGGGCCCGCAGCGCCAATCTTCCCAGCAGCGCCAGCAACCACCACCCAGCAGGGCCTCCCAGGTCTCCGGCCTCCAGTCGGCAGCGGTCCAGAGGTCGCCTCTCCCCGTACTCCCGCTCTGCGGGCGTCTCACCGCTTTCAGCTATGTAGTCCGCAAATCCGTTCCGCAGAGCAGGCCAGGGAGCCGCAAGCCCCGCCGGCGCCACACGCTCGACACCGGGTGTCGCAGCAGCGCTAGGAACTGCCGCCCAGCAGGGGTCTCCGCCACACCATCCCGCCTCACGGAGGCCACGACTGTTTGCTCGACTTTAACCACGTCTGTTGCAGTGGAGACCACGGGGGAATGAGTCTCCCAGCGTCCTCTTCCCTTCAGCTGCATGGCACCACAAGCTGCAGGTGTGGATGGCGCACTTAAAGGATAATTTTCCCGGATTACAGGGGATATCGGCCGGAGCGCTACAAGCTCACGTCCGCCATGTTGGCTGGCTAGCCACGCCCCCTCCCCCTTTGTATGATTACCCTCATACAGCTCTGTTTAGTCACCACTCAGTTAAAAAAATTATCTTAGCTTGCAGAGCTTTCATTGATTTTACCCTTATACCCCTTGTACAAGTCATACTTTTTTAATACAAGGTAATATGGCTTGGACAACATTTGAGTACAAAGGTAAGCAAACTGCCCGTTTGGAGAAAGAGGGGCAGATTTGGGAGGTTGTACCCAGATGTTTCACGTTTAATTATTAAGAGACCGTTCTCACATACCCATTTGATAATGGCCAATTCCCTTCCCCCTCCTCATTTGTATTGTGACATTTTTGCTGTATCTCACTCATTCTCACGTAACTAAACTCAAGCTGGAATGGAACTGGGTGTGGCTACTATAGAGATTAAGCCATGGGTAGAAAAACATCAAGGAATGAGGTGGTTTAGCCACACAGCAAGGAATGCATTGAAAAGGAAGGCAGAATGGGGGCCTGGCTTGGAGCATCAAGATAGCGGTTGCACTCTTAATGCTCTGGACCCATCCATCATCCGCTGCCATCCACAGGCTGTCTGGAACCTTACTCAGCCACTAATATGCCTGCGTTGCACCTGGACTGGCTCTATCCACTGCCTAAAGGCGAAGGACATCAGGGTCTTGAGCACTGGCAGAGCTGTGAGGTGCTTGCCCTCTTCCCAACATGGTGGCGCCTGTGTGTTCGGGCTGGAGGTTCTGCCAAGCCACGAGAGGTGTTGCACCCTCAGCACCTCTGCTGCATGTCATCCGGTGAAACTGCCTCCGGATCCCTGCCGCTGACTGCTTGTGCCACCCGGTCCTGCTTAAAAGCTCCCTCCAGGGCCAGTCTATATTGATCGGTTGGACTTGCGCACCTATGCGGCTTGATCCGGAGGGTGCTGGACTGACTGTGGAGGCCCAGGTTCTCTAAGAAGCCTGTGTACACCTGCTACTTGGCAGATCTACAGAAGAGTATCTGGGCCCAAATATTCCCCAGTGCAATCCATGGGGCCCTCTTTTGCAATGTTCTGACTTGGCCATCCTCATCTATTGTCTCCTCCTGGCTCCCTGGATGTGGGCCTGCCTTCCTGCAGCACCTGGCCTCGACAGCCTACGCCTCCCGGCCCTAAAGGAGGGCGAGTGATTCGCTTGCTAGAAATTGCCCCAAACCCGGGACCGCTCCCATCCACAGCAAATTTGCCTGATTGGGTGGCGGGCCTCCAGCTACTGCTACAAGCACCGGGCCTGCGGAGGTCAGCTGGAGTTGGGGACTCCTGTTGTCACTGGGCCCTTGCATGGCTGCTGGCTGTCTCCCTTCCTCTACAGCAGCAACAAAAGACCCACTGTGACTGAGTGCCTGGGGGTTGCAGGATGGAGACCTGCGATTGCATACGTGTGGGGTTGGCTCTGTGCCCTAGGCCTTGGTGCCCGAGGCATTTGTTACACGCCCAGTTGCTCCCCCAGCACTGGTGGTTCTGGTGAGCCCTGACTCTTCCCTTGTTGGCTTCAGGGTCCTCCTCTGGCTCACTGACTTTGTCTGTTCAACGTGTGTCCTGACTACTGAAGCTACACCTTGCGACCAGCCAGCCTGCAGTGCACGGGGCTCCATCTTTGGGGGAGAGGGTTGGGCCTTGTCGGAGCGGACCGCCCTGGCCTGGTGTCTCCTACTGTCTTGCCTCCTACCTGACAGGGAAAATGCAGCAGCCAACTTTGACACTCTGCCTCCTGGGGCACCACACAGGCCCACGATCGTCCGAATTCAAGGACAAAGATGCAAGACTGAGAGAGGTCCGTTCTTACACTGACCTCCGATGCGGCAACACCAATGTGCTCTTCTTTCCAGACTGCACTAACGAGGTGCAACAGCAATACCTCTCCTATATGGCAGTCAAGCAGAAACTCCAGGTGCTTGGCCTCCCTTACTTACTCTACTTCTCGGACAGACTTTGAGTTGTCCATGCAAATAACTCCCACTTCTTTGATACCGCAGTCTGTTTCGACGTGGCTCACCTAGGAGCGCTTGTCCGCGGACCAGGCAGATCTCCTCTTCAGGGAAGTGGGTCCCCTTGGACAGTCACAGCCTCGAAGAAATCCCACTGTCTCACGAAAGGGACCCAGCACAAAAAATATCCAAATCATCCTCAGTGTCCCACCCTGGTGCGAGTTGTCCCCAGCCTTGGTGTGCTCCTTTCAGGCCTCCGCCGATTGAGTCAGGAGGACCTCCCTGCCATGACCTCTCCACTTTCTGCTGGCAGACACTGGTTTCTCGCAAACCCCCAAGATATAATTCTCTAGTTTCACAATGTTTCAGAACAATATGGCATTATTTCTTGATAATCACCAACTGTCACATTCTTAATGGCTACAATTGATCCTGTACCAAGGAGGGGTCCACCACTTCATTCCTGATTGCAAGTTGTGCTGTGTATTGGTTACTGATTTAAGGGTGACATATGCTTCTGGGGTGGAAAGATTGTGGTGGAGGGGGGGGGGGGTTGGGATTGAGTAATGTTATGTGTTCAGTGGGAGTTTTCATTTGTTTGTATACTTGTTTGTCCTTCACTGCACTCACACACGCATACGTTACACTTCCAGCAGTATGGCTCTGATACTCGGTCATTCAGCGCACACTCTGGCTAACGTATTCGGCGGAGCAGGACGTCTCTTCCCCCTACCCCCCTGCATATGCAAAATAACTTTCTCCCATACGTGACAACCATGCCGGTATTGTCCTGTAACATTAATGGGCTACTAGACCTCGTGAAACACATCACAGTCCTGGGGTACGCATACCAATTCCTCCTTGAGGGCCTAATGCTTCAGGAGACCCATCTAATGGGCAACCGCTGTTCCTTCCGCGCGTGTAAGGGCTATGACCGGGTTTTCCACTCAGGCTTTGTTCGAGGCTTCCAGGGGGTGGCAATTTTATTACGTTGTTCTTTCCCTACGGCTGTTACCCATGAAGTAAGAGACCCTCAGGGTTGGTATTTTGCTCTCGCCGGAATGGTTGAGGGCAAACCCTTAACATTGTGTGTGTCTGTGCACCCCAGTGGCTCTGTATGCCTTCTTCCGTGATCTCTCCGGGATCCATCTGGTTCATCCACAATGGCTGACGTTGATAGGAGGCGACTTTAACACAGTCCCTGCACCGGACATAGATGCCACAGGCCTCCACTCTGCTTCCCTTTTAGCTGGGGTTCATCGTTTCTCCGACTGGGCCACTGCTTTTGGTCTCTGCGATGTATGGGTGTGTGGAATTCTCAGCAACTTCAATTCATTCACACCTCAGCAGAACATCTAACCCACTCTCGTATTGCTCTTATCTTCATGCTGGCCTCAAATTGCCAAGCGATATCACACACCCAGATCCTTTCTCGAGTCATATCAGGGCATTCTCCCCTTCTCCTTTACCTCAGTTCTCCCGGGAGTGCTCATGCCCCATTTAGCATCTTAATGCGTGGTATTGCCAGAATAAAACTTACACCCAGGCCCTTGGACATCAACTGAAAGCCTATTTCCAAAGTAATGGGGGCTCAGTCAGCTCAATTGGCGCCCTCTGGGCATCCAGTAAAGCGACCATTGTAGAAAATACCAAGATGCAAATTTGAGCACAGACAGGAGCACGATCTCTACACATTGCCCAGTTGGAGACCCACGCCCTTCAATTGGAGAAAGGTCTCCCTGCCGACCTTCATGGTAAGGTGCCCCAGCAGTTGAGCTTCATACATGAGCCTCATACATGAGATCTGTCTCTGTCTCCAGTCCATGGAGGCTGGAAAGTGCTTGTGGCGCGTTATGACCGCTAGGGTCTACAGGTGGGGGGATAAGAACGGAAAAGTTATACTCTCTGACCTCCTGCTCACAGGCAAAGAAAATCCTGCCTAAAATTATGTACAATCTTGGTGTCACTAACCACACTCTTCCTGACAAAGCACAAACGTTTGCCCGCTACTATGACTGCCTTTACGTGACACCCTCTCTTGTGGGCCCTGAACCTACCTTTCCTTTTCTCAGTGAAGTGCCTCTTCCTTGATTTGTCCCTTTCTGAGGCTCAGACGCTGGATGAGCTGTTAACGGCAGAGAAATTGGGGTAGCCAACTCTCCACTTGGTGGCCTCCTGAGAGACCGCAGGTCCTGATGGATGCCGTGGAGTATTACATCGCATTTAGAGAACCCCTGACTCCCATGATTCTTGACTTTTATAACGAGGTATCACATAAGGGCGTCTTTCCCTGGAGATCAATACCTCTACCACTGTAGTAATCACGAAGAAGCAGCCCCGCTCGGCCTCTTGCGCTATCGTCCAAACTTCATCATTAACAGCGAGGTTAAGATATACACTATGCTCCTAGCCCCCCATCTGAAGCAGGTCCTCCACACACTCCTACATCTGGATCAGTGCTGTTTTATGCCGGCCTTCAGTACACGGCACTGTCTTTGGCGACTCCACGTGGACTTGACCCATCCACATCTGCTCCCACCCAATCTGGCTTTGCTCCTCATTGATTTTAAGAAGGCGTTTGATGTGGTGGGCTGGGCCTATTTGGGGTGTGTACTACAACGACCTAGAGTTGGGCTATGTTTCCATGGATTCGTCGGAGCCTTCTACCCTAATCCCACCGTGCGTGACCAAGTAAATGGCGTACTCTGTTGTATTCCCTATTGGAAGAGGGACCCAGCAGGGCTGCCCTCGGTCTCCTTTCCTCTTCATGCTGGAGATCGAACCGCTGCCGTGCCTTCTCTGTGGTAATGCCCAGGTTCCGTGCTCTGGACATTCGTAACTTCATTCCTTTGGCACAAATCCAGGCCTTGCCTGGCCCTTACTGACTGCCAACATGCCCTGTACGATGGAGGCTTGAGGATGACCAACCTTTATCTTTACTATCTTGTCTCCCAACTTTTGATGGCCAATGACTGGTTTAACGGTGGATGGTCGGATCCTGCCTTCCAGCTGGAGTTGACGATCTGGGGTTTCCTCAAATTATGGCCATGTTTTATGGATCTCCGATCCCTGTCACCACCCCGTGGTGACCAGGATGGTTTTCCTCACCAGGAAGTCTGCACTCTGTCACCCTGAATGGGACGCCAAACTCTCACACCAAACTTCTCCCCTTTGGCTTGGCTCCTGGTTACATGAGATAGCAACACTGAGGGGATGTGGGGAACCGTACCTCATTGGCAAAACACAACTGGGCGACTTGTGATCAGAGACCCACATACGATCCTTCTAAGAACTCCAACACAATAATGCTCTTGCCTCCTCACAATTTTTTAAATACTTAGAGCTCAGACATGCACTTCACACCCATGTACCCCAGACCACCCCTGCGTTTAGTCTGCTGGAAGCTAAGCTGCTTATGGGTGCGTTGGGCAAGGGAGGTATCTCCCAAATCTATCATACATTAATAATCAATGCTCCAGGCACACTAGATCAGCTTAGGACTCGCTGGGAGCGTTGGCTGGGTCCCCTTGAGGATGATGACTGGTGGGATGCAAGGATGGCGTCTAAAGTTATTACAATTTCCTCCAGGTTGCGTCTGATCCAGACCCATTATCTTCACTGCGCCTATCGCACTCCGGCCAGGCTGCACTGGGCAGGCCTCCTACGAACCTCCCTACCCCCTCTGCACCCATGGCCCCGCCGACTTCTATCACATGGTGTGGCTGTGCCCCAGGATTCAATAATTCTGAACTGCTGTGGTGAGGGAGCTAACTGACGTGTTGGGATGGGGAGTAGACCTTACACCTTTGATGCTGTTGTTGCCGGTCCTTGAGGACTGAGGTTGAGAGCGGACTGGGTGTTCCTCGGAACAGCCCTCATGAATGCCAAGTTGCAAAGAGAAACATAGCTGCTTGCTGGCAAAATCCTGTTCCCCCTCCCCCCCCTAATCCCCCCCCCCCCCCCCTTCCCCAGGATTCAATAATTCTGAACTGCTGTGGTGAGGGAGCTAACTGACGTGTTGGGATGGGGAGTAGACCTTACACCTTTGATGCTGTTGTTGCCGGTCCTTGAGGACTGAGGTTGAGAGCGGACTGGGTGTATCTCGGAACAGCCCTCATGAATGCCAAGTTGCCAAGAGAAACATAGCTGCTTGCTGGCAAAATCCTGTTCCCCCTCCCCCCCCCCCCCTCACAGTGGAGGCGGGGGTGGACTGGTGTGCGCAGCAGGAGAGGCCTGTGTGTATGAGGCCTGGAGTTGTCCCTTGAAACATGGTTGGTGTGGGTGTAGTGGCTGGGACAGCTGCCATGAGCCTGCACCCCATTGTATTTACATTTATATCCTTCCTTTGAATAATAGTATCATAATATCTCTCTGACTTGTATAGTGATTAACTGCGACGACTACTGTTGTAATAACGGAGTGTCATGATGTGCAATTTATGCAAGATTTAAAAATTGTTTATCAAAAAAGAAGAGGAAGGTAGGACAACATGATCAGATGAGTTTGAGAGGGGGATCCATCTTGGAGGCGATGTGAATGGGTGAGGCAGGTCAACATAAGGGAACAATGTTGGATTGGCATTAAAATAGGATATTAATGTTGCCATGTGTATATAATGCAATAAGAAATGAGGGGTATGATGGAACATTGAGTACTTGTGCATACAAACTTCAAATGACACTTCTTTGTGTGGTACACTATCAGGAAGTGACATCGAGATCTTGCACTAATAAAAGTTGCCTCCTGGGAAAAGAATTGTAAATAGTGTAGATGAAGGGAAATATTAAGCAAACAAATGAGAAATGGTGCACGAGGAACATTGAATACCCCATAGCACAGGGAATCGGTATAAATGACGCAATGAGGGTGGTGGTGGTAACAGCAAGGACATTGGTGGTGGGTGGCCAAGATCTGACTTGAGTTGGATTTGGCATTGCTAAAAGTGAAAGAAAAACATCACAAAATGAGGTGGCATACAGCTGAATAATGTGGAGCTGACTGGTGAAATAGGCTGTATAGTGGAGCACTACGCTGGATTAAATGGCCGGATTAATAGGAAACGGGTGGATTTGAGGCGGGGATCTTATCACCACATAAAACCTGCAGTGAGCAATAGGGTGCATCACATTGAGTGAGTTGGGGTGCGATATTGGGTAATGGGGTTGTGAGAAATCGTAGAGTAATGGATAAGGCAAAAATGCAACAATAGAATTGAGACCATGGAGTAGCTATTACTTTGACTAGAAAAACAGGTGCAAGTATAATATTTCGTGGCTAACTACTACAGTTCAATTTGTTTAATGTTTTTTAAACGTTTTTATTTTGCTTGGCACAACCAGTATGTTCTTTAAATAATTGTAACTTTACTGGATTCTTATGCAAACCAAGCTCTGCTTAAATATATGTATGAATTCATTTAAGGAAAAAATTGTAACAACAATGAGCAGAAGGATACTCCTTTTCTAGTCTATAACTTTGGCAAGTAATGGAAAGAAACACTTTGAAAAAAAGTCAGTGGATTCAGGCGGAACATATGAGACGATCAAACACCAAAAAGATGCTTTTTCTCTTATTGTTGTAGCTGTAAAGAGTGGAAGGCTAACAAAGAACTTGTACAACCAGGGAGAGGAATAGCTTCGCACATTTTAAATATTTTAACTAATTTACACTAAAAGCGTATTTACTCCTTGTCTAAGTGAAATTATTAAAAAGGATCATATTGGAAATAGAGGAGTATCGGACACAAGATAAGATGAGGTGCAAAAAATTAAATTTTGGGAATAACTACAGAATTACATAAAGCTGCAAAAAGGTTGCAAACTTATCAAGCAAACGTTTGTTGGAAACTAAGCCAAGGGAAGAAACCGTTCTACCTATCTACAATGTGTTAACATAAAGGAAATTTAGTCGAAGCCAAAAGTAGCTGATGGAGATAAGCAATTTACCTTTGAAAAGGCACCTTCCAAAGATGGAACGGCAATCACTGCATTAGAAGTTGTGGAGAAATTATGCAGCCATATATTGACAGGAAGATAAAATGGAAGTACTTGGCTACGTTCAGCACCACAATTTCTTGTATGAACTTAAATGTCCTTGTAGCTACATTTTTGTTGAGAAGAGCTAAAGGAAAATGAGGTTTCAACTAAACAAACAGTAACATCCTGAAAGAGAATGGAAATTCTGCTATATTGTCGGATTTCTAGAGAAAGGCATGATATCAAACACTTGAAATTCCAAGTACCTAAGTAGTAGAAAACGAACCAGCAAGAGACCATAGATATTTGAGTACTACTTAGGAGTATGGACAAAAAGATTGGAAAATGTACTTGGAGTTTAAATGGGATTATGGGATTAAGGTGTTTTTTGTGACAACAATACCAACTTTTGTGCCTCATTTGGCTTCGTGTGCTCAGAATTATTGTGCCCAGTCCATTGATAACCCTGTCCTTTTAAGATGGAGAACAAAAGAGCTCGTAGATTTTCCATTCTGATTGTTAAATGCCTTCCTGGTATGTTAAAGAAAATGTATCCTTTTCCCTCCTTTTTTTGGGGGGGAGAACCTTAAAACACATTTTCCTTGTTTGGTAGGCACCCCAGGCACTCGTTGGTAAAACCAATGCATAGAGAACACAAAGTACAGCGGGTTACAAATGCCATGGGGACCTTTTACAGGTTGGCAGCATTTAGATGCGGGATTACAATGTGGCCAGAATGAATATTTCTGGGCAGAATTAACATTTTTGGACAGTATCCCAGCACCTGTATCTGACTATTACTAGTTATTCATCTGAGAATAGGAAATAACCTAAGGACCTGGTTTTAGCATGTCAGAAACCACATATGGATTCCTATTCCAGGCAAAAAAACGGGCCCTTTTCCTCTTCAATTTACCACTTCTTGAACTGCGCATTCAAGGGGGGGGAGGGATGGCTGGGATGGCATTGAGTGGTCAGGGCAGGCTTCTTCAATGCTAGGGAACTGTTCCATGATGCACCTACAGTTGAGATTTTCTGGGCTTGGAGGGGAAAGGGGCTGTAACTGTGTGGCTGCCTCTGTCCGGAACAGTGTGTACTTTTACCAGGTACACTTCTGCACCTGTAAAAAGTGTTCCCACATATGATAATCCTGGTAAGTGGGAATACTGAGCCACTAGAACCAGCTGAAACTTTATCACTCACCTGTTCCCTCCTGTACAGTGGCGGGGTGTTCTTCCTTATCAGCTCTACAGTGTAGTAATAGGATAGGAGATTCAAAACTGCTCATCTGATTTTTCAGCTGTGATCCCACATGGCACCTGTGACCAGCTCACGTGGCACTGCTCCGCTCTTGTCTCACCTTCTGGATATGACCTTTAAGAAATCTTTTTGACAAGCCTTCTTCATGGCCGCTAGAATCCAGCCTCTGCCCATGATCTAAGGTCGTACAGAGAAAGTCGAGCTCAAGAAGCCCTCCTTGTGTGATTTGATATTAACAAGCAGCTAGGCTGGCGCTTTAGGGTGTAAGTGTACTGTACTTCAACAAAACAACCATAGATGCTGTTTACACATTAATGCAAACTGCTGGCGTTCAGTAATCATGTCAAACTCGATTCCAGGTGCCTGCAAGCTGACTACAGGGATACATTACATCCTTCTTGTGTTTTGAAGATGGAATAACTATGCGTTCAAGTTAAGCAGTGAGCTACTAATTCTAAATTGTTCAACCCTTTATTCAGGTTTTCTACTTGGCAAAAATTCAGGAAAGCCACTCTTGAGAGCTGTGTGGAAAAGGTATTTTTTTAAGCAACGTGATCAGGAGCGCTTCTTCCAAGACTCATTTCGGAGCTGGTGGCCTTTTGTGTAACGACATCAGTCGTGTTACATTGTTTTTTATGGGTTTTAGTTGTTCATGCTGCACTTTACCATGCTGCTTTCTAACCTTAGTGGATTTGTGTTTTGCTTTTGAATGTCAAACTCATTATGATCAAACATAACGGTAGCTTGTGCAGTATGTGTTTTTCTGTTTGTTCTCCAGAGATTTGAAAACTATCGTAACTATGCCATGACCTATCTTCGGGTCTACCAGAGTACAAAATCAGTTGGTGATTAATCGTCTGACCACAAATCATCAGCAGACCTTAATCTCATTACCTAAAGCAGTAACGCTTTAGTACCTCTGTCGACCCTTCAAGGTTTGAAAGCATAACCTTTCAAGCAGATTACTGCCAAGGCAGCGGCCTTTCATTATACGCTCACGATATGGTTGAAACACTCACATTTAGTTGAGTAAGCAATTAATTTTCTGCAGAACTTCACATTATGCTTGTTAGCCATTAACTGACTGCGTGCAATATTTACTTTAAGCGAAAATATTCGTAAGTAAATCTTTTGGCATATTTCTACGTCACTGCTATTGTTTCTTTTGTGCATATTTTGTTTGAACAGCTGTTGGATAACTAGGTTATTTATTAGCACTAATAGATAAATGAGACAGGTCTGGCTTGGTATTCAAAGTCAGCTGGGTTCCTATAAATTCCTCTCTCATGCTATTATGACGTACACGCAATACGTGTTTGACAGAGATACTATTGTTTCTGATTCCTAGCAGGTTATGAAGTTATGCGATTGGAATTCTTCTCATGATTGTTTTTAGAGACACACAGACCACTGAGCCAATTTTGTGCCAAGCATTTTAGGCTTTTCTGTGTCATTCGGCCTCCCTCTTGTCATTCGCAATAATACTGATGTGGATAATGTGTAACTGTTTTCCTTTGTGTTGTTAGCTTGTTATAGATGGGCAAGGAGGCAGGGGAACTAAGTTCTTCCCTGTGTTGAGACTGTTCCAGTGATGGGCTCAATATGGCACTACTGAAAAGTGATCATTGACTTACCAGTTATAATCATGATGGGGACAGATAGCTGTGTGGCATGGCATCATGAGGCCTTAAACCTGGCTCTGCGAATTGGTTGGATGTTCAGATGCCTTGTGTTTTCGTTTATTTAATTTTATTAGAAATAGATTTGTTTTCAAGCATCGCTAGCCACTCCAGAAACAGCCATGCTAACCGTCAAACATAACATCAACCTTTTAAATGAATACTCGTAAGTAAGGCTTTGGCTGTCCTCCAATGCGAAGTGCATCATGCAGTTGAGTGAAAGACAGTGCGTTGGAGCTCCGAAATAAAGTCCATACGAATCTGGGATCGTTTTTGGTTTATAATTGATAAATAATGCAATCCTTTTTATATTCAAAATTGAGAAATCTAACCTGCCCTTAGGTAGCAGATACCAATAATGTTTCTGCTAATGCTGAAAAATTATTGGTATCTGCTACTTAACGGTTGCCTTAATGAATTCTGAATCACAGTGGTTGTTTTTAGGTTGCTGATACCTTGAATGATTTAGTGTCTAAGCTACTATGGTAATTAGGCCCCAAAGAATATATGAAAACACTGATGCACTTTCATTGCTCGTTTGCACACTGGAACTCCTTGCTTAAAATTCTAGCCCTCAGGCAACTTCAGATAACGGGCTTCAAAGCATAAAGTGACACCTTATTGCTCATTTGGACATTGGTCCATAATGTTAGTTTGTGCACATGGGCACTTTATAGCATATTTGCACAATGTAATATAATGTTAATAGTTTTTATCGTATATTCCTGGCAATGTAACCATAATACGTTATTAGTTCTATAATTACAGCGCATTCATGTTAAAAGGTGTTTATATGTGGTATCAATGTTCTAGTACGGCATGTAACCATAGAAACATTCTTCTTGTACAGGCACACATTATTTAAAGAAACTGGGAATTGTTCCTCTTTTTTTTTTTGCTTCGTTTTTAATGTTTTAATTGCAATGATTTTTGTTAATGAAGCAATAAAGAATTAATTCAAATCAAATTCAAACACCTGCCCGCTCTGTAAATGTTTTAATGTTTTAAATCTGTAAGTGATAACGGGAAAAACGTTAAGAATTAAATAAAAAATAAGTGTTTGAAGAAAAGTCTTTTTTTTTTGTGGCTTGCCGTCTGTTTCTAGCTATATCTTATCTATCTGTATTCCTTTATTTCTCTGTCTAGGAAATGGTCTTTTCATACCTGATTTGAGGTGTAGTGGGGCAGGAGAGCAAGAACTACAGCTAGTAGAATTCCTACTAGAAGTTTTTTTTAATCCTTCTGCTTTGAAACACTAACTTCTTAGTGACTGTTTAAGTCTCTCCCTTCTCTGTCTCACTCTCTCATCATCATTAATGTTATGCCAATTCTCGTCTCTTGCTACATGAACCATAACTCCCTTCCCCGCCAATCCTGTTTCACAGGTGTTCTCCTCCCCCAGTGATAAAATTAATGTCTGCATTCAAACACTCTGCAAAAGTAAGGCCTATCAAATCGGCACTCGCAAGCCTGTATAATATGAATAATAAATGCTTTGCAAATAATTCCCTACATAATATTCCGTCAAATTGACAATATATACAAACCATTGTTTGGTGTAAATTTCTCTATCAATGTTTTGCGCAGAAGTTCTACAAATGGCAATTTCACTTTTCTTTTTTTTATGACAATCTTGCATTAAATATTTTATACTGTAGTAAAATTCATTAGGTTGTGCACATGTAAACAAGTGTACTGCATGGGTGGTATCAAGTGGTGAAATATAGCTTTAACACTGAGGGAATGCAGCCAGTCCATTGCCACAGCAGGAGAAGTGCTTTCGGTGAGGGATATGTGTTACCAGCTTCTTACACAGGAATACAGGATGTGGATGGAAACTGCGCAGAAAAGCCCGTTTTCACCTAGAGTGCTTGCAATGGGACAGAAGGTGTAAACTATCATACTTTCTAATTCATTGTTTGGGTGTTGCCGCTTTTCAGCATTAAAAAGGTCTATTGATGAATCCATAGAGTAGTTTTAGTTGATACAGTTAAGGCAGGAACGTAAAGTCAACTGAATTTCATACAATTGATGAAATACTGATGGGCTCATTTGTAGTTCTTCGGTGCAGAGAAAGAGAAAACATGATAACATTTGACTTTACACATCACATGCATTTATTTAAATATGCAATTGAAGCTCAACTAGCCCACAAGTGTCGGCGTAAGATCTGTTGTATTTAACACAGTACATACATTACCTTTGTATCTCTTGTATATTAATTTAAATACACACAATTATTGGTTGCAAAATATGCTTCTACAACCGCTCCCTCTGTTAATAATCATCACAAAACCACACTATAAAACAGTTTCATAATTCTTCCTTTCTCTTGCATCTCAAATTCTCCAGTGCCTGCAACTCCTCCTAGACCTTGGCTTTGTCTTCCAATTAATATTTGCCCTTTTTACTTTTCTTACCGGTTGCCAGTTCTCCTTTTTAAACCCATAATTCAACCCTTTTCAAAAACATATTACTCAAAAGAACTTCAGAGTAATTATTAATCCTTTTACACACAATATAATTTTAGTTCGTTAAGACTTTTTTTTCAACATACATCCTCCAACATAGCCAGACCATTCACCAACCTTTTTAGGTCTCGCCTGACCCAGCGCATGCGCTGGTCTGGCGAGACTTATTGAGAGGGCTCCAAAAAGTGCTACCAGGCCAGCCTAGAGCTACAGTGCATGTGCGCGCCCCGCTTTACCGCGATTACTTTCACTTTCGCGGCCGCACGGCCACTTGGCATAGCCAATAGGTCTCGTTTTTGGGACCTTATAAGTATTTAGTTATGCAACTGTTGCATGGCTAAACACTGATAAGGTCCCAAATGCGAGACCTATTGGCTATGCCAATGCTTGTTATATTTCATCTTTAGTCTCACCAAACCATGAACCAACACATCAAAGATATTCATAAGCACTTGTCCAAATCCACGTTTCCCTCTGAGTCCCCTTTCCCTAATTTCATTCACATGATATACTCTGGGGCAGTGGTCACCACCTGTGGCACAATAGCCCTGGCATTGAAGACCAGCAGTTGTTTACTTTCAGGCAACTGTGGTACATAAGTGTTAGCTGTATAGTAAAGTGGAGGAAGACTGACCCCCTAAATTTGAGGCTTGAGTACTAGCCAGCAGGAAAGTGAAGCAGTAGATTGCCCGTGTGATGCAAGAGTCTGGCAGTTTAGGATGGTATAAGTGTGAAGATTGTTGTGTAACAAGAATGCTGCAGTGAAGAAAGGTTTAAACATACTTCTGCCTATGTGCTTGCAGAGTGGTGAAAGGTGAAAGTGAATGAATCCCGTGGGATTGTTCCAAAATTGTGTTCAGCGGCACAGATTGTTTTTATCACTCTTATGTTTCATCCTGCGAAGTGAGCTCGCAACATTTTTCCTTTTAATGAGAATTCTCCCACTTCATTTACAGAGCTTCCTTTATTTTTTCATTCTAACTCGTTCCAACATTGTCTTTATTAGAATTTTGTCAAGTTTTTATTGATGAATTCTATCCTATCGACCTCTTCAGTAGTCTTACACAATGTAAAAACAAGGTGCAGCTTAGCAACATGGCTGCCAGGACGTACCTGTTCCTGCTCCCATCCTGGGCCGTCTAAATCCTAGAACATTCTACTAAGTAGCAGCTTCTGGGGTAGCTGGATTGATCAGCGCAGTTGTGGGGACCCCAGCGGATGACATTCCGTGAGGCGAAGTGCAAGGGTACCCCAAACCCACTAGAGATCACTGCGACCTACCTTGTGCCTCGTAACAGGTCAGTATGATTGCGGCACCAAGTCTGCACCTGGCTGACCTGGACCGCATTAAGGTGCCCCGGGGACTAGAGCTGTTGTGTAGGAGGCGGGGTTGACTGCCCGGTGTGCCTCTGAAGATCGGTGCCGAGACACAGAGGGCGCGAGACGACTGGATGCTAAGGTGTAAGTGGCGGTACGGATCCTTGAGAAGAAGCCGCAACTGCGGCCCAGCTCCTGGGAGAGTCGCGTGCCTGCCGGCCTAGGTGTGCTTCAAGCTGCTGCTCTCTGGACCCCCTACAGAGCCCAAACTCATCCTTTTGTTGCAGATGACACCTGTGAGCGGTCCGGTGGTAGAGTTGCAGTGGGTTAAGGCTGCCTGGCACCTTCAGCCCCCACTCTGTTGTGAGATGGTGGGGGCCGGAGATGTGGGGACGATCTGGGCCTATTGCCTTTGTGCCTCCTACGCCGTGCACATTTGTCTGAGAGCCTCTGGAGCCCCAAGAACTTGGCGGCGGGAAGAGGGGGAGCAACTGACACCCAGAGGCGATTCAACGACTGCCTTACAGTGAAATGCTGCAGGCTTGAGTCTATACCAGGGCACAAGTCCTAAAAAAAACAGAAGTGGGGGGGACTAACTTAGTTTGGCAGTATGCAAGTGACATCACGACGCAAGTGACATCACGACGTGTGACATCACAGCACATGGCAGCAGGGCACATGTCATTACATATGGCATCACAGGACTTGACATCATAGGAAGTGTCAACGCAAGCCACGACTTTAATATGTACGTGTGATGTAAAGTGCTCTGACACTGCTTTGGGATAAGTAGTGCAGTGCAAGAAAAAATAGTTCTTAAATTATTTCAACGCCTCCTCAGGGGTAGTAAGGGCTATATAAATTACATTTAGTATTATGTAACTACTGGGAGAGACCGACACATCTGACATTCTTACAGTGCATGCATATCTAGTAAACAGTGTGAACAAAGTGAAAAGCTGCCGTTCTTAAGTATGTGTGAAGTGCTAACCTTTGTTCCCCTCAGCTTCATCTGCATCTAGGTGTGAGGCTCCTGACTGCTCCCAGCCAGGAGGCTTCGAACTAAAGGAGGCTTGATGACCCCTCAAATTCACCCTTTGTTATGGGCCCAGCAGGAGACTAAAATAAGAAAGCCCCTCCCTCCCTGCCTGCATGTTGTTGCTTGTCGGAGATGGACAAGCGCTGCTGAAAGTGTCCCGTTGTTTGGAAATTACACCGGGACGAGTTCAGCACATTATTTAGTTGGACCCAACGTCTTGGCAGGGTGAAGGGCGGTCACCCTGTGAAAATAGTGAGTGGATGCAGTCCACCCGCGTGTACCTCCGACTCGTGCCCTGGTCTATACCCTATGTTCTGTTGTGCCATGAGAGAGAGCCCGGTGGTGCTGGGTCGGACCGGGCCTCGCGCCTTTATGCTCAGCTCCCCATGCCCATCTGGCCTTGAGACTGTTGGAGGATGTGACCCATTGGAGTGTCCCATGGCGGTGATGTTTATTGGGGAGCTGAGGGGGGCCGATGGATGTTTCCCTTCGTCCAGAGGTTGTCTGGCGGTCTCTGATGACCAGGCTAGGTGCAGTTCCGTTTGCAAACAGTGACCCAACAGGACCCTGTGAAGTGCTGACTTGGCTGGGTGAGAGATCAATGTGTACCGGTGCGACGACCCTCTAGTCCTGGTGGCGAATTGCAGTTATTGCAACCTGGGCTTGGCTCCCAAACTCCCTTCTGTGGGCCTACCAGCTGTTCGGTGTGGAAGACCGGTACCATGCACATACATGGACTCTAGTGCAGGAGCGCCGGGGGTGTGACTCCGCACTGTGGGCCCTGGAGGCACCCGTGGGGGCCAACGGAGTCTGAACTTCATCTGGCCGAGAGGGTCGAATTTGGAGTGTCCGGATTCCCCCGCTTGAGAGGAGAGAGATGGGGAAAGACCGGCCACAGCGCTATGCCCAGCAGACTAGGATGGACCAGTTCACAGCCTCTGGGGCAGGTGTGGTGGAAGAACACCTCCCGATCATGTGGGAGGGTAGTAAGGAATCTCAGGGCCCCACCTGGTTCTCAGGTTTTGGCTGTTATTGATGCATGGAGTGCTGCTGTTCAGGCCAGGATTGAGGTAGTGTCACAGGCTGTCGTCTTGCTGCGCGTGGACCTCGACAAGCTTGCGGAGCGGTCCCTGCTACAGAGCAGAATGCCACTAAACCTTCAGGAGGAGGTTGTTGCGGACCACAGTGGCAGACCTCTTGGCCAGGACCGTCCTGCTGGAGACATGGGTGGAGGATGCAGAGGAACGCTCCAGAGCTGCATTTTCCAGTTTGTTGGCTTTTCTGAGTGTGCAGAAGGACAAACCCCAGAGCTCTTCCTGGAGTGCTGGGTTGCTTAGACTATCCCATCTGCACAACTGTCCTCCCTATTTGTGATTGAGTGGGCCCATCACGCACTGACACTCCTGCTGCCTCTACACAATGATTGTTAAAATCTTCAATTAGAGGGACACAGATGCCATCCTGCAGGTGGTCCGGCAGAGTGGAAATCCTGTCTTCGAGAATCAATATTCCCCCTTTACACACGCCTTGTACAGAAAATTCAACTACATTTGTGAGTAAAAGAAAGCTGAAAGCAATGGGATTGCCTTTAAATGCTGCTGTACCTGACGAAACAAAGTACTCCATGACAGCCGTGCACATTGCTTTACTACACCTAAGGCGGTGTGGGTTTGGCCTGAGGTGCGGGGATGTCCGCATCCCTAATGACAGAGTGGGGTATTGGAGTGCGCGATAACAGCTTTGTCTCGCTTTATACGGCTGATGCACTGGTTTATGTCACACACCCAGAAAGGTCATTTTGGATATTGCTGGAGATTATGGTAGATTTTGGCAGGGTGTCGGGTCTATGTTAGCAGGCAAAATACTGTGATCTTCCCACTTGCGGAATTGGAGAGCAGAGACCCTGCCAACGTCTTGGTGACAGAACTCCAATAGGAGCGGGACCAATTCCGATATCTGTGGATTCAGGTTTTCCACTCCTCATAAGCCCGCTACCGCCTGAATATGTTAGAATGCTTGAGTATCTAGAGGCATCGATCTGTTTCTGGAATCGACTGTCACTGTTTGTGATGGGTAGGGTGGCTTTGAGAACAAGCATTTGCAATGCAAATTGGTCTCACATGTGTGAGAGTTAGCGGTATTGGCACTGTAAATGACAGTCTTTTACCTACTAAAGGATTGAGAAAGGAAGAAAATGAAACTAAGATTAAACTAATCTGGGGAAAGGGGGCAACTGGGGTAAAAAGCAAATAAAGGGAAAAAGTGAAACACAATAAAGAGACTTTAGTACTAAATAAAGTTTACATTGGGTACAAGTTTATTTTCAGTTGGGCCAGTGACAGGCCTATTTAAAAGAATCTTAAGACGCAAACACTGAATTAATGTGCACTATAAAAAAATATATACATTTTAAATCTGAAATGCTATAGATGGGTAGTTGATATTCAGTGTGTTTCATTGTGTGATGTTGTTTGAAGCTTTGTGATTGTTTTGGTTGCCAAGTGTCATTGATGTGGGACTATAATGGCAGCCTTCTTGTGTTAAACATTGTTTATGATATTAAAAAACAGCAGATATCAAACTCATTATCACAAATGCCTACCCAACCCCACATGCACTCAACAGTTCTGGAAATAAGTTTATAAATCAGCTATCTTATCAAGTAATCAATTCTATATGGACCTCGAAAAAAGGACTTTCCCCCGCTCTGAAACCATACTCCATAACGGTCTCAAACCCTTAACATAAGAGCAGCTTAATTCTAACCTCTTTAGTTGCCTATGGAAATTTGAAGTAAATGGAACTGGTTACTATACGTGTGTCTATTGTAAGTTCATATCAGTGCTAAATTTGTAAAGAAATAAAAATAAAAAACGGTACTTGTCAGGAGGCCCCTGCAGCTTGCCACACACCCAGTAGTGCTGGTGTTATGAATTGAGTGCTGGTGCCAAGCATCGGATACCAGCAGCTCAAATTAAGCACTGTTTAATACAGAGAACTCAAGCGCTTGTGTTTCACTTCGACCTGGATGTGCAAAGTGAAGTGGAGATGGGCTGGAGTGCAGATGAATCCTGACCGCAAATGGACGGGTGTAGGAGTTCATGACACACCGGTTTCTAATAAGATGCCCTGCCCTCAAACACTATGATCAATTAGGTCACGACTGTCTTAGGGATAATGTGCGAGCGAGGTAAAGGAATCTGTTGAAAAATGTTGCACATGATATAAACATGTTATTTATTAACAGGAGAGGATTTTGTTAATATTGACTGGTTGATTGTATTTATAAATGAACACCGAACGGGGCTTGTCAGTATTAAGTGAAATTAAAGTTTTGCAGATCCCCAACTGACCCCCATGTAGTGATGGTCAAAGGACTGCTATCCTCCACCTCTAATATTGTTTCTCTGAGCCCCCATACTGCTGTTGCCATGGAGAAGGTGTTAAATACTTTCTAATAAGCCAGAGAGCACACGGTGACCGCACATCATTGTACTGCTTGCTTCTGGGAAGGCGGTATAGGTGCGATTTCCGCATTCATTTTTCCCATATATACTGTTGAAAGTGATTTGAAGATTAGAGTGGCGTGGTTAAAAAGGAAGACTACAGGTAATCCATGGAGGTTTTCAGTAACCTTTATTTCAGAGCAACAAGATGCACTTACACAGAGGTCCAGTCTAACAATGCCGCTAACCAGCTCGCTGTGTGGAGATGTATATATCTCCACAATGCATTTTTAAACCCTGCATCGTCCCCGAGAAAGCCAGTTACCACCCGTTGATGCCTTTATAAACAAGAAACAAAAGCGGAAACCGTGTCTGGAAAAACAAGAGAGTATAAAGGGAGTGGTGCTCGCGCGGCCGTCGCGCGACGCGAAAGTGATCGAGATCAAGCGTGCGGCGAGCGATGCGCTTAATGAGCATGAGGAATGCCATATGGCGCCTCTGCTCAAGCGCGCGCCCGCGCACATGCACTGCAAGCTGTAGCCGGCGGTAGCATTTTTTGAAGCCCTTACTTAAAGTCTCGCCAGATCAGCGCAAGCGCTCGGTAAGGCGAGACCTAAAAATGGTGGTGTTGCCCATGTGCCTGTACCTCTTATAGAATATTCTGTGTATTATCCTGTGGTCTACATTTGCCTAATTGAATAGTGTCCCTGGTGTGGGCCGGCAAGAGGAGTAGAGTTAAATTAGAGATCCTGAATGTGGACACGGGGTCAATGTCTCCCAGGCCTTCAGTTGTTTTATCTAGCCTAAATGCTGCAATATGCAGCACAGTGTTGTGCGAATGGCCCAAACAGGGAGAAGAAATTGCTGCCAGGGTGGATGGATAGTGCGGCCCTTCTGCTTTACTTAATGCAGGGAGCGGTGTTCCTGGAGCCAGGTGACGGAGATGTAGGAGTTGGCGGTCACCCATGTGTAATGCAGGGCACCTTATGCCAGGTTGCTCACTTGCAGTGAGTGCTCCTTTTGTGGCATTTACAAACCGTGCTGAACTTGTCATAGTGGACCGAGGGTGGTTGCACCATGGCCAGAGACCTACACTTGAATGGTACCTTTCCGACTATCTGTGAGGCGCAGGACATATTCCAGCTACAGCCAGGTCAGTTTTTACAGTACGCTAAGCTGTCCCGTACAGCCCAGGAGGTATGGACAACATTTCCTGCAGAGCCAGGGGAAATCGCAGGTACTAATGCTTTTGCTTAACTCTGGTTTCAGTAGAGGCCTGATATCCCGCCTCTATGGGGCTCTGAAAAGAGATTGAGAGACTGTCATGGCAAAAGCCTGGGACAGGTGAACGGCTGACTTAGCGACACCACGTACGGGGAGCGTGTGGACTTGTGCTCAAGTCAGGGAAGTGGCTAGCAAGGTGTTGTTTAAGCTCACTCAGTTTTCTACATGTCGCTTCATAGGATTGGCGCAGTTGAATGCGTGACCCACATGCCGGACGACTCCAGCAGCGTTCCTACACTTGCCATGGGAGTGCAGTGAACCGCAGAGGTATTGGGAGGGGGTGCTGAAGACGCTGTGGTAGGTGGCTCGCATACGGATAGACTTTATGTCGAGCATTGCCTGTTGTGTGCCCCCTGCCCTCCAAAGAAGGGCTTAAATGATACATTCTCCCTCCTGGAGCTGATACTGACAAGCAGTGTTCGGCTATACAGTGGGCGCAGGACAACACGCGTGAGTGGGGGATGGCAGGGGAAAGTCGATTGCACTTAATGCGCACAGTTGAGCGTGCAGACCAGGACCTGGAAACATGGGGAGACATGTTTGAGAAACTGGCAGTAGTGGAGCCCAAGCGGGATGATTAACACCCGCGTTGTGAGTGCCGTGCGACTCCTGCTCCAGGGGGCTCTCGGGTTGAGACATAGTTGGGAAGGCCACTGGCCGCGTGTTGATGGAATACATGTATTAGGGGACCCCCTTGGGTGTGTGGTCAAGCAGGCACTAGGCGAAAATATTGGTGTATTAGTCCACCCTAACTCTGAGATGTGGAGAGAGCTCATGTCCTCCGTCTGAGTGCATGTATGCTGATTGGATTGAAAGCATGATGTGATTGCCTGCTTTCACCCCACCAGTGTTGCCTGGGGGACTGGGGCTATGATACGACTGCTGCTTGTCAAAGGCTGCTGCCTAGTATTATAAAGGTTGCACGTTTTGTTTTGGTAACAGTTATAATTAGTTTAGGTCGAAAGAGATGCTATTGAGTGAATGGTGGAATTTTGCTGAATGTGTGGCCGGTGGTTCAGCACGTGTGAGCAGTAATATGCGTAGAGAGGGTGATGGATTCCTGGGACAGTGGTGGTGCGTAATCCTCTCCTGTAAGGGATGTACTTTGTGATGGCATTGTCTGTATTAATTTTGGTTGTGCCATACTGCTGTCAGTATACTATATGAAATCTCAATAAAGACCAGTTTAAAAAAAGTGGAATCAATTTGACTGATGGAAATGGTGAGCGATAATGAATGAAATATCCTTAAATTTCCCTAAAACTATTTTTCAGCTGAACCATTATTTTTGTTGGACAGGACCATGGGGTGTGGCACACACCTGCTGGCTTAGAAGGTATATACAAGTACTGACCATCTGGTATGCTGCAGAAGGGATAGTTCCCTGATCTTCATTTGATACAAAAGATCTGGCTGTGAAGCAATGTGTAAACCTAATTCGGTGCGAACTTCCTTTTATTTTCACCAGTAAGAATCCTGTTTACCAATGTTTGTTTGCTTTGGCACGGAATAAAATGAAATTATCAAAATGGCTGTTATTTTGTATGTATTCGCTGTGACCATCTTTGAATTGTCTTCTTTGAAAAATCAGCATTCAAAGATTGCAGCTGTAGGGTGCATCCACATATTGACATCACAATGTGTGAGCAAGCTACAGCTATCATCTTCAAATGGTACTTCCTCAATTAAGTCATTCCAAGATTGTTGTGATGTGTGAATACATGGTAGTGCCAAAAGAAGCAAGAGCGGCTCACTACCAGCATGCTGCTGCCGACCCCTACCATTTTTATTTTTTATAAATTAAGGAAAAAAGGCAAGAAGGGACAAGAGCAAAGGATTAGTGGGTTGGGGTGTGTGGCCTTGAACATATACCATGTAGGGGCTTTGGGAGGGGAGGGACAGGGACTGGAAAGCTCTAGAAGCCAAATAACCCATCTTCAGCAAAGTTAGTAGGTCTCTCCTTTGTGGCTGTTTGAAATTCCCAATGTTTTTTGGTGATACCAAGTAGCCAAAATAAAATAGTAAAATGCTTATTGCCAATGGTTTGCAGCATCTGCCCAAAAAAAGAGAGAAGGTGTTGTGTGCATACAGGACATTCAGTGGTTTCTCACATACATCTCCATTCCAGTGTGCACTTACTCATTGGCGTGGGTGCCAATTTCTTTATTTGGAGCGATCTAAAATAAATTGTAAAAAAAAAATGTACCCACCCAAAAGTGCTTCATTAAAAGCCGAGGGAGCCAGCAGCAAATGACAGCTGCTCTGTCCTCAAAGATATATATGCATACATACATTTGTGTGTGTATATGTATGTATGTATGTGTGTATATGTGTGTGTGTGTATATATATATATATATATATATATATATATATATATATACACACACACACACACACACACACACACACACACACACACACACACTTAAAAAACCATAGGTTTCACACATGTTATAGTTAGCTGGACATTTCCCTCGTAAAAAACCAATGAAATTCCCCCGTTATAGTTAGTGCAGGCAGCTATAACTCACGCGACCGCAATCCTCTGCTGATGACGTCAGATATTACATCACTGTATTTAGACACCTATTTACCCATGTCTTCCATTAATCTTTAGCTATACATATATTACAAATATTTATTTTTCAGAGAGACACATATGTAATCAGTGATGTAATATCTGACGTCATCAGCAGAGGATTGCGGTCGCGTGAGTTATAGTTGCCTGCACTAACTATAACGGGGGAATTTCATTGTTTTTTTACGAGGGAAATGTCCAGCTAACTATAACATGTGTGAAACCTATGGTTTTTTAAGTGAATTTGTACGGTTTTTTAAATGCTAAGTTATGTATTTATTAGTTTTTTTTCAGGTTTTTCACCGTGCGCGCACCGTGCGCGCGCTGTGGGCACTCGGTGTGCTTCGCGCACCGAGTGCCCACGATGCGTTGAGTGCCGTGCGCCCCGCGCTTTTTCGTCAAAAAAATAAATGTTTTTTTCACCCTTGGGGGTCCTTCAGTGACCCCCTGACAAAGGCTAGGGGGTCAGGAACTGTCCACCCTGCCCCCTTTTCACGTTCTCCACCTTTGTTTTTCACTGCCTCAGACTGCGAGAGACAAAATGGCGGCCGACACTTCCTGATTTCGACCGATTCGAATGTTTACTGACATCTAACAACCAATCAGAATTGCGCTCGCCCAAGTCACCGTGGGTGCACCGTGTGCGCGCTTATAGATATATATGTACTTTTAACTGAAATTTTCTCTGGAACTACTGAACAGATTGACTCCAGATATTCAAAAGGCACATCCCTGACCTCAGGACTACCTCTCTGCCAAATTTCAAGTAATTCTGTTCAACTGTTCGGGCTGTACCTTGGACTAAAGGTCCCTATGGAAAAATGCATGGGGAAAACACGTTTTGGGACCCCCCTTTTTTCTCGGCCCCCGCTTGACTAATCACCCCGAGACTTTCAGGGTAGGAGCGGAGCGCCCCACCTATTTTGTGTATATATATATATATATATATATATATATATATATATATATATATATATATATAATTTGCTTTGCTTTGTGCCAGTCAACTGGCTATTCTTGTTTTACATATAGCCGGCAGAGGACGGGGGGAGGACTCCAAAGCAACATAGGAGGAGACCTTAAATACGAGTAGTCACTTTAGTAGCTTAGAGGTCAGTGCATAGCTAATTAATTAAACCAGCGTGATTGGGGGTCATTAAATGTATTCTGTGCAGCTTTCCGGTTTTGTTGAGAGTAATCATGGGGACCTTTTATTTGGGGAGATGGTGGAACTACTTTAATGGATGGGTCTCTTTCCTCTCTGAATCTGTGGAGGAAAAGGCTTAGACTGCTAGCAAAGCTTTGTTGGTTCAAGAGCTTTAGGCTGTGTACTGACAACTCCTACTTTCGTGCCTTTTGTTAGTTAGTCGTAGCACTTTTGCTAGTTAGTAGTAGTACTTTTGCATCTCAAATCTTGCCACCGTTGAGCTCAGGGTTGCCGTACTAGTCTTAAAATCAATGGTTCCTCCGTGAGGTGTCTGTATTTTAGAAAGAGGACTCTAAAGAAGATATAAGTATTAAATCAATGCAAGCTTGAAAAGGGTCAACTAGTGTATTTCAAACATTCTGGGCAGTATATGGTTGTATTTCTGTTTGATTTATTAAGTGGACTGTTTCACTGATTGTATCTCCTGTGGAACTGAGTTTAGTAAGCATTTTAGACCCCTATAATTGTTTAAAAGAAACTAGACGCTGCATGTAAACGTTAGATGCAGGTAGTTAGGACTTCGCTGGCTGCAGGAGGTCAATATGAAAATCCAGGGATTTAGTAATGGATGAAGGTAGAGGATTGTTGAAACTCACGATTTAGAGTTAGGTTTAAAACAGGGCGCACTCTTTTATGCGGAGGAGAGCAAACTCTGTTTTGGTGCTGTAACCTTGAGGCTGAAATATGTCTGAATGTTGGAAAATCACTTAGCAAAACAAAAGTTGATGGTGGACAAGATTGTTACTGTTGAGAGTGCTTATGGCCTAACAGTTTCTTTTGGAGCAGGATCAGGACTGCTTTGCATACAGTTTCTTCCCATCTGTGGCGATGCACTGGACAAAAAAGGCAATGAACTGGAAAGTGTTGTAATGGTAGCTGCATCTGGGCACAAAGAAATATCATTGCTAGGTAGGAGGTAAACGAGCACTAGCACCTTGCCTTCTGCCTCCGAGATGGTACTATGGTAGTGTAAGGCTTCGGATTGACTGTTGAAGATAGCAGAGCGGTCCAAAATGACTAGATCCAGAGTTCACTCTGTTCTGAACTATTAATGCTTTATCAACCACACATACGTTGTAGCAATTTCAGAACTGTTTCAAGTTCTGTGAATTGCTTGGGGCAGAAAATGCTGTCGAAGGAAGGCTTGATGATTGATTAGTACTGCACTTGTTCCTATTTTCCCTAGTTCGTGAGGTCCCAGTCAGAGATGTTCTTTGATCATTCTTGGGGTTGACGCTGACTTTTTAGGTCTGGTCTAGGGACATCTTTAGTTAAGTCACCAGCCTCCTGTAATAAAATAAGTTAAATGAAAAAAACATACATAAACAGGTTTAAATCCCGCTTCTTGCTCAATTAATCGTTTAGCTGCCTTTCACATTTTGCTTCCTCCCAACACGCTAATTTGCCTGATTACACATGAATATAGGCCTATAAAGAAATGCAGAGAAGTGCCTGAGTGGTGAGCCAGTATTAATTTTCCCAGTGCTTTCTTGTATTTACGCTTTATCGTTTTTTCTTACTTTTGATCAACCACATGTTTTGTTTAAGCTAGATTGTCAAGGTAACAGTAATCCAAAGCCAATTACACCTTTCTTTGGCCCAGTAAGAACATTTTAAAACTAAAAAAGTGCCTGCATCTGTGTTGATCTGCCTTGCAAGAAGCACCATTGCAGGTTATATATATTGTTTAAGGCATTGTGTTTTGCCTTTCTGTCCTATGCTTGCAATCAAAATATTAGTAAACTATCCTCGGCACCAGCTGGGCCAGGCCAGCATAATTGGATCTGCCAATGCTTGTTTCTGGATGGGATACGGCTAGTTTGTAGGAATTGATATATTTCAGGACCAATTCTAATGTTTATATTTGTTTCTATTCATGTGTTCAGTGAGGTATTTGTTAATGTTTGAGGATCTTTCAAATGATTGTAACAGGCATGGTGGGAGTTGATTCAGTAGCGGACTTTTGTGAAGAGAGCCTTTGCAAGTAGTAGAAGTCAACTATATCTGGGTAGCATTGTGTTTATGCTTAACATGTAGATTAGTGTTGTCAATTTTCTATTCACTATATATATTCTGAAGGTTCAGGGACTTGGTGACCTAGCTGGTGAAGGTTTTGAGTGCATCGTTGTCCAGAGGGCATTTATTTGTCCTCCTTGCTGCTGGATTTGAGTGAGGCATTTGTAATGTTGCTATATAGGCATGTCTAATGGGCATAGCATTTTGTAATTGAGTGTTCAGCAGGAAGATTTTAAAGGATCTCAGGAATACCTGTAGGTTTGGATTGGCTAGTATGAGACTATTATGAAAGAAGATGTCACAAGTATCTGTCCCGTCTAGAAAGGATGAGTCTGTACTAGGGTAATGTGGTGAGTGGGAATATAAACATTGCATACCTTTTTGTGGTGGTGTAATGTGCACTGAGATGAGTATGTGGAAAGCCTACACTGTATTGCCACAGTAGGGACGACTCATGAGAGGTTCTAATCTGCTGGGAATATGTTTATATGAATGGTAGTGGTTGATGCAAATTGTCATATTTGTGGTTTTTAAAGCATTTTGGTCTGCGGTGCTACGCAGTATGTGGAATTTTGCAGATAGTGTGCGGAGCGTGTGCGGAGCGTGTGCGGAGCGTGTGCGGAGAGTGTGCGGAGAGTGTCTTGAAGTTTTTAACTAAGATGGTGGTAAGTGATGTTCAATATCACATAAGAATGACAAGCATCCTCACATGTTATATGGGAGTGAATGTGGTGAAGCAGTGTTTATCTGTCAGAGTGGAACACCTTAAATATATTGGAGGATGTTGGTGGTGTGTGTTTCAGTGGTGAATAGCACATCTGAATTTCAATGGTTACTTTAGTGTCTGTAGCATGCCCAAAGCATAGGGCATAATTTGGTAAGCAAGCGAGATAGCAAAGCAGTGAGGTGTGGTGGAGAGCTATCGTAGTTGTCTGCATGTGCACCTAATGAAGTTTGGGCTGAGTTGTGAGTGTGTACAGTTTGATTTTACAGCTTAGGTTTCAAAGATCGCTCATAAGTTACGCATCTGAGATGTGCTTGCTTTATACAGCTTGGCTATATCTATTTTTTGCAAGGTATTCTCATACAACCTTTAAAAATCATAGCTAGGCTACCGACCACAACACATAAGAATTGTGTGTGATGTTGCACAACTTTACTAGATCCTGTGTTGACAGGTACAAAGTATTTTAACATACAGCATCAAGTGCCCTACTGTTTTTTCCCCCCATAAAAGCTAGTTATCTGTTTGGCATTAACTTTGTGAGGTGCATAAGCAGAAAGAAATTGGGGCTTTCTACCTTAGGAACTCAGTTTTTGGTTTCACTTCAGCATGTACTGTCTTACTTCGTCATTGACATTAAAGAGTTTCTAGATGTATACCTTTTTTAAGATCTAGCAATACCCATGCCATGCCACCCTACCAGATACTGCTCCATAATAAGTGTTGTTGGTAAGTCAGGGCCTAATACAAATATCCTGGTTGAAACATTAAGTCTTACATTGACTTCCAGTAAGAAAAAATCCTATTCTAAACCTAGTTTGCTTTTTTTCAAAAGCCTTAATATCTTTAATTTGCTATGTCTGAAGAAAGTATCCGCTGATCAATCCTTACGATTGGACTGTGCTCCTACTTGAGCTTAAAATTGTACCCAGATTTTGGCATGTCTTGCTGTGAGGTTAATATTCTTTTTGAGGCTCCCCACTGTCTGTCGCAGACTATCTGCTCATTCTCAGGACCTCACTGTCCAACTTAGTCCAGTTCTGAACATTTCAAAATCTTCTCCAATCCAACCTCTTAAACAGATGTTCCACTGTGGCTCTGCCCTAAGTTTATCAGGCCTGAATAAGTGTACTTGGAGAGACCTTTCTTGCCATATAAATACTCACCATTATTGCCAGATTACCTTTTTATGAACACTGGTACCAGGCGTCAAGGATATCTTACCGATGTTGTCTCCTACAGGTCTCAGCCAGCAGGCGTTTAGATTGCATGCACCATCGGTATTCTGAAATTGGCTGCAAATTACGTTCATAGGTATGTAAGTTGCAGTGTGATAAACCAATTGAGGTGAGGCTTTTAAATTGCTTTACATAATTCTTGTTTTTGTTTTTAGTCCAAAACTGTAAGGCATTACCTTAAACTGGGCATCTTTTGAGTCTGTTAAACCCATTGTTTGTAGAGAGATGCTACTGCGGGAGGAACTGAATGTTTTGTTGGCAAGAGGGCTGAAAAAGTAGCACTGCATTAATGTTCACCTCTGTTTTATGTGCAGCTCAAGATAAATACTTCACTTAAAATATTCGCCAAACTGTGTAAATATGCATCTGTGTTCCTTGGTTGTTGTCTTGGCGATCCACATCACCACACTAACCGGTTTAACAGCATTTGGTTAATGTTGATGCTTGTGTAGATGCCAGGTTTCGAAGACTTTCATAGTTGGCAGCACCTACTTCAGTGTGGTTGGGGAACCCTGGAATTCTAGTAGATTGCCCTCCTGCAGCGTTTTTGACCACCCACAGAAAGAACAAGAGAACAGAGATTTTCTATAACCTTTTCATTAAAGTAGTAGTGTACAGGAAGGTATTGTCCTTTCTGTATACAACTTGAACCCGCTTTTACCATAAAACAGGTACATACACCTCAACATTTGGGTTGAGACTAGGTCATGTGAGCCAAATGTCTGAGTTTATTTGGAAGAGGAAGTGAGGATAGGTGGTGTAGCAATTCAGCACTACATATATAATTTATATCTAATTTTCCCATTTACTAACATAAGAGTGTAGGCAGTCTTTTGAGAGAAAGGTAAAATGACTAAACTCTTTTTCTTAATAGTGTTTCCTGCTAATATTGGGAGTGTTGGTATGTATGTTTGTCTTTGTCAAACTGTTGTGCCATTTGCCGCCTAGTTTTGAAACTTAGGTTGTGAAATTCTCCTGACTGTTTCCTTAAAACTTTTTGTGTGAAAAGGGCAGTGGTTGGGGGTGGAGAATACAATGTCCCAAATAGAAGATCTCAAGTAAATGTAGGGGAGAGGCAGCAAGGAAGGTCTGACTGCACATGCATTTAGAAGGTGGGAGAAAGTATCTTTCTTACTAGGACTGACTCTCTTGTTTGCTGCACTAACTTAGTAACAGTCTCCCCTGATTTCCAAGCCTTTTATGTCTTTATTCTTCCCTGTCACCCTAATATGAAGTGTACTTCTTTTCCTTTTCTGATTCTGTTCCTTCTTTTCCTGCTTCCTCTTTGCTGCTTCTGCTCCTGTTCACACCTTTATTCTTCGTTGGCCTAACACCATATATCAACCATACACACAGCATTATACATATGTCCGTAGGAATGCAAACATTTTGTGGACGATCCTTAGTGACAAAGCTCCTTCCTCATAGTGTTTCCTTTAATCCTCGCTATCCATCCTTCCTCCGTTCCATCACTGATGTGATTTGTCAGTGATTAAAAATGACCTTATATTGTCATGCTGTGTATAACAATCGGCAAACATACCCTACAATAGAATGTAAAATTCAAATGGTTTTGTGTAGTTAATTTTGTCAGTTTTTAATGACCTTTAATTTTTGCGTAAAGGAGGGAGGAGGCTGCTCTGACAGTTGAAGGTTATAGACCTCCCTATTTTGGTTACATGTAATGTAGGTGATCGAAACAACTGTGTTGCCTACCACCGAATTGTTTGCATGCACTCTACTAAAGTGATAAAAAAACTTTTAATAAGCGTTGTCTTTCCGTTTCACAGTTTAATTGATTATAGTACGTTTTCTTACCTATTCCTTGATGTCTCTAAGATGCCAAAACCTGTGGTAGTGTTCTTAATGCCCATTCTACCCATGTTATGCATTGTTATATTATTTTGTATATAATCACCCGAGAGGGTACCCAGGCACTTGGGTTGGTGTGTATGTGTGAAGTGCCCTAGGTGCTTATGCAAAGAGCCAGTTCTTCTTGTGGAACTCAAGAAGTGAGGAGGAGGCTCTGATGTGTTGAGAGAGGTTGTTCAATATCTTGGGTGTGATGTAGGAGAATGAGCGACCCCCAGTGTAGCTTTTGCGGATGGTGGGAATGTGCGAGAGTGAGGCAGAGTGTAGGTGTCTGGTCGGTTGGTGAATGTGTATGTGATTGTTAAGGTATTCTGGTCCTGTGTGTGTGAGAATTTTGAATTGGCTTTGCTTGTGATTGGGGAGACAATGAGTCGGAGCGCTTTGTGACGGTGGATGCTCACAACAATTACATTATTTTTTTGAGTTCTACACAGCGCCAGCTAGACCCAAAGGCACCAGAGCGCCCTCTCAAATAAATATACATCTCAAAATAATAATAATAATGGGTCACCCTATGCCTTCTTTGCATGTAGATCAATCGGATCTTCACACCACTCTCATGTGGCCAATTACGTTAGGAAAACGATGCACCGGAAATGTACATGTGGAGCCTTACAATGAAAGTCCACAGCACTAGTCCGTGCAAAGGCATCTTTTAAAATTACAATTTTTGTGCAGTGTAAAGTCCTCTCTGTGTATTTACTTTCCAAATACCTGTCTGAACGCAGTGTTTTGCATTGTGTGTACGAAGCAGGTGGCTGATGGGGTGAGGTATTCCTTTTGGTATGAGGGAGGTATCCGAGACACTGGTCAGGCCCCGCTCCCCAGGTACAGTGTGGCTAGACTGTGTTCTGTATATCTAGAGCTGCAGCAGGCTAATGACAGGCTGCCTGTAGCAAGGAGACAGCTCAGTGCTGGTGAATGATTCTTACCCAGCAACCTTGTCCTATTCCTCCTCCCATTCCCCCTGGCCTCCTCCACCTCCATTTCAAGCAAGCATTTACAATGCAATAGGTCTCGCAATAGCGATTTTGAGCTACTGGCATTGTAAATGGCAATGCCTTTTGTAATATTAAAAGGCATTGTCATTTACAATACCAATCGGTCAAAGTTTAGCAAAAGGAAGATCTATTGTATTGTATGTAGAGTGCGGTGTTCGTGAAGCGGGTGCCACGCTCACCAATAATGTATAAAAAATAAAAAAAGAAACAGAGCGCGGTGTCCCTAAAGCGGACGCTGTGCTCAGCATGCAAAATAAACAAGTCAGAAAACGTGCAGTGTCTTTGAAGCGGACGCTGCATTGTTCTAAAAAGTAATTATATTTTTTAAAAAAAAATGTTTTAAAAAGCTTCGCCTGAGTGCTGTGGGGGTACAGGGCAGCCGCTTTTGAAGTTGGCGCGGCATAGCACTCTATACGAAAGCGGTGGGCGCACTGCAAATACAAAAAAGCAGCCGCCATGGTTTGTCCCCATTAGTCAATAAACAATATAGTACTCACCCACATATAACGCACACCGTGTAAGAGGCCAAGTAAAAGGTCCAGTTATTATGGGAGGTAACAATTGCAGACCAGGCGGTACCAAGGAGGGACCAACAAGCCTACGTACGAATCAAGAGCCAGCATTTATGAAGGACAATAACACAAGCCAATGACAAATGTGCGGAGAGTGGGCAGGGCTCCCACTACATACCTCAATACATCATGCCTCGCAGAGCAAGCAGCGCATGCCACTGCCCTTAGGTTCGACCTAAAAACGAACATACTTTGGCTCACATTTTAATCAGGCCCAAGAAGTTCACTGATATTGCAAATTACTTAAATTGTTAATTGGTGATTCTCCTAATTCAAAGCGCTCTGCAGGGTGTTTCTTGATGAACTCATGAGTGACACCTGTGAGTTTAGGCTCACCATGGAACATGATCTAGAAAAAACTCGGATGAGACATTTCCCAGACTGGTGTCAGAAACTGGTAAAAGTAGCCATCCATTACCTCATTTCCCAAACACAATGCTTTGGAGTGCAGGACAAAGGAGGCAGCTATTCGGAGTTCAATGCTGAAAATGTAACCTGTCACTGCAGGGCAAACTCTTTTACACTTTACAATAATATGCACAGCTCACCAGGGCTGATTGTTGTCTTTTATAATTGACTGACTGACAAACCTCAAGAAGAAGAATGTGTACCTCGGATTTGAAACTCCCTCCGATGATGCAGTGCATACATGGTCCTTCTAACACTGGCTTTTTTTTAGTGGCCCCACAACTTCTGCACAGTGCATTTTATCCTTTACTTTCCAATTGCTTTAATGCTGTTTTGTCTCAGTTTATGCGTAAACTGAATAAAAGAACACATAAGAACTACAACGATGCCAACAGACAATTAAAGATTAGGTTCAAATGTTTGCAAAAAATGCCAGTGACCATAGCTGTGATCTTTGCAAAAACTTATGCATTTCATGTTGTGTTGAACTGGCATAATAAAGAATAAAAAATGCTTTTTACCTTTGGTATAATCGCGGCACCCGCGCTTTACTTTTAAACGCTGGTGCCGCGATTATACCAAAAGTAAAGAAATACATGTTTTTTTCTATTCCTTTACTTTTGGTATAATTGCGGCACCCTCGATTTACTTATAACATTAAAAGTAAAGCGCGGGTGCCGCGATTATACCAAAAGTAAAGAAATAGAAAAAAAATCTATTTCTTTACCTTTGGTATAATCGCGGCACCCGCGCTTTACTTTTAATGTTATAAGTAAAGCGCGGGTGCCGCTCTTATACCAAAAGTAAAGACAAGCATGTGGCGCGCGCGTCACGCCTGACTCTAGGCACAATCATGGCTCCTCCCACGGCCTATTGGTGTCTATTACGCGCTTGGTGCGCGTAATAGACACCAATACCGTGGGACGAGCTATGCGCGCTCCTCGGGCTTATTGCGTGCTGTCTTTAAGACTAAGATGCACCAAAAGGCCAATGAAAGAGCTGAAACTAACACGCACGAGCGTGTGCGATTCCAGGGTCCATTTCTGGACCCCGGACAAAAGAACTCTCGCCTGCGCGAGCACTGCTGCGCAGTGCAACGCAGGTCGCAAGACCTAAAAATGGGGTTACCCAATTGTGGTTTGGGACCTGGGTGCAGTACGATACAAAAAACAGTGGTCCTAGACCTTAATCTAACAAGATATAAATCAAGGTTCCTGTTAAGTATATTAAGTCAATGATTTCATGAGCTGTATTGGAAGCAATTTATGGGCTCACAGTACTTAATACGTTATTCAAAAATATAAAATAAGGGGAGTGCAACAAACCATGTTAACATTCACCATACATTTTATTTCATATTAATTGGTGAATGGGAGTCAAGAATTTTTTGACAGTGCAGATTCTAAAAGGTTGCTCCAGGGGAACGTGCATAAAAAGAAGGGTGCTCAAGTGAGAAGGCGTTGAAAAGAATTCAAGATGGTGATATAAAAAAGACTTTATACATTTATATTTAGGACTGGTTGTAAATCGCCATCCTGTTTGACCTGGCCGCATACATAGTAAAGAAACTCAGTTTATCACAATTTCAATTTACATAGAACTGTATTCTTGTGTGGCACTGTGGGGGTGCATCTGTGGTCCGGACCCATTCAGGGGCGTCGACGTTTCGACCCGACTTATGGCCGTAAGGGTAGTTTGAACCTCAGCCTTGCGGGTCTTCTTCAGGACTGGGGTGGTTAGGGCGGGGCAACCTGGGTAGTTATAGCCCATAAACTCCTCCACCTCTAGGCCTTCTCCCTCTCATGATGGAAATTATTTTGACAGTTCATAAATAAATTATCTCTGTTGGTTGCGTTATACTTGTGACTTTGTAACCACGTAATGCTGTATTGTTCAACTATGACTCTTATGAATTCCCTCATGTACCTCTTGTAAACATTGTCACATAACATGTAAAACGCTCTGATACCTTCGGGTCTAGCTTGCGCTATATAAAACTCAAATATAAATCAGTGCTTGTTTGACAATCCTACTGGTGTTCAGAGGCAACCTCTTGAAGATCTTTTGAAGCATGGGTAGGATGTGGAAGCGAGAGGTGCACACTGCATTGACTTAAGCCGTCATTTTGAGCTTGTCGTCTAGGATGATCCCTAGATTTCTTGCATGATCTGTGGGTGTTGGTCCTAACTCCGACGGCCACCAAGTGGAGTTCTATGGGGAGGTCTTGTTGCCAGAGACCAGGACTTCTGTCATGTCTGAGTTGAGCTGCAGGCAGTTACTTTGCATCCATCTGCTATCATGGTCATGCAGTTGGTGAAGTTGGTGCTGGTGGGGTTTATCTTGCCCGTCAGGGAGAGGATGAGTTGGGCCGTAGGAGATGATGATGGTGATGTCATATGATCGAATGATCTTGGCGAGCGGTGTCATGTATATGTTGAAAATGGTGGGGCTGTGGTACGATCCTGTGGGACTCCGGATATTAATCTTGGTCTCTGATGTGAAGGGTGAAGGTCTGATCCGTTTGGTTCTTTCTGTGAAGAAGGAACAGATCCATTTGAGATCAATCTTATCTATAGATCAAATGTGCTTCTCGTGAGATTGTGTAGTGAATTATCAGAACAGGAATGGGACAAGTTCCAGTGGGGACGGTGTTGGGCATTTGAGATGTGCATAGTATGGTCTGATGGGCACAGTCTCGGTTTCTGAGTGCTGCGGGTGTGTACATTAGGTGTTGATTGAAAACCTCTGTGAGGTAAAGTAGTAGGCAAGGATCTCTATGGAACGTTTGTGTGTGGTTGATGGGGAGGTAATACAAGAAGTACAGGTATATAAGTGATAGAGGGACCTCAAAGGAAATAATCAGAGTATAGGTGATACCTTTTGTGCATGCTGTTGTGTATATGCCCCTAGGGAAATCACATTAGTTTAGTTGGGTAGCTTTATTGAAGTTGATTCTGCCTACCTAGGTCACCTCTATTCACAAGATGTTTTAACATGGTTTACTTACTGCACCAAAAACCTTTTGAGGAATATGAATGTTGCATCATCTCGTGCCTCTTGGCATTGTTCTGTGCATCAGCTGCCTACCTGCTCTTCATCCCCATAAACAGCTGTAAGTCAGTGTACTGGTGTAATAGCTGAGCAGGTACTTTAGCAATGGGAAGGTGGTTATAATTGGAGCATCTGTAGGTATGTCTGCACTGACCATTCTGCCGTGCCAACTATTTCCCAGTGGTTGCAAGCTAGGGGCTGGTTACAGAGCCGGATGGGCTTTTATTACCCAGTCAGGCTTCTGTGATCAAATTCTAGTCGTGGATTCCACAAGTGTAGGGCAGGTTCAATTATTTTGGCTAGGGCTGATTTTGGTTTCCAATCAAGTCCAAACAAGTTCTCTGTTGAGGCAGGAAGAGGACTTACTACAATAGTTGAGGTATCTATTCTTTCTTTTGCTCCTACAATTTCCCTTATTTAGGGATTAGTAGTAAAAACATAAAGTATCGGCAATAACGGCGAGTATGAATCAAGTAAAAAAATTGTTTACCTTTGGTCTCATATCACTGACATAGCGCCTTCAGAAAGCATGTTACGTGTCTAAGGGACTGCTCTGCTGATGTATATGCCTCTGCAAAACACCAGCAATTTCCTTAATGCTGACTTGTAGGGCAAAAATGCTTACTGAAAGGCACGGCCCTATATAGAGTATCACATCACCCTCATACGCATACCAGGGGTATTACCAATCAAGATGATGTAGCCTGCGAGAGACAATGTGGTTTAAACTTAAAACCTCCTTTTTATGTTGACTTATTTTAGGTTTTTGTAACATTCATGAGGTATGAACAGAATTAAGTCCAATATTGGCAATTTCTGTTGGTGGCATGTCGTAGGTCTTAAGTCACTGGTGTGTGTGTGCGCCATGTAGAGTTGGGAAGAGCCCTTTTATATTCTACGTGGCCTTTTGTACTAAAGTGGTGCGATTGTAAAGCTTTGGTGACCGGTTTAATGTTATTTGTGCTGTCAGCATGTTGGCGATGTTCTCTACTTGCACTTTCACTGACCCGCTAACCATATTGATGAAGAGGACCAGATACAGCAAGAGTGAATTTGCTCCATCATGCCTCTGACTATTGGCCAACCAAAGCGGTTATTCTTCGGGTGCCTGAAAAATATCATGAAGTTCTTTTCTACTCTCAAATGTGTGGGGCCATACCTGTAGTATAAGCCCCAATTTAAAACTATATTACCGCCCAAATCGGAGGTCTTTTTGGATGGATAAAATTGGTGTTGTGTGACCTAATTTGGGTTACTGGTGGATTTAGAAAACCTTTGAGATACACGAATGCAGTCATGTTGTTTCTTTCTGGAATAAAGATGCCCTAAGCCATAACATCCCAGTGATGAGTAGCACCTCTACTGTTATCAAGTTTTGAATAATGTGAAGATGATAGTGTGAGTCCATGACGATTCTAGCGGCATGGTTCTGCGTTCCAGAGGTGGGTGTGTCTTCATATATCAGGATTCCTTTGTAGATGGTATTGCAATAGTCTAGTCAGGAATTTGCAGTGACTGCCATAACCATAGAGATTGTTAATGGAGATCTACAAGGAGAGAAGGCTTTCCAGATATTGCAGTTGGTAGAACACTTCTTGGTTGTTTCAACTTCAGGATAGAAATAGGCGTTGCTATTGAGAAATTCACACAGGTTGTAAACTTTGGCCACATGAGTTAGGAGAGAAGAGTCTACTGGGCATATGAGTAGGTTCTCAGTTTTTCCCTCCATTGATACAGAGCCAGATTTCTTGCAACCAGTTTTGAGCCATTTTCATTAGTGCTTTGAACATACCTGTTCTTCAGTCACTTACACACTGCAGAGGAACAAGGTGAGATACTCTAGTTTAATTTAAGCAAGATATGTATTTCCCTTGCAGGGGTCACATGGGAAATTCCAAGCTTGGCTGGAGTTTGTCTTGAGGCTTTAACCCACCACCCATGGAGTGAATTTAATAAATGCTGTTGGTTGGTAAGGAGGGAAATTGGGGACTACTGCCGTGCTTAGCAGAGGCAATATTCCTGTATCTTGAGGCTTTGACCCACCACGCATGGAGTGAATTTAATAAAGACTGTTGGTTGGTAGAAGTAGGGAAATGGGGGATTACTGCTGTGCTTAGCAGAGGCAATATTCCTGTATAGACGCTAGTATGGATAGCAAAACTTTCTAGGAAACTTTTTAGTGCTACTTAAAGCTTCACAGGTTTTGAGACCTGAAACTACTGTCTCGTTGCCTATGTACGACAAGTATGTAAAATGTACTTTAGGGTAATTAAATATTAATGAAGATGAGGGATCTCAGCATTTTAACTTTGTCGCTTATTCATGAACGTGAGTATGTTGCTGCTCTATCAACCGTCTCTGGCATAGAAAAAATGTATGTCTGTGCCAATATTTTTTTTCATCATTGAACCACACTTAATAATTGAATGTCTTTATTATCCACATGAAAACACTTGCTTCTATACTGCTTAATCTGTTAAACAATTGTATGTAGTGCTCCTCCAACATAATGAGCTTCATCACAAGTTAAAGACTAGATACAGAGAGATCAATAGAAATTAAGCACAGATGTATAGTAATTCTGAGGAGTAAGCTCCTTTTTTCATGGAACTCGCGTTTACTCTTGTTTAAACAAAGAGGTGAGTTATAAGATGTTTCTGGAATGTAAGGGATGTGAACTGAGTGGAAGGGATTATTTGATAGGGCTAGACAGTTGTTCTGTACGATCACTAACTCAGTGAAATATTTTCCTCCAAACCCACTCGGCGTAAACCCTGCCTGTTTCCTTTGCAGGCTCATTATGCATGCAACAATTAGGTGTGGCATGGAAGAAGGGGGAGACTGGCTGATTCCAGATCAGGGATACTTGTAAAGGCGGTGGAACTGGCTCTGCCTTGTAAAATATCATGTGCACACAAGTGAGTGCCTTGGAGGCGAGTGACTCACTTGGAGCCAGTAGATTGAAGTTACTGATTACAGAGCTTCCCCCAAACTGAGTATTCTGGGTAATTTGCGGCCTTGTGTAATTTGCCGCTGTTGTTGAGAGCCCACCGCACATCAATGTATCTAAATCACTATAACACCCACATCACAGCAAAGAAAATCTCGTTTGTCCCACTGCATACAAAATGCTTCTTCTGCACGTTACTATTGGATCACTTTGCTTTTTTTAACGACGACTGTTTAGTTCGTATTTTTTCGCTCTGATGTATTAAACACTAAACCGTTTTTCAGCACAATGCAGTCTTGCACAGCTGCACAACTAGACTACTGCAATGCGATATCTGAG